>NC_081412.1:71859001-72189001 GCF_030272615.1 Cryptomeria japonica | reverse complement strand
TATCACGTGGTCAGACAACACTCATCATGGATCTCCACTCATAATTTATAGAAGTGTAATCTTTATATTCAACACACATGCCAAGATGATATCCATGCATTCCGAACTACATGAGAATCCTCTTTTACTATAAAATAAAGCACATGTACAAGGTTATTGGGTTGATCAAGTCCAATAACAAGGTACAATGAAATAAAACATGGTAATATTGCTAGGCATCTCAACACTAATAGACCAAAGGTAACTATTAGCGTGCATTGAGAACTTCATAAAAAAATGGTCTAGTGTTTCCTTTATAAAAATTGAATAATTATTTAATAAAAATGATCATTTGATTAAGTATTAATGGTCCACTCACAAGTATAATTATGTAGAAAATCTTTCCATGAAATAGAATTGGAAACTATTACATTATATATAACATGGATTACATGAGATATAAGACAAAATAGTGGAGGATAAGGATTTTTAAATTTACCTAGCCATCTGTTCAAAAATATAATGTAAGATGTATTTGGAGGTTTGTGTACCCACCCGAGATCATATGAACCCTCGATTAAACACATTTCTATTATTAAGTGAAATTATTAACACCAACCTAAAACAACATTTATGTTGAATACAATGCACCTAATATATGTAGCTAACCTATCCATTATTATTGCTACTATAAAATCTTCAAAATGCATATCATTAAATGAAGTTCTAATTATATGTGATAAATCTATCCCACATATATTTTTTAGAGGTGTTTTCTCCCCCTGTAAAAATTGTTCATATCCCCATGTCTAAGTATAATAAGAACATTCTAGTTCTGAAACTTTTTAGCCATTGTATTATTTAACTAGCATGTTCTAGTAGCTAAAGTATTTTACCAATTTTTAAAATGATCTTAGGACCTATGGGTTATGGGCCCACAATGCAACCTAGGTCAGACTTAAGTAAATCTAGATGCGATATTTTATTTTTATTTTTATTTTTCTAACAATGTATGGATTATAAATACCCTTTTAAAAACAATTGTCAACTTCCTAGATACAAAAACTCAAGGTTCTAGTTTTTATAATCCTTTTTAATTTTATAGCTAATAAGATCCCAATATAGATAAACTATGTTGGATACAAATAACTCACTGATTACTTAGAGTATCACTTATATCCTTAACTACAAAATATAAATCCTTCAAGTTTATTCTAATAGAAGTGCATATGCATTAAAGAACATTTCTAGTGAGATTTAGGGAATAACCCCTTGAAACTAGATGATAGATTTATTTTAACCTTGGCAAGCAAAAAAAATAGAGACAAGGTACTTGAACTGATTAATAGATCGCCTCAAAAAGTTATCATCTCACCAAAATGGAAAATGTATGTGAAAATGACTATGTGGTTATGGTTGAGGGCAAATGTCGCATCAAACACATTGAAATTGATATTTGCCACTGACATTGCATAAGAATTTTTTAATCTAGAATTGGTTTTCAAATAATTTATGTACAATGATTCATGCCCCAACCTAATCAAACCTGACAACTATGGTTTTATCCGACAATTAATTCCCTATTGCACTTCGTAATAACAAGAGCAACACCCATTGTCAATAATCTACAAAGAATACAAGGTTTTAGAGCTACTAAATTTTTGAGATGGAAAAAATTGCAGCCTTTTAAATGAGAATAATATTGCAAGTTGAATTTTGTTTTTAGGTATGAGGTAAGAAATGTTCAGCTATTTTGAAGTTGTTTTTGAAACCTGTTAAATGAAAATTTTGGTTCAATTTGATATTTGGTTTCAATATATTCTTGTGTTATATTGTTCTTTTAATACTTTCTTGTGAATGTGTATGCTAACAACTATACTATATGAATATTGATATGAATTTACTGGTGTATTTGAAACCATATCATTCTTGTTGTTATAAATACGAGGGTAAATTATGTTTTTTAAAATTTGATTAGAATTTATCTCATTCATTTTCAAGATTAAAATCTCTAGCGATTCACTCATTCACTAAAGACTTACGTTTTGTACATAGTCACAATTTCTTGTTCTTGAGCTGATATTTCAAAGTCTTGATTCCTATTCAATTATAAAATTCTTGAAATGCAAACTAGACCTTAAGAACATGAAACAAGTTTAAATTATAAATTTTAGAGCTCTATTTTGGGGATCAATAGAGGGGGATACCTTTTGTCAAACTTTAAGAATGCAACATCGTTATTTTTCTTATTAGAACATGGTGTGCAAAAATGGGTAATGGACATGATTATAAAATATGGAAGCATGTAAAATACAATGTATATTGCCTCACAACAATGTAGTCACAAGGCACGCTATGATTGGAGGATGTACCCAAAATGAATTTTGTTGAAATGCTTATGGAAATTAATACAACATGTGGTAAATTTTATCGGTAGAGAATATTTATTGCTATTTGCAAATTATAGGAAATAACTTTCAAACATGAGGTACTACAAAATATATAATGTGCACATTTACTATAACCTCTATATCTCTATTTTCAAAATTTTCACTAGATGATTCCAAATGTGATAAATTTTTAAATATTTATTTATTTATTTATTTTTTTCTTTTTTTATGGTTTCAAAAAGAAAATTTGTCCTCATGTGGAATTTTGAGTCTTTAGCTTTAAACCTTTCATGAAATAATTTTATTTAAATTATAGTATCAAACAAAAATCTTTATGCAATGGATTAGGGTTCTAATTTGGGTTGGTAAAATCTTATATATAAAATAATAGTAACCCAAAACTAATAACTAGTAGAGTAAAGATCATGGAGCCTCTGATACCAAAATGTAATGGTACTTTTCCCTTATGATTAATTAAGTATTTGTAGTGGATTAAATAAATCAAATATTAAGTTAAACATAATGTAATTAACCTTTTTCTTAAGGTAAATAATTTAAAAGAAAGGTATGTACATCAATAATAAATAGTAAAACATTGAGATAATAATTTGTAGTAATGAAATATTAGGGCAATGATAATATGAAATTGATTAATACATAGCTCTAAATCACGGAGATGCTGCTTTCCTGGATGCAGAGGATTAGTTATAGGTATAGGGTTTCTAGGCAAGGGAGCACTCGAGGAGGACATGGTTCTTACATAGAACCCTGCATGCCTTCATGGCATGACATGCCTTCATGGCATGAAATAAACACAGTTCTTACACAGAACCCCACATGCCTTCATGACATGAAATAAACACAGCCTGGCCAAGACACTCCAGGATATACGTTTTACCCTGAGTTGGACACACACTATATGCCCCTTCTCCAATGCCCACTGACCACCCACCAGACCTTAACTATCCCCTCTCTTGTGCTTCCTTTAATTTATCCTTCTTTTCTCTTCTTCTCCCATATCCCCCTTCTCTATTAATTCATAGGTTTATATAATTTCACAAGGGTGTTTACCAAAAATCACACCCTTTCATTATAATAATATTTTTTTAATTGCTTTGATTTATATATTCTTTCACGGGAAAAGGTCCCATAACTCTCTCTCTCTCTCTCTCTCTCTCTCTCTCTCTCTCTCTCTCTCTCTCTCTCTCTCTCTCTCTCTCTCTCTCTCTCTCTCTCTCTCTCTCTCTCTCTCTCTCTCTCTCCCTCCCCTCCCCCTGTTTCTCTCCCTCTCTCCCTCCCTCTACCTCTCCCTTCCCCCCATTTTCTCTCCCTCTCTCCCTCTCTCTCCCTCTCCCCTCTCCTGTCCCTCTCTCTCCCTCTCCCCTCTCCTCTCCCTCTCTTCCTCTCTCTCCCTCTCTCTCCCTCTCCCCTCTCCTCTCCCTCTCTCTCCCTTCCCCCCCTCTTCTCTCCCTCTCTTCCTCTCCCTTCCTCCATACCCCTTCCATAACTTTTTTAAGGCTTAGTAGCGCGTACGCGATACTTATTATTCATAAGCTGTACTATTCCCATTATTCAATACCCTAGGATAATATTTTTAGGTTTAGTAGCATGTACGCGGTGCTTATCAGCCAAGAATACCATTGGGCTTGTCAACATTTTATGGCCTAGCAGTGCGTACGCGGTTAATAGACATAGTTTTAGTTGCCCAAGAGCCTCAATGGCCTTAAAAGAAGTTTTTGAGGTCATTGAAGGCCCCACTAGAACTATGTGTGCACTTCTATCATTGTTGTATACATAAAAGTAAGTGAATTTTTTGTTTTTTGTATGATTTCAAATGATTGAATTGTTGTTTTTATTAGTTTTTTGTTTTTGCATGGTTTCAAATGATTAAATTGTGATTGTTTAATAGTTTGATTCAAAAAAATAGTGATAAGATGCATACTTATGGTTATTTATTTATTTTTTAACTTTTCTTTACATATATATGTAATATGATTCTATTTAGGTCAACCGATCTCAACCATGGGAAAGAACAAGCGAGGAACAATGGAACAACGAGAGGCTCAAAAGGAAAGAAAAGGAAGCATATGAAGAAATTGCATGACATAAGAATAATAGGAGAAGAAGGTATGTCAACCTCAACATCTCAATTTGATTTACCAAACGAATATAATGCACCTAATGCAATTCAAGAAGAAACATTTGATAATTTACTGTTTGAACCTAATGCAATTGAAGAAGAAACATTTGATAATTAACTGTTTGAACCTAATGCAATTGAAGAAGATACCGCATTGAATAATCAATTAAATGATGAACATATTACACCTTCTCTACTTGATGAATTGAATGTACATAATGCACCGATTTTAACACCTCCTAGAATCATTCATAGGAAACAAAACTATCTAATTGACATTGATGAGAATATATTGAATTCAATGCCCAATAAAATGAATGAATGAACTTGTAGGAGAATGGTTAAAAGAATATGGTAAAAATATTTTAAAAAATTAAATCAAACCGCAAGATGTCAATTAATTGTTTAAATGATTAAAAATTTGAATTTTAGAGAGACAATGAAAATTCTAGGCCTAAGATCATCTGAAAGTAATAGTGAAAGAACTATTATCATAAATCTATTTGATGCATATCAATCTATTGGTTCAAAATCACATAGTAAAGATTCTAATGTTACTCGACGTGTCATTACATCAACCATAATGAGCAAGAAAATTTAAAAAGATCGTTTGATTAGCAAAACAAGTAAGTCATTGAATGTTAGTAGAATGACATTAAGTAAAGCATTAAAGAGGCAAGAACAAATAGAGGAACCTAACAATAATTCTCTTTAGGAATTCTTGGGTAGACTACCACACAAAGACAAGATTTTTGTAGATGCACTAAAAACATTAATTGAAAATTTTTGGCATGACAACACAAGAGTATTGCCCAACCACAGAGATGTTTTTAGAAGACGAATTGGGTCTAAAAATCATGAGCCACATGTGAAACACTATTTGGATATGACTCAAACTAAATTTTATGAAAGATTCCTTCAAAAGTTTCCTCAAATAAAAATTTCTCAAAGATTTTTTGAAATGGCAAAACCTTTTTATATTAAGATTAATCATGTACACACCATGTGTTGTTGTAGGATGCATATTGAACTTTCCATGCATTATGATATTTTCATCATATTTGTTCTACTTTGCACACTAACGATGTTTTGCAGGAATGTAATATACAAGCACCTCCTAAGTCGCCAAGATAATTTATTTCAAGTGTGCTATGTAATAGACATGATGGTTTCATTTATTAAAAGATGCCTTGTTTGGAAGGTTCTTGTGCTATATGTGGTGGTTTGCAACGTTTATCAAGATGCATACATTTGGAGAGCACACATGAAATTGGTACGAAACTAGTTTCTTTTGGAAAATACAAGATAGTCAAATATGGAGTTAAAGATGGAAAAGATTTGAAGAGATGTGAGCTAGTGAAAAATGATATATGTGTAGCTCAATTTATGAAAATGTTTCAAAAGAAACTAGTTTATGAGTACATAATGCATACACATAGAGCTCGATGGTTAGATGAGTAATTCAAGTTGTGTAAGGACACATTTCCTCTTGGCACCATTGTCTCTATCATTGATTTTGCTGAAAATTATACACTACAACCTCAAAATGAAGTGCAATCCATGTATTATCACTCTACACAAGTTTCTATTTTTGTACACATAGTATTCATGCATGCAGATGATAGCATAGTGGAGGATAGAAAGGTTGTAAGAGAGTATCACTTCTACATAAGTGATGATCATACTCATTCATCAGAGTTTGTACAAGGATTCTTTAAAGTTTTCTATGATAGTTTAAGGGAAAGGAACATATGATACAACCGACACTTAATATGGTCAGATAATTGCACCGCACATTTCAAGAATGCAAGGATGTTTTAGTGGCTGACAAGGATGCATGTGACAAGCAGTGTACAACATTTTTGGAATTTCACTGAGGCTGGACATGGTAAGGGAGAGCACGATGGTGCAGGAGCATGTGTGAAAAGAGCCCTAGCCAGGGAAGAATTGAAGTACGAAGGTGGTGTTGAGTTGGTAGATGCAAAAACAATTATGTGATGGTGTAAGTCTATGAGGGGTCCAGGTAATCTAGGTACTTCATTGGTTTGTAGATATTTTTGGTTGATTACTAAATCTAACATTGAAAACTATCTAGATTATTGTACAGTTGCAGGATCGAGTGACATGCACTCATTTATGAGTTCAAATTCAAGTTCACTGGTAATTTATATGAGACAAATTGTATGTTTTTGCTCTTCATGCATGTATTATTTGTGGGAAGAATGTGAATCAGAAGAGTGGGTTCACAAATGGTCTTGTATACCATTGGTTCCCATTGATTCATATCAAATTCCCAAAGCACTACAATTGAGCCAGATGGAGACATCAGTGGATTTTGACCTTGTATCTGACCTAGTGGATTCAAGTGATTTTTTGAGTTAATTTTTTTGCTAGTATTCTTTTTGGTTCATTTTGTTGTACATCATACTTTATTTTTGGTATTAATTAACATTTTATAAAATGCAGGTCATGTGTATGCAGTTGTTGCATAAGAGAACAATGAAGAAGGAACATATTACTATTTGTGTCATTGTGTTGAGCCTAAAAGAAAATTGACAACCACAATCATTGACAGAGAGGGTATTGAGTACCCAATAGGGTCTGTTCTCATGATAGTAACATGGCTTCAGAGATTCCCTATCAAGAATTTTGATGTTTGGTTATTTCAGGACTTTGAAACACATAGATATATTCTTCATTTCTCTAACCTTGTTGTGGCAAAAAATATTCATTTGATGAAGTATCGTGGTAGACCTCATAACAAGATTTTATGGAAAGTTCATGAATCTGACCACGAGGCAATACTTGACAAAATATGGGTTAGAGCTGATCTTGAAGGCTCACTTGATTGATTCTATGGTTTAGAGTAGAATGATTTTGAGAATTTTGTATAAATCGTTGATGAATTGTTCTATATTCATTTTTTGTATATATAAATGCCCATGAGCTGATTTTTACATGTTTGGGGGCATAATTTTGTATATTTAAGTGGCAATGAGCTGATTTGTACATATGTACATGCTAAATTTTGTATATTAAAATGGCGATGAGCTAAATCACACATATTGTAATGCCAAATTTTGTATAAAAAGCCCATGAGATGATTTGTATATTAAAATGGCGATGAGCTGAATCGCATATATTGTAATGCCAAATTTTGTATAAAAGCCCATGAGATTATTTGTAAGACAATTTTTTGTATAATCAAATAGCCAAGAGCTGATTTGACCATATTTAGAGGCAAATTTTTGAATAATATGTCACAATGTTTTGTGACTATGTTGTGTGTCAATGTTTTGTGACTATGTTTTGAGTATATGTGATCTATCCTTGGTCAATCATGAGAATTCTTGATTCTTGTATAATCATGGATAATTATTTGAGTCATTATCGGTTCATAGGGGTGATAGATTGAGACTAGATACAATTTGAGCAAAAATTGTCATTGTTGTCAAAAAAATTATCAAAAAAGTTGTCAAGCAACTTCTACATTCCGTCCATAGGGTATGACTCTCGACATTTTGGTGTTTTGGGATGCATGACAGGGGCATGTCTATTGTCAACATGCCCACCCAAATGCGCTCGCGATGTTGATTTGTGCACACAAGGAACATAATCCATTCTAGCCAATCTTGCAACTTTTCCTTGCAAGCAACTGACAGTTTTTTGAGCAAGCAAAAAAATGCTACTAAATGAAAATGGCTTTGAGTCATCAAAAACTGAGATAGAACATTGTAGAGGAGCCTCACATGACCCCATGGGATCAAACAGATTGACCATATGCATCGTGGATTGGAAGAAACAGTTCGTCAAATTTTGACAATTTTTTGGACTCAGGGCATTTGAGAGATCTCACCGGTAGGGTATGACTCTCAACATTCTAGTTCTTTGGGATACATGATAGGGGCATGCCTAGCATAAACCTTCCCACCTAGATGTGTTCGTGATGTCAGTTTATGCACATGAGGAACAAAATCAATTCTAGCCAATCTTGCAACTTTTCCTTGCAAGCAACTGACGGTTTTTTGAGCAGGCAAAAAAATGCTACTAATTCAAAATGGCTTTGAGTTGTAGAAAATAGAGATAGGCCATTGTAGAGGAGCCTCACGTGACCCCACAGGATCAAACAAATCAATCATATGTATCGTGGATTGGAAGAAATAGTCTGTCAAAGTTTGACAATTTTTTGGACTTAGGGCACTTGAGAGATCTCACCGGTAGGGTATGATTCTCGGCATTCTGGTGCTTTGGGATGCATGATAGGGGCATGTCTAGCATAAAATTTCCCACCCAGATGCACTCGCAACATCGGTTTATGCACACGAGGAACAAAATCAATTCTAGCCAATCTTGCAACTTTTCCTTGCAAGCAACTGATGGTTTTTTTGTCAGGCAAAAAAATGCTACTAATTGAAAATAGCTTTGATTCATCAAAAAATGAGATAGGACATTGTACAGGAGCCTCACGCGACCCCACGGGATCAAATAGATTGACCGTATGTGTCGTGGATTAGAAGAAATAGTTCATCAAATTTTGACAATTTTTTGGACTCAAGGCACTTGAGAGATCGCATAGGTAGGGAATGACTCTCGACGTTCTGGTTCTTTGTGATGTATGACAAGGGAATGCCTAGCGTAAACCTACCAGCCCAGACATGCTCACTATGTAAGTTTATGCACACGAGGAACAAAAATTGACCATTATGAGCATGAGGGTACTCTCGCACCAAACACATTGTTGTTTAAATTCATATTGTCGATTTTTGTTGTTTATATTCATATTGTTAATTACATATGCAAATATTCATTTAAATTTATAAAAGAGAAGCCACCAGATACAATGAATACACAATAATGAACTGAATACAAGGAGTCTTGTAGGGTTAATTCAACATTTTAAATTTTTTATCAAATCATATTCCATGATTGCAATGCTTTATATCATTTATTTTTGTTGTTTATATTCATATTGTTGATTACATATGCAAATATTCATTTAAATTTATAAAAGGACAATGACAAAATACAACGAATACAAAATAATGAACTCATTACACATTTATTGGATCGAATATCGATATTTATATATATAAAAAAAGGCATGTCTACCAAGTCAATACAAGTACTACAAAAATGTGGCATATGCCATGTCCAAATCGATATACAATAAAAATGTAGAATATGTCTACATGTATTGGTCATTCTATGACCAAAACTAACACTATATGATCCTAAACTTCTGGTGGATCATCAAAATCAAGCCTCTTTGACATAGTACGCAGCTCTGTAGATGGCTACAAAACCACAATTCAAAAGCCAAATTAGAATTCTTTTGTAGAAAATAGTTCACAATTAACATGATAACTATGCATTTAACTTTATTTCCTTTGCAATTGAAATGTAGATTACCTCATCGGCTGATCCAGGAGCTAATGTCTTTGCTCTCCTCTCCTTGTCACTCTTAGGAGTTTTCTTGAAGATATACTTAAATGGATCCACATTATGGCCGTACCGTGAATGAGTCTATTGTAGATTAAATGTACAATTAATACAATGTACTAACATAAATATATCAAAAACACTTAAAAACTATAATATAGAGAACAATGACATACCTGTGCCTCAGATGCTTCTCCAATGGACTGAGGATGGCTCACCATAGATGTAGAAATGGTTGCTATTACCTATACAAAAAATGTAAAAAGATTAAATACAATTAATATAATGATAAGTATTGAAGGTTGAAAACAATTAATTTTACATATCAAACAAAAGTGTACTAGATCCTGATATGCTTCTCTAGTGCAAGGAGGAGGGTTCGCCATTGACGAAATAGGTATGGATATTTCCTATATGAAAAAAATATAAGATTATAATATATCACAAGTTCACATGTACATGTGCATATAATCATGAAATCAAGAAAATAAAGTAGAGATACATACCTCTGCCCTCCCTTGATTCACGGGCGAATCAGGTGCATTCAACATATCCACAAAGCTCAATGGCTGCTATACATGTAACATAGACAAAAAACACTAATGAATCTACAAACCCCAACTAATACTTGATTTCAACATTTTCAAACAATTGTACAACTGAAAATGTGTTCAATTACCTTCTTCACACATTTTGGCATCTTCGAGATATTCTTTTTCTTCAAACAAGCCCTAGACATGGAGGGGGTGCCCTAAAAATAGAAAATTAACATGAGATATTAGTACAGATAATAAATTAAACATAATTTTAAAAATCTAAAATGAAATGACTTGCATATTCCATCAAAACAATACATAAAAAGAGTTGTACAAAATATGATACCGTATAGCCTTATAGGCCAAAATCGATTGCTGAAAACGTGATGTCATCAATCTGGGACATTTCATCCCCTGTCAACACCTACAAACCAGAAATTGGACCAAGCATTAAAGATAGTTAGTATATCTTGTATTTTTTTGAATTCAAAGTGTACTATTCTATTTTAACATGTTACAAAATTTATATCTCAAGCGTCGAAGTTGCAGCTGTGGTAACTGGGGGAGGTGTATGGGATACTGTTGCTACATGCATATTATTTGTCTCAATTTAAATCCATGTATAAATGAAAATGTAATTACAAAATTAAAGTGACTGATAAATAAAATGTTATGAATTCAAATCAACACATCTGTGTCTGTGGCTCATGGGTAAACACCATGTCCATCAACTCATCTATCAGCGTGACATCCTTAGCCATGTGAGCCTGACATCTACAACCGCAAATCATGCATAGATGATATGAGTATCAATCTACACTGGCTACATCATCTATCCCCGAGCATATCCTTGAGCAATTGACACACATATGCTCAATGGGCTCTCTGTCACCCTCTAACGACTCATCATCCAATAAAATAGGGTGTGCTAATGATGTCCCATGTTGGATGATGGCACCAGTCAATGTTGTGGCCACCTGAAGAGTCTGTAGCTCTATTAACTCTTTCAGCTCCAATGGGACAACCTGATGCACCTTGGGTTTGGGTGCTAGAGGGTGGTGACTCTCCATGGCTAATCGCCTACGGGATCCAGGTCTATCTTGGGCAGAGCCACCACCTCTACCATGAAACTCTCTCATGTCAAAATAATTTGGGCGCACATTGAGCACAAACTCACAATATATTTTTCTCAAAAAATATAATGGCACCTAATAATTATTACAAGGTGGATCATCAAAGACCATCCACCACCTCTGCCAAAAAAGATTCTTCATCTGCACATTGGTACAGCAATGTATGGGAAACCTCTTTGCATTAGGAGGTAATGACTGGCCAGTTTTGGGGTCAACAAAAAGGGCACATATTTGTTGTTTAGAAATATTTGTTGAAATGTGGTGACTGATCAACAAAGTACTGTACACTTAGCACGTATCCTCATTGGGGTCCACGGTGGAGCAAGGGTTCGGGGGTGGCAACCCCTAAGAAAAGCAGGGGTTAGGGGGCAGGAGCCCTCGAGAAATTTTTTTTACCGTTTTTCGTTAATGAAAACCGACATTGTAATAAAACCCTAAAAAGGCCAACTTTGTTTGTTGCCCTAAAAATGCATGTTATAAGCGGCTGGAATGCTTAAGGCATTGTAAGGTTGATGTACTATTTTTGCTGGATAATAAGAAAGATTGGACGACTGTGTATGGTGGACGTAACCCATTCTAGGTGAACCACATTAAATCTCTATGTTATCAGTGTCCTGTTTTATTTCTTTATCTTTTGTATTTAAATCTGCATATAATTGTTAGTTCATATTTGCTTCAGATCTACTTGAAACCCTAACAATTGGTATCAGAGCGAGGTTTTCTGTAAATTGGTAGGACTTTCAGATTTGAGTGGGAGCAATGGAGGATTCCAAGTTTAAGGTCGAAAAGTTTAATGGCCAGAATTATCAGTTATGGAAAATGTAGATGGAGGATTACCTGTATCAAAAGGATTTGTGGTGGCCATTGGAAGGAAAGGCAAAGAAAGTGACCATAATGTCAGATGAAGAGTGGGACATTTTAGATAGAAAGGCACTGGGATCCATTCGATTGTGCCTTGCACCATCTGTAGCATTCAATATAATAGAAGCAAAAATGACTGTAGATTTGATGGCGACATTGGCTAAGTTATATGAGAAACCCTCGGCTTTGAATAAGGTATTTCTTATGAAGCGTCTGTTTAATTTGAAAATGAGTGAGGGAGGATCTGTAGTGGAGCACTTAAATGAATTTAATACAATTACCAGTCAATTGTCTTAAGTAAAAATTACTTTTACAGAAGAGGTTAGGGCTCTCTTGATTTTATGTTCTTTACCAAAAAGCTGGAATAGCTTGGTTATGGTTGTAACTAACTCTGTCTCTGGTAAAAATACTTTGGTATTTGATGATATTGTTGGTGTTATCCTAAGCGAATAAATGCAAAGGAAAAGCATAGGTGAGACTCCAACATCATTGGGTAGTGTTTTGAATGTGGAGAACAGAGGAAGATCAAAGGAAAGAGGAAAAGGCCCTGGGAATGAGAAGTCACGAGGGAAGTCAAAGAAAGGATGCTCTCAATCTAGAGGAAAGAAAGATTACTGGTATTGCGGAAAGCTTGGTCATCTAAAGAAAGACTGTTGATCTCGGAAAAACAAAGAAGGAGACAAAAATGAAAATGACAGTAAGGAAGCTAATATTGCAAGTAATACTTTACAAGATGCTTTAATCTTATGTTTGGATAATGTTAATGATTCCTGGGTAATAGATTTTGGGGCTTCATTTCATGCTACACCCCATAGAAAATATTTTCTAGATTATGTTTAAGGTGAATTTGGATAGGTATATTTGGATGATAATGAGCCCTATCAAATTGTTTGAAAAGGAAAGATAAAGATCAAGTTGCAGAATGGAAATGACTGGTTTATGCAAGAGGTAAGACATGTTCCTAATTTAAGAAGAAATTTAATTTCTACAGGGCAACTAGGTAGTGAAGGTGGCATAGTTACCCTCTCAGATAGTATGTGGAAGGTCGCTAAAGGATCATTAGTAATAGCTAAAGGTGTGAAGGTAGGCACATTATATCTGTGTATAGGTAACACTTACTCTACCCTAGCTGCTATAAATAAAGTTACTACAGGGACAACAACAATAAATGTTGCAAGAATAGATTCGATAATGTGGCACCATAGGCTTGGGCACATGAGTGAGAAAGGGATGAAAACCCTTCACTCCAAAAATCTATTGCTAGGACTAAAGAATATTGATTTAGAGTTCTATGAAAACTGTGTTTATGGTAAACAAAAATGAGTCAGATTTCTTAAGGTTGGGAAAGAGAAGAAGAGTGAGAAGTTAGAGCTTCTACATTCAGATGTATGGGGACTGGCTCATGTATCATCTCTTGGTGGTTCTTGTTATTATGTTATTTTTATTGATGACTCAACTAGAAAACCATGGGTATATTTCCTAAAACAAAAAATAGATGTTTTTGAAACTTTTAAGAAATGGAAAGCTTTGTTTGAGAATGAGACAGGAAAATAGTTGAAGTGTCTTAGATCGGATAATGGAGGTGAGTATTGTAGCAAAGCATTTGAAGATTACTTCTCCTTAAATGGGATTCGAAAGCAGAAGATAGTTCCAGGAACTCCATAGGAAAATGGTGTGTCAGAGAGAATGAATAGGACTATCATGGAATGCACGAGGAGCATGAGATTGGATGCTGGATTGCCCTTACATTTTTGGGCAGATGTTGTACATACTGCTATCTATTTGATAAATAGAGGACCTTCAACCCCTTTGGATGGTGGTATTCCAGAGGAGGCATGGACTGGCAAAAAGGTAAATTATTCTTTTCTAAAAACGTTTGGTTGCAAAGCTTTTGTCCATGCTGATAAAGAAAACAGAACCAAGCTTGATGCTAAATCTCAGAAATGTACCTTCATTGGATATGGAATAGATGAATATGGCTATCGATTATGAGATTTTGAAAATAAGAAAATAATTAGAAGTAGAGATGTTATATTCAATGAGAAGGTTATGTATAAAGAACAGATGCAGGAAAAGAAGCATGAATAGGACAAACAAAAATATGTGGTGTTGGATGAGATTCCTGAAAATGAAATGCCACAGGTACCTAATGCTCAGCAACAACAGATTGTCCCACAAACTCCTGTAGGTGTTAGACGTTCTACGAGGACAAGTAGACCCCGTGAAAGATTTTCTCCTTCTTTGTATTCTATTTTATTAATGGATTCTGGTGGACCAGAAGAATATGAAGAAGCAATGCAGGTAGATGCCAAACAATAGTGGGAGCTAGGCATGAAAGAGGAGATGGACTCCTTGATGAAAAATAAGACTTGGGACTTAGTCCCTTTACCTACAGAAAAAAGAGCCTTGCCTAACAAATGGGTTTATCGACTGAAGGAGGAGGAAGGAGGTCAGAAAAGATATAAGGCTAGACTTGTGGTAAAAGGTTTTGCATGGAAAAAGCGTATAGATTATGATGAATTATTTTCTCCAGTTGTAAAAATGACTTCAATTAGATCTATACTTAGTCTTGTGGCTGCAGATGATTTACATCTTGAACAATTAGATGTCAAAATAGCTTTTCTCCATGAAAATTTGGAGGAGGAAATTTACATGTTGCAACCACAGGGATATGAGGTCAAAGGTAAGGAGAACTTGGTGTGCAGGTTGAAGAACAGTCTATATGGCCTAAAGCAAGCACCCCGATAATGGTATTTAAAATTTGAGAGTTTCATGGCTGAACACGGTTATCATAGATGTCATTCTGATCATTGTGTATATTTTAAGAGATTTGATAATGGCAATTATATTATTTTGTTGCTTTATGTTGATGACATGCTTGTTGCTGGGTCTAACATGCAACATATAAATGATCTTAAATAGAAATTAGCCAAGTCATTTGCTATGAAGGATTTGGGTGCATCTAAGAAAATTCTCGGTATGAGGATTACATGGGACAGGAAAAATAGAACCTTGAATTTGTCCCAAAGTGAGTATATAAAGAAGGTGTTGAAAAGATTTAAGATGTAAGATGCAAAAGAAATTAGTACACCTTTGGCTAGTCATTTCAAATTGACTAAGGAGATGTACCCAAAGGCACAGGAAGAGGTTAATAAAATGTTTAAAATCCTATATTCATCAGCTGTTGGTAGTCTGATGTATGCAATGGTATGCACAAGGCCAGATATTGCACATGTAGTGGGAGTTGTAAGCAAGTTTATGAGTAATCCGGGTATGGAACATTGGAATACTGTGAAACGGATTCTTTGGTATTTGAAAGGAACTACTACGAAGGCATTATGTTTCAAAGGATGTAATGCTACTTTGAGTGGATTTATTGACTCTGATCTGGCGGGTGATATTGATTCATGGAGGAGTACTACAGGGTATGTTTTTACTATAGGGGGAACTGTAGTCAGTTGGATTTCTAGGCTACAAAAGGTTGTTGCACTTTCAACCACTGAAGTTGAGTATGTTGCTGCTACAAAAGCTAGGAAGGAGATGATTTGGTTGCAATGTTTTTTGGAGGAATTAGGTTAGACACAAGAGGATAGCCCATTGTATATTGATAGCTAGCATGCCATTCATCTTGCAAAGAACTTTGCTTTTCATTCAAGGACAAAGCACATTCACCTCAGGTACCACTTCATCAAGACTGTTTTGGAGGAGGGTCAGTTACGGCTTGAGAAGATTCACACAAGTGAGAATCCTGCCGATATGTTCACGAAGGTAGTTCCACAGGAGAAGCTGATTTCTTCATCAGTTTTTGTTGGTCTTCTTGATTGATAATTGTGGAATTTATACCAGTCGAGTCCTAGTGTTTTATCTAGCGGATGCTGCATGTACAGTGGTGTCATGTAGTATCAATCTCCGAGTGGGAGATTGTTCGATGTGGACCCTCATCAGTCTCCAAGTGGAAGATTGTTGAAATATGGTGACTGATTAGCAAAGTACTGTACACTCAGCACATATCCTCGTTGAGGTTCGAGGTCAGGCTAGGCCTCGGGCAGGGGTTTGGGGGTGGGAGCCCCCAATAAATTTTTTTTTACCATTTTTCGTTGATGAAAACCGACATTGTAATAAAACCCTAAAAAGGCCGACTTTGTTTGTTGCCCTAAAAATGCATGTTATAAGCGACTAGGATGCTTAAGGCATTGTAAGGTTGATGTACTATTTTTGCTGGATAATAAGAAAGATTGGACGGTTGTGTATGGTGGACGTAACCCATTATGGGTGAACCACGTTAAATCTCTGTGTTATCTGTGTCTTGTTTTATTTCTTTATCTTTTGTATTTAAATCTGCATATAATTGTTAGTTCATATTTTCTTCAGATCTACTTGAAACCCTAACAAAATTTTTGTTTTTAACTCCATTGTGTGATAGCCCATTAGCATAGAATTGAGGACACCTATCCCTAAAGCTTCCCCATTTGGTAATTTCTATGGAAACAGCTATGGCACCAATAGCTAATGTTTCTAGGCTAGTGGCGAGGGATTGATGATGGTAAAGTTCAGAAGTTTTCAATTTTACAATCAGTCTATTGATTTTGGATGTATTTTTTCCTGACTGATTAATTAATTCTTCATATGTTTTCGCTGTGAAGTCAAAAGGAGGAATTGGCAGTTGTTCTTGTGTGTTTTCAGGAGGTGCATTTGGTTGTTCTTGTGGGTTTTCATGAGATGCATTTAGTTGTTCTTGTTCTGGATTAGAAGAATCTAGTTTTTGAAACAAAAAATGAAAAAACCTAATCAAAATTAATGAAATTAAATTCAAAATGTAAAACAAATTGCATAAACTAGAAAGAAAGACAAAAATAAACAAAAACTAACCTTGATCCATAGCCTAGAGGACAAATTTCGCACCCCGTTTGCGGTTTAGGTTAGAAAATGGGAAAAAAACAAAGTAAAAAATGCGCTTTTCAGGTAAATGAGGACAAAGTTTTTTTTAAAAACTTTTTTCATCAGGCACTGCGTACGCAGTTTTACTAGGATTATTAGCGCGTACGCACTCATTTTCCTATAAGCAGCGTGCATGCGCTAATTTTCCTAGGCGTAGTGCGTACGCACTCAGTTTCCTAAACTCAGCACGTATGCACTACCTTTTCTAGGCTCGGGAAGAACAAACCTAAGCGCATACGCAGGAATTTGAAATTTTAAACCAATGTATACACTGCCTGTTTTTCCAATTTTTTTTGGGTGGTGTCCTCTTTTCTGACCACCATCTTTGTGCACATGCCCGTGTAAGGAATGTCAATTAGGAAAGATGAAATCCTCAAACTTTAAGAGAAAATCTTTCTCAGTAGAATATTTGATAGATTTGGTTCATACAGATGTATGTGGACCAATAAAGACTATAAGTATTCAAGGTGATAGATATTTTATTATCTTCACTGATGATTGGTCAAGAATGATGTGGGTCACATCCTTGAAGGAAAAAACAAAATCCTTTAGTAAGTTCAAGGAATTCAAGGCCTTAGCTGAAAAGGAAAGTGGTAAGAAGATAAAGTGTCTGAGGATTGATCAAGGTTGTGAATTTACTTAAGAGGAATTCACTAAATATTATGAAGACAATGGAATTAAGAGGCAACTTTTTGCACTGAGGACACCACAACAGAATGGTATTGCAGAGAGGAACAATTATTAAGTTGTTGAAGCTACTAGAATGATGCTAATACAAGGAGGTGTAGAAAAAAATTTCTAGAGAGAAGATGTCAGCATAGTTGTCTACACTATGAATGAGATATTGGTAAAGAGAGGATAAAATTCCTTATGAATACTGGTACGATAGAGCAGCTACTGTCATTTATTTTATAATTTTTGGTAGTAAATGTTTTATCAAGAGAGGTAACTATGTTAGTAAGTTTGAAGCTAAAAGTGATGAAGGCATATTTCTTGGTTACTCCACCAAGATTATGGCTTATAAATGTTACAACAACTAGACAAAAAGAATCATTGAGAGTGTTGATGTCCGAGTGGATGAGTATCCTGAAGTTTCAAGAGAAACTAGTGTGGAGAAAAAGGAAGATGAACCTTACATTCTAATTTTGGAACTAGAACCGATGAAACTGAAAGCTGGTGAAGTAAATGTTGTAGAACCAGTTCAACTGGAATAGGTAGATTCTTCAGAAGAAGATGATAGTTAGAAAGAACCTGAAGATAATGATCATGTTATTCCAAGGAATGTGAGACTCAATCATAATCTTGACCAGATTATTGGAGATAAAGATGATAGAGTATTAACCAGAAAAAGAATTAGAGAGAATTCTTGCATGATCTCTACTATTGAGCCTATAACTGCTAAGGAAGCATTACAAGATGATCACTAGATTAAAGGTATAAATGAAGAGCTTGACCAAACTAAGAAGTACAATACATGGACCATAGTACCCAAACTGATGAATAAAAGTGTGATAGGCACTAAATGGGTACAAGGAATAAACTGAATGAAAATGGAGTAGTAGTTAAAAAACAAAGCTAGATTGGTATGCAAAGGTTATGCGCAAGAAGAAGGAGAAGACTGTCGTGAGACATTTGTACCAGTTGCTATATTGGAAGGTGTTAGGACTCTACTTGCATTTGCAGCATATAAGGGATTGAAAGTGTATCAGATGGATGTGAAGTCAGCATTTCTAAATGGAATATTAGAAGAAGAAGTAAACATTGAGTAGCCATATGGTTATGCTTTGACTGATGCAAAGGATATGGTGTGTAAACTGCACAAAGCACTATATGGTTTGAAGCAAGCACCAAGAGCATGGTATGAAAGACTAAATTCACAGCTAATGAAGATAGGTTTTCAAAGAACCAGTGAAGACAACAATATATATCTCAAATCTGAAGGAGATAAGATAGTGGTTAGTGAAGTGCTTGTAGATGATATCATATTTGGAAGCAATGATGACATGAGTGATGTATATGGAAATGAGATGAAAAGTGAATTTCAAATGTCTCTAGTAGGAGAGATAAAATTCTTCATAGCTTTGCAATTTTAGTAGATGAAGAGTGGTATTTGTATCACACAGTCTAAGTATGTGAAAGTGGCATTGAAGATATTTGGAATGAGTGAGTGTAAACTAGTTGGGACACCAGTGGTTATAAGTTGTAAATTGTATAAGGAGGATGATGCCACATCTATTGATGAAAAGGAATACAGATCAATGATAGGGAAACTGCATTATATTGTTCACAGCAGACCGAATGTTGCTCATGCAGTTGGTTTAGTTGCTAGATTTCAGAATAATCCAAAGGTGACACACATGATAGCAACTAAAAGGATATTCAGATATTTGAAAGGTACTATTGACTATGTATTATGGTCTTATGGTATCTATATGTAGGTAACTTTGATTTGAAGGTTTATACAGATGCAAACTGGGCAGGTAATGTTGATTATAGGAAGAGCACAACCGGTGCTGCATTCTTTCTTGGAGGAAGACTTGAATCTTGGAGGAAGACTTGAATCTTGGAGCAGCAAGAAGCAAAGCTGTATATCACAGTCCATTGCTAAAGCTGAGTATGTGGCCATGTATATGAATTGTACCCAGGAAATCTAGTAAATATTTCAAAGAGCTCGGTGTTGCATGCTAGAACCAAGCATATTGAGCTGAAATGTTATTTCTTGAGAGAGAAAGTGCAGAGTAAAGATGTGTTACTAGAGCATGTATCTACTAAGGAGCAGCTAGCAGATATCTTTACTAAATCTCTACCTAAGACTACTTTTGAGTATCTTATACATCAGCTAGGGGTTGTGCCCCTACTTGACATCAATTGAGCAGATGTGGAATACATCAGTCCCTGAGCTAATTGAAGAATATTGAATTAGGATTGGTGTAGTGTGGAGTTCTTCCATAGGGGGTGCATCAAGTTGCAGATTGTTGATGCAGAATAGTGAAGTATGACACTGCATGTTTTACTTTCACTTTGGCATTATTGTCAAAGGGGGAAAAGAACTCTATGATTATGGGGAGAAGAATTATATGATTGATAAAGAAAAGATTTATATCTAGTTACCAGGTGAAGACATGGAGACTCGGTTGAAGGAGAGTACACTGTAAAATGTAAACCACGATTTCTATACCTGTGTATGTGTGTTACTCTCAATCATCACAATCAAGAGTATTGATACTTGTATTGCCATCAATGACAAAGGGGGAGATTGTTGGCATTTGCATGAAGATTGCATTGATGAACTATTGTGTTGTCATTGATGTCAATTATAACCAATAATGATATTGTTATGATGTTGTTTTGCAACTGGTAGGTGAGCTATTGAAGGAAACTAGTATTACTTAAGAGGTAGTGAGATCAATTGGTAACCTTACCTATTGATGTGCTAAACCCTAACTAATGGGGCTTGGTGAATAGGTTGTATTGGTTTATGATCTAATGATGAATGGTAATGATTATGCCACATATCCATGTTGTATTTGAAGAGTTCAAATGGTTTTTGGCACGTAGAGATAATTGTTTTATCTTCAGAATGAGCGAGTACATTGCATGAAGTGGAATCTACATGATTAGTTCAGGAATCGATGAAGCGATGATCAAGGAGTAGTCAAGGTTATCTTGAATAATGTGCAATGATTTCTATGTAATCCAATGGTCATACTTGAATCGATTTGTTTATAATCTCTACGAGATCTTAGGTTTGTGATGTGTTACCAACCTATTATTTTTCTTATAAGGTCGATGAGTTGTTTTGTTGTAGTGTTGGAAATTTTGGTTAAGTGTAATTGTGATTGGTTGTCGAACAAGAAGGTGTATCTGTAGTATGTGTGAAGGTGGATAGAAGCATCAAAAGTATCTAATCAAGTAGAGTAGTGTTATTCACCAGATCAATAAACCCTTGTTGTTCACTAACAATTACAATAGGCAAATCCCTTGACCGATTAAGCTCTAACAGGCTTAGTGCTATCTAAATCCTCTAACCCGTTGATCCATTAGTTTGGATTTCAAACCCTCTACCGAGGTTACTCATAACAAGGTATTGTGTCTAATAGGGAATTATAGTCTATCCCTTAACCGAGTGGTCCCTAACAGGATATGTTCCTAATAGGACCTTTTGTAAAGCTTTACCAGGCTTGGCTCTTAATAGAGTAAACTTCTGAAGAGTTCATAATACTTGTGGGTATTCATTCCCACCGTGGTTTTTCTCATTTGGGTTTTCATGTCAAAATCATTGTGTCAAGTGGTGAAGAGTTTTTGTGGTTATGTTTGTTATGGTTAATTTTCTTAACTGATAAATTCACTTAGATATGATATGTTGTTCGACAGTAATCTGAAATGTGATTTTACTATTGTCAGTAAAGTATTTGAATGTTTTTGTTAAAAGGTTTTGAGAGTTTCAAAGCTATTATATTGTTATTCTGTTATGACAGTCAACCAGTATACTTGATAGTGATATTAAAATTTATGGTTCAGTATTTCAACCAGTTAGTTCTGAGATTGACTTGAGAGATTATTTTTGAGTTTTGTGAAAGTTTAGTTATTTTTCTATCTACTGATTCACCCCCACTCTCTGTAGTTGTCTGAATCCTTATTGATTAGGCATACCATCAGTGAGATTATCTTCCCTACAAAGGGTGTTCTTTATGCCAATTTTGTTGCTGATGTGTTGATCTTCTATCCCTACAACTTATTTTAGAAGACATGTTGCCCTCATGTTCTCATTGGTTTCCTCTTGTAGTTTGTCTATTTCAACTACCAAATGATTGAGCCACTAGATTTTTTCTTAGAAGTATTGTCTAGATTACCTTGACCCTAAGGGGCATTGTTGCTAGTCTCCATGCATGGCATGTTAAAGAATGGAAGCTAACAATCACCAGAGGAGTCAACTTCATTATGGAGACTAGGGTTAACATTTACCTCTTGACCAAATGGGAGATCTATTCCTTTCCCTTTACACAATGGATTATGTAATATAAATGTTTGGACAAGGATTCATCTTCCCCCTTTATCACTTCGGTCAACCATTAATTTTTTTCTTCCATTTCCCATTATGATGTACAAATTGTCTAGGGTTTGGAAATCCAAATGTAAATCAATTAAAACCCTAGGTGTTTCAGATCTTTCGAAGAAGAATTCTTCCTCAATTCCAATGAGCAAGGATAGATCCTCTATAATGCATTCCAAATATTGGAATTATTATGTTTGATGTGATGACCATCGATCTCTTCTTTTGACTGAGAGGGCAAAAGGATTTCTCATTCAATCTAGAGTTGAACTTTCACCATGATTGATCACTCTGATAGTTCCGTTAGGGAGCTTGTCTACCTCTATGTGGGTTAGGGCCATGCACTCTAGGTTGCACCTGAAGTGGAGCCTTCTATGGAATCCATGGAACCTTCTGCCAATCTCTATTTGGAAGGGT
This sequence comes from Cryptomeria japonica, assembly GCF_030272615.1. Classification (NCBI taxonomy): domain Eukaryota; kingdom Viridiplantae; phylum Streptophyta; class Pinopsida; order Cupressales; family Cupressaceae; genus Cryptomeria; species Cryptomeria japonica. The sequence continues at coordinate 72,166,115 of NC_081412.1, read as the reverse complement.
ATATCCGCTTGGTGGGTTGAGGTTGGCTCCAAGTTGCTCCTTCAAACCTGTATTGTTGGCTCCTCCAACTGGGATAGTGTTTTCTCTTGATGGGATGACTCTCTTGCTCCTCCAATTGAAATCCTTCCTTTGTGCCTACCTTCTACCACCATGCCTGCCATGTCTAAACTCAACCTACTACTAGTTTGCCATCATATTCTTACCATCAAAGGCCTTTCACTCCAAATTTTGCTCCATTCTAAAAATATGCTTTTTCCATATTCTATAATATTAATAATTTCCTTGTATATTATTTTTTTTATTTAAATATATTTACTTTTTATTATTATTTTAAAAGTCTTTAAATCTAAAACAATTATTTAAAAAAATAAATTTTTAACTCTTATTTTCTAAACGTATGGATGATTAAATTTTAAAAATGAATTAAAAACTATTATTTGAGATAATACTCTATTCATTTATTTATTTAATTGTTTATTTAATTTTTGAATAATAAATAATATTTAGATCTATCCAGCCTCCTTTAAATAATTATAATGCTAGTCATAGCACAAATATAAAAAAAGAAAAGAAAATGTTATCATATATTTAATAGAAAAATGAAAATATTTAATTTTATGTGTTATTTATTTTAAAAAATAATATGTTTATTATTAAATATTAATAGGTTGAAGATTTAACAAGTATAGAAATTATAATAGAAAATGATTGTCCAATGCAAAGAATGCCTACTTTTAGACCTTTCAAATATGTAAGGGAAGGTCAAGCTTAATGCTAAGAACCCTCCCTACCACTCTTTCAATTTAATTTCTATTTATAAAAACTCAAATTCATGTTTTAGTGGTTGACATCTATTAGGAAGTACTACCATAATAGAAGCACCATTCATCTCTCAATTTAATTATTATCTTTAGTAAAAACCCCCAACTTAAGTTTAATGGCCAACATCTATTAGAAAGTATTTTAATGTTTAATACCCTACCCACCCTCGAACCACTCTTTCAATTTAAATTTTATCTTATTAAACACTCCTAATTTAATTTTGATGGCTACCATCTAAGAAACTACTAAACTTAATGTTTAAAACCCTCCCCACATTCCTGGCCACTCTTTCAATCTAAATTTTATCTTATTAAAAGCCCCCAATTTAATTTTGATGGCTACCATCTAAGTACTATCATAGTAGAGGCACATGGCATCTATGGAAAGGGGTAAATGGATGTGTGAGATGTAAATGGTAGTAAATGCATAATTAAAACAATTAGTTGGTAGGATAGGACCCAGAATAAAGTTTTTAATTGTTGCATACTCGATACGTTGGATTTGTATATTGATTTGTAAATACCTAAATCTATTGGTTTTAACCATGCTTAAAATCTTCTTATTTTAGTAATTAATTAAATAAATATTTTTTTAATTAATTTATCTATTCTCTTTTTATTTAATTTTTTAATTAAATAAATATTTTTTATTCATTCAATTATTTTCTCATCACCTTTCTTTTTACAACTAAATTAATAGGTGAATTATGAATTAATCAATTAGCTAATTTAATTTAATTAACTTATATTTATTTTTCTCTCCAATCCTTGTTCACTTAATCTTAGCCTTCCATTCATCCTATTGGATCACCATCTAAACTTGTTATCATTTGACAAGTGTTCCTTTTACATGTCTAACTAAGATCTTGTATATTCATTGTTGGCTTCATGGGTCTGGAAACACTACATTTCGATAGTGTTAAGCTGAATGACAACATCCTTGCACTCATGGTTCAATTATGTCCAGTTTTGACGATTTTAAGGTTATTTAATTGTTATGGACTCAGAACCTTGAAGATAAATTCAGACAGTCTTCTTTCTCTAAATATCTGCTCTCCGATAGAACATTAATAATGAGCTGCCCACGATTGATGAGACTTTCAATAATAAAAGATTTTCGTCGGAGGACCGCGATGTTTCAGTCTATATACAGACGCTGCACTATTTAGAGTGTTTACAACTCTAAAGTCACTGAAAAACATCACCTTAGTGGACTTGATTTATAAGGATGATGTACCGATTCTATCCGAATTTCCTAATTTAGAACAAATCTGTTTAGGCAACACGCGCTATACTGCATTGGTAAGTTTTTAATTCTTATTTTATTACAAACATTGTATTTTTTATCAAACCCTAACATCGATTTGTTGCTCTACTGCATTTTAATCGTTGACAGAAACATTAGAACTGCATTTCTAGCTTTCATTCATTTTTGTATATTTTTCTGACTCAATCTCCGGAAATTTTTGCTTTCATCTAAGGGTGTAATGCAGCAGTTGTCTAATGCCGTATTTCAAGATTTTTCTGCATCATCTTCACTGAAAAATCTAAAGCGGGTTCATCTGAATATGACACTTTTTTATGATGCTACACGACTACTTGCCTATCTACTTCCACGCTCTCCTGCTCTGAAAAGTATATCAGTTTCCCGGAAGAAACGATTTGATGGCACTAGGGCTCTGCGATTTATCAACAGGGTGTTGAATCTTCAGCAACAATTTCCAGGAACCAAAATTCTCTTATAATGGGATACTGTGAAGGAAGGGAGATGCCTCAACTGCGATCTTGAAGATTTTGATTGATATGAGATGATCTTATTTATTATTTGTATTTACAATTTATTTTGGTTAATTTTGCAATTGTATTAAATTACAAAGGAACGGAAGTATGTGTCCAATTTTATTTGAAACTAATCAACCAGAGTAAATTTAAATGCGTACAGGAAATCATTCATGTAATATTTTCTCCTACCACTTTCCATTCAGTGTTTTTACCGTTGCGTTCTTGTTCTGCCAGTCTGTCTTTTGCTTTTGTTATTTTGAAAAACAATAAAATATTGATATGTTTATTTAAATTAGTTTCCTGAGATCATTATTTGTTGTTATGTTTGCTCTGATGATTGTGATGGATTAGACAGTTTGTTTATCTCATGAATAAAACTTGAACTTGGTAGCTTTTCAGCTTTGATGGTCTGTAGCTTGTTAATTCAATTTCGGACCAGTGGTGAGATATGAAGAATTGATCAATAATGGTACTATGAAAACAAAATAAGGGGAAAATTATGTGCATCTCATGTGAGCCAACGACGTTAAAATTTAAATCTCTGTAGGAGTAATCTCTCGTTCTTTTAAAGGGATTTGTTACTGGCAGATTATATATCATGGTACATTGACATTTCTTTATGTACAGAGCATTTCATGATTTCAGGTGCTTGGTACAGTTTGAAAGGTATACATATGGTTCATTTGCAATTTGATATTTCTATGGTGTTTCATTTTTGCATATAGACACGTGGTTCATCCTAATATGATATGACTTGGGTATAGTCCTTGTCAACAACACTTTGGGTATTTGGCATACATTGGTTGATTGACACTTATTTGGTTTTATAGTACTCGTGAGTGCTCGACATGGTTACATTCTATAATGCAAGGCTTCATGCTATACTTAGCATTTGTTGAAATGATTATATTTTGTTTAGCAAGGATTTGATGGCACTAGGGCTCTGCGATTTATCAACAGGGTGTTGAATCTTCAGCAACGGGATACTGTGAAGGAAGGGAGATGCCTCAACTGCGATCTTGAAGATTTTGATTGATATGAGAGGATCTTATTTATTGTTTGTATTTACAATTTATTTTGGTTAATTTTGCAATTGTATTAAATTACAAAGGAAAGGAAGTATGTGTCAAATTTTATTTGAAACTTATCAACAAGAGTAAATTTTAATGGGTACAGGAAATCATTCAAATTTTATTTGTTCAGTCTTGCGTAACAGCATTACGTTTTGTTGTCCCTTAGTTGTCCTTGATGACAAAAAGGGATTTATTATTGGCAGATTATATATCATGGTATGTTGACATTTCTTTATGTACAGAGCTTGTCAGGATTTCAGGTGCTTGGTACAGTTTGAAAGGTATACATATGGTTCATTTGCAATTTGATATTTCTATGGTGTTTCATTTTGCATATAAACACGTGGTTGATCCTAATATGATATGACTTGGGTATAGTCCTTGTCAACAACATTTTGGGTATTTGGCATACATTGGTTGATTGACACTTACTTGGTTTTATAGTACCTGTGAGTGCTTGACATGGTTACATTCTATAACGCAAGGTTTCATGCTCTGCTTAGCATTTGTTGAAAATGATTATATTTTGTTTAGCACTTTATGCGCTTGGCATTTCTTTAGTAAAGTCTTCACATACCTTATTCAAGCTATGGGGCATTTAACTAGAGCTTATAAAGCACTTTGTATTGTGCTGTCCATAATCTTAGTTGTGGGTCCGTAGGATAACTTGGACATGAGCTGGCTTTAAGCTCATTGGCAGATTTCAAAAGCTATTGTTTTAGTTTATGGATTATAATGCAAATGCATTAGGTTTCGATAACATTGAATCTGGAGAAGGATTACTTTTGTTGTAGCTCACTGGCATACCCTAAAGCCGCTGCCATGGTGTTTCTTCTTGCAGCTACAGTGACCATTCTCGTGCAGATTTTGACTTCTCTTTCACCTATGTGGAAGAGTAGTTTTTGGAGACTCTTTCAGTGCTATTTGTGGCTGATTTCTCTCGGATATCGTGCAGATTTTGTGGAGTATTTACAAGGTTTTTCAACAATTTTCTTCGGATGATTTTGATTTACAATGGCAGAAGTAACATTTTGTAACTTTTGTTGGATAAATAATTCCAACTACTCCCACCGAACTTACCATGTCATATCCTCTGTATGTACATCATATCTGCAGACTTGTCACAAATAGAGATTGAAGCAGATTTTCCTTGGATTTGGAAGGATTATCATGTACTCTTGCTCCACAGAGTTGATGAATGTAAGGTGTTCGTCTAAAGAAAGTCTAAATGTAAGAGTAGAAGCTCAGTCAATCTATGTATTACTTCATTATGTTTAATATAAATCTTTTTGTCACTTTTGTTACTCCCCTGTTTCCTCCCCCTTAATCTCAACTGCCAATCACAACAATTCCAGTTTCTTCTTCATTTCATTCTGACTTCATTTGTTGATATTTTGGCATCTAAAATCTTCAAATACTAAAGATCAAACCTAGGAAATCCCATGATCCTGTTGGGATTCTCTAACCATGAGCTCTGGCTCTTTTCGTAACCAATCCATTATAGGTTCAGGTGTGATTCACTTTTACTATCAACACCTCCAATAGAGTCACACTGTGGGTGCTTGGGGATCTCAATTCCAATGAGCTCTGTTGGCCTCAAACATGTTTACACAAATTGCTGCTGCATTCAACAATATTACTTTTTCATCAATTGACAACTTCACTTGCACTTTCACAACTTGAAGCACTTGATATCCTCCTCTCAACTTCTGATCACTATCATCAACTCTTCTTGATTCTACAGACTTAAAAAATGTTTTTCCACACGATTTTAACTCTCTCAACCTTGACTCTTACTCAGAAACCCTTTTCAAACTTGGCACATTCTACAAAACCAATATTCAAAATGGACAATAGTGGCAAAACAAGACATACTAAGACAAACAAAATATACCATGACATCCCATGCTTAGATTGTTCATATTCTTCTTCATATATTCCTACTGACTTAAAACTGCATAAAAATGCATCTCCTGATTGACACAACTTTATCCTTGAGAATGAACAAAATACAAAATAACTTGCCTTTCAACATCTCCACCTCAAAAGGAGATAAGGGAAAGAATTCAAGTAAAAGGTCATCATCAGCTCCCTAAGATAGGGCACCATTATCCCCCAATGATACTTACAAGCATAACTAGTAGCATCCAATTCTACCTGAATAGGAGAAATTCAACTCTAGCCACATCCATCTCTCTCTCAATAGAAGATAGGACCACCTCTATAGAAAATACTAGAGTAACCCAAAGATTCAATAAATGAAGCACAAAGGCCAAATCCAATAAAACAAGGAGGGGAACAACAAAATCCCAATCAAAGAGAGATCTAGGAGTCAAGAGAAAAACATAGTGAAAGCCAGACCCAATCATCATAGAAATCACAAATTAGAGAGATTCCAATGTAACCCATAACAAAAAAAAAACTCTCCTAGAAGATCAAGATAAACAAAGGAGAACATGGAGAGAAGAGAGATAGAGAAACCATCATATTTTCATCACCATGACAAAGAATAAACTGAATATCAAAAAACTCCCTCAAAGAATCAAACCTAAAGATCTCCAAGTCATGGCAGAAATAGCTTCTACATAACCCCACAAAAAGAGGAACCATAGAGAAAACATGCCATACAAGATGAGGAATGGATCCAAAAAATAATCCAAAAGTTCAACAAGCACCGCCAAGGCTATGAAAGCAAAAGATGAGGAAACCCTAAGACCTACCCAGAAAGGAGAAGCATGAAAGAATAGAAGCGAGACCACATCCATTACCCTCAACAATGAAGCATATTAGGAGGACTCTGAACAACCCAACATGACCAAGACTAGAGAGACCCAAACAAGGCAAGACAAAGCTCCAAATAGCTACAACTACATCTATATTGACAGTACCATAGATTCCCTGACTAGAATCATCCATATCAAACATATAATTTATATATTGATACTCAATATATTCGACCTATGGAAGGCCAAAGTAATTAAAAAATTGTAAGTAGTATATGGATCTGAACGATCATACAAAATCTCCATACTGTTAAAACCTTTGATGTCCTTTAGAAAAACAATGTCAAATTTCAATAGTTTGACAAATATTTTAGGAGTTTTGGAACATTCTGAATGCAATTGCAGGGTTGGATTTGGCCCAATTTGTTCTAAAGTATCAGCTACCTCCTAGATATGACAACTAACCCAAACTTTAAACTCTCACAAATTTGGAAAAAGTGGTCAAATTTAGATGAAAAAAAACCAATTGCACGGTGTGATGAGGTATGACAACTACCCTTGATAAAAACATTAAACGCTCAATACAAAATATTAAATGCATGAGAAAATTATTAAATGGCTAAATAACTAAAAGTTAATAATGGAACATGACACCATTTGAGATATTTTTTATAAACGACACCTAGGTTATAAGGACAACTAACCTAACTCCTAAGTAAACATAACAATTGAATAGGCTCTCCATAATAAATAAATAAATAATAGATAACTTCTTTCACACTAACAATTACTCATAAATACATATAGTTGAATAATTACTAGTGTATACAGTGAAAATGGATAACAACAATAATAATATTCAAAGACTAAATGGATTCCACCACAAAAACCCTAGCCTAACAACAACTAAGATCCACCATAGCATATGAAGATTACCTAAGACAATGTAAATCAAATGAATTCACAAAGATTATACCATCACATGTCCAATAGGGTTTGAATCTCCATTCTTCCTATCTACATTGATCTTGCTTGATATATTTGCTCTTAGATTTTATGTGCACAAGAGCTCAACAAGGAACGAAATGTGGTTGCAAGTAGGATCGCATATGAAGGTACAAAGCGTAGTGTAGTCAATTGATCAAATAGTCAGGAGACTTTGATAATGAAGGAAGCATCTCCTTATATAGAAGATACTCTAAGAAATGGAGGGATAAGATTGAGAGGTGTAAAAGGAGGTCGGTTATGATTAAAGGGTAGGTAGAGGAAATAATAAAATAATGAAAGGGGGTAGGTAGTGTAGGAATTAAGAGATGAATGAAATATGTCATGGGTAGAAAAGGCTAATGAATTAATTAAATAAATAAAGATTTATTTAATTAATAGAGGAAGTGGGATCAATTAAATAAATAAGATATTTATTTAATTTAAGAAAAGGATAATTTAAATAAATAAATGTATTTATTTAAACGAGAAATAAGGCTAGAAGAGGATAAATGAATTAATTAAATAAATAGAAGAATTAGGCTTAGATAATTAAATAAATAAAATATTTATTTAATTAGACATGACAATTTTAGGTGTCTACATTTTGCCCCTTTTTGAGACAATACGGCTTGTTGTGTTGTTTCAAAGAAGATAAGATGAACTGATACAAAGTTGCCCCAAGATGGGAATGATATGCCCCCTCGAGAGATTGGATAAAAAATGTCTGAAAAGATCGAAGACAATCTCTCGATAAGAAAGAAAGGCTAGAATGGACTGACCGGATAAAGTGACAGAATTACAGGATAATGAAGACTGACTCGGGAAATGAGGGCTAGGACTAAGGCTAGGGCAGTCTATAAATAGACCATGAGGGGAAAACATCCTCATTGTCATCCACACCTTCAAGAGATCAGAGTGTAGAGCGAGATAGAGCAGCAGTAGTCAGCAACGATGGCTATGGTTCATAGATTCAATTGCGTTCGCCGATTTTAGAGGCCAGTAGAGGCAGGAGAGTCGGTAAGTACCACAAAACCTCCTTGTACTTTGTTGTATTAATTGTTGTCATAAATGCATGCTAGGTAGTGCAATAAATTCACTTTAGGAAAATGTCAAAAAGTGTCCAAAACATGTAGGCATGTCTGTGCTGGTGCCAGGTGCATCTATTATGGCTAAGCGCGTCTGTGTTTGTGCCAGGCGCGTCTATGCCGAAAAAGGCATCTATGTAGGATACGATCACATCTGCATTGTGCAAGCACGTTTGTGCTAGGAAGGCACGTTTGTGTCTTTTAGGCGTGTCTATGCAAAGCATAGGCACATCTATGTGTTGCAGGTGCATCTGTGCTAGGCAGGCACATTTATGTCATGAAAGCACGTTTGTGTCCAAAAATGTGAATTTGTGTCTTCTAGGTCAAATCAGTAGTTCTATGATGAACATACACTATCGATTGGATAAGCTACTGAGAGGATACACTCAAGTAGGTCCTCTAGGGAAGACTAGGATAGCAAATAGGGCTAGGATTGACAATTCTGTGATAGAACATATGTTGCCAATTAGGAAACTACTCAAGAGAATTTACTCAAGTAGAGGCCCTAGGATAGGATAGGTCAAGGCACTTTGTGATGAACAGTGAGTACCAAGACATAGTACTTTGTGATGAACAGGGATTACCAATAGGAGCAACACTTTGTGATGAACGATGAGTGCAAATGTGAGCAGCACTTTGTGATGAATAGGGAGTGCCAAACACGTAGTACTTTGTGATGAACAGGGAGTACCACTAGGATAGAAGCAACACTTTGTGATGAACAGTGAGTGTCACTAGGATAGAAGCAACACTTTATGATGAATAGTGAGTGTTACTAGAATAGAGTAGCATATGCACTTTGATAAAAAGTAGCATTTTGTGATGAACAGTGAATGCCACTATGACTGACATGATTGATTTCCGTGACTGCAAGAGTATTTACCTATGGTGGAGTCACAGGAGAGATTCCCATCGATTCAGAGGTTGCAACCAGAGTTGACATTCGAGAACAGAGCTACCATTTAGGGTATGGGTCTACGCCACATTTTGTATGTGCCTGAGTTTTGGGTGAACATGGGTTTGCTGACTGCGCTGACTGAGAGATGGCACTCGGAGACGTGCACATTCCATTTATTGATGGGTGAGATGAAAGTCACCTTGGAGGATGTATACTAGATTCTAAGGATACCGATTGATGGGGAGTTAGTACCCTATGATCGAGATGGAGATAGGGATGCCCTGAGATGAGTATTCCGAGACCCAAGACTGGATATGAGGGTAGGACATGTCACATGGGACACCATGACAGCTACAGGATTAGCGCTACCAGCAGTGCTAAGGGGAGTGATCAATGGGTTCCTATGTACCGATAGGGCAACATGAGGTTTTGCTATGGGCTGGGGGAGCACATTGGAGATGCTGGTTACACAGCACACCAGATATGCCTGGGGACCGTGTGTGCTAGCACACTTGTATTACGAGCTGCATCAGTTTGTTTATCATGGATCCATAAGATTGGGCTATGGGGTTACATTGCTATAGGTGTGGGCATATGAGCATCTGCCAGTGACATGACCTATACACTTCAGGGGCAGGGGGCATGGATGGAACTTTGTGCATTTGTACGACATGATTACATCACAGCCATGGATTGGCAGATTGGAGTACTAGCATCAAGTTTGGGATGAGATCGACACGGTGATATGGAGGTCGTACCTTAGGTGCGAGTAGTGGGGGGATGATGTAGTAGAGTTACCATACACCTTTCAGAGAAGATATTTGATTGGGCAGATGTCGTATGTATTGGAGAGGCAGCTAGTGGACAGAGTGGATAGACAGTTTGGCAGGATTCAGCAGATGCCACGGGACTTAGGTATGTATGCGAAGACAGTGTATGACCAGGCACATTTTGGGCCACTACTGTCATATGATCAAGTTGTGATGCAGCTGGTGGAGATGGTTCCCTTGCCATGGGATATGTGGCCAGAGATCGAGGATGCAGAGATGGATGCAAAGTACACTGCATATTGGGCTAAGCATCCCTTCCTATGACTGATAGACCTCAGAGAGTTGATAGATGGAGATGGCGGAAGAGATGACGATGATGACGGAGATGGTGGGGGCAGAGGCTAATGTAGGAGGCGAGGTGTGGTAGGAGAGAGGAGAGTGGTTCCATGGAGGGAGGGTGGAGAGGAGAGACCGGTTCGGGTGGCGAGGGGTTGCGGTGGGTTGCCAGTATAGGTTCCAACAGCACAGGGTCCTAGATAGGTACAGGGATAGGGACAGGGACAGAGGTAGGTATAGGTACTAGCACAGGGATAGGCATAGGCATAGGCACCTGTACAGGGAGAGCCACAGGTAGAGGTACAGGGGGCCGAGGTGGAGGAGGATGAGCTGGTTGAACTAAGGGAGATCTGCCAGGGACAAGCAGATGAGATTCAAGACTTGGAGAGGGAGAGGGATAGACTCAAGAGGTGGCTCAGAGATACCAAGCAGGAGTGAGATTAGGCTATACAGTGCTACAAATAGGCTGAGATAGCACTGAGGGCTGGGAGGCAAGTGGCAGAGGACATAGGGGCTAGATATGCCTATGTTCTGTGAGCAGGGGAGGAGATTGCTTACTGGCAGGATCTCTATTATGGTACAGTGCCAGCTAATCAGCGGGCCAAGAGCTTCCAGAGACCATCACATATAGTGACGGCCACTGGAGGGAGTCAGAGGAGACAGGCATCCAGTGGTGGGGTTATGGGTCCTCCACGACCACCAGATAGAGGGGGCAGAAGAGATGATCCTGAGGTGGGTCCTTCTAGGGCTCAAACTCCATCGAGGCCAGGCAGCTCCGAGGGAGGGAGTTCATCATAGCCATAGAGGGTTCCCTATGTATCAATTTTGTACCATTTTTGTATGATGATGTAGACACTTGCAGGTGATTGTAGCCATATGATTTTGACATCTTTGTATCATGACACTTTTTATATATATATATGAGATGATTCATCTTTGCGGTAGTTATATGCATGTGTACCTATGTGATGAGATGTTTAATGATGTATGTTTTATGTGATGGTTATGATATGGATGCAAATATATACATGATGAAATGCAATATTTTTGTTCTTTTGTGTTTTAAATATTTTGTAAATGTGAATGTGAATGTATGAAATGCAAATGAATATGATAATGAAAAAGATATATTTACATGATAAAAATGTAAGATTGCTAACATGTGTTGCATACAGGATGTGATGCAATTGTGATATCGATATGTATGTATGAAATGCTTATATGTGGTAATGCAAGAGAAAACAACATGAAATGAAAATATTTTTTTGGTGTGTCATTATACTCAGTCATGTGATAGCAGGCTACGCGGACTCGAGAAGGACGATCGAAGTCAATCAAGAAAGGGGGGATGGAAGATAGAAGATATGAAAGTGAAAGAGCTTCTTGTGCGTTATCATCATTGAGCTTTATTATGGCAAGTAGGTTATGACAATCGAGGCATATGTTCGACCCAGAAAGTCATTGTACCCATTTGCATGGAGATAAGACAGTCGCAAACAAGGAATGCCCCAGTTCATACTAGACTCACAGTGTCCTCATATCCTTGGACAAGTCATAGCATTACTAAGAGACAATCCACAGATAGCAAAGAAAAATAGGTGATGATACCCCATCTTCGCCTTTCTAGTTGAAAACATCCTGAGATAGAATCTCTAGTCAAAGACATCCTGGAAAAGTTAAAAGACATGTCACCAAAAGATAAAAATCAAAAGAAAACCAAGACTCAACACCAACATTCAATGTAGTCCTCAAGTTTAGTATCTCTTGTCACTTGTATAAGTCATATTTGATTATGGTCACAATGTTTACTTTCACAAAAAGGATAGATAGCACTGAACCATATGTTGTCTGAGTTTGTTGAAAGATTTGATTTGTTGAAGCACATTGTTGCTGCTGTGTCTCATCTGAAACTAACTGAATCCAGGAAATAGATACATTATTGCGGAGAAGACAGAACTTGATTGCGTATTGGCGATGCAAATGTTGCTTTATTGTGGATTGTGCGCATATAGACTGAAGGAAGCTGGAAGAAACTAAACTCCTCATAATATGTGATACTCTCTATTCGACAACCATCACTAGACGTAGGATTTGCCTTAGCCACAGATAGGAGCTAATTTATTATGGATGGAAAGGGATGAAAATGGAGGTTATTATGAATGGCAAACCAATCTTGGGTAGATCAATAACAAGCCATGATGAGAATGGGTATGTTTATTATGAATGGATAGATTGTGAGTGTGTGCAAAGTGAAAAGATGAAAGTGAATCCTAAAGGAAGGAGGAGCAATGTCTCTATGCATGGTGCTGGTGACCCAGTTTTCACCATGGTACTTTCCCAAGGCGCCACCGAAGTGGTTTTCACCATTGGATGAAATGTTTTTCTTTACTTTTTTCAATGTTCTCTTTTTTTTTTTTTTTTTTTGTGTGTGTCACAAGGCGCTTGTTTGCCAGGTTTTCACCAAGTAACGATTTTTTTGTTTTATGATTTTTTTTTTGAATTTTTGAATTAGGATATTCCGAAGAGCTATGTGTAAAACCGATGAAGGTGCATGTTGTTGATAGGATCCTCTAAAGGTTCACCCTCTGTGGTTGAGAGCTGATATGCACCAGATCCATATGTTGTTGTAATGATGTAAGGACCAAGCCAGTTTGGTTTGAACTTGCCCTTCTTCTCTCTATCTTGCTGATTTTTGGGGTTTTCTCTAAGAACCAAATCACCTACCTCAAATGTGCGAGGCTTGACTTTGTGATTGTAGCTGCGACTCATTCATTATTGATAAGCCTTGAGATGATTAAAAGCAGTTTGTCTTCGTTCATCCAATAGTTCAAGTTCTTGTAAGTGAGAGACCCTATAGTCTTCATCACTGATGATGTTTTGCAAGGAGACTCATAAAGAGGGTAGCTCAACCTCAATAGGCAAGATGGCTTCAGCACCGTAGACAAGTGAATAGGGTGTAGCTCCTGTAGGTGTGCGAACACTTGTGCAGCAGGCCCAAAGTGCGGGATTAAGTTGGATATGCCAATTACGGCCAGAGTCGTCGACTATCTTTTTTAAGATTTTAAGGATTGTTTTATTAGACGCCTCAGCTTGACCGTTACCTTGAGGGTAATAAGGTGTGGAGAAACAATGGGAAATATGGAAGCGATCATAGAGTTCACGAACATCTTGATTTTTGAAGGGATGCCTGTTATCGGTGATAATAGAAACAGGAATACCATATTGACAAATGATATAATTGAGAATGAAGGTAGCAATTTGTTTTCCAGTGACTTGCGTGAGAGGCACGACTTCGATCCATTTTGTGAAATACGAAGTGGCAGTGATAATGAATTTATGACCAAGGAGTTGCAATTGGTTGAAGTTCTTGTGCTGGCACATAGATGAGGTCTCCATGAAGTTGACACTGCTTACATTTCTTGACAAACTGATATGAATCTTTTTCCATATTGGGCCAGTAATATCTAGTCTTGATGAGTTTCTTGGCTACGGTAGGACCACTAGAATGTGGACCACATATCCCTTCATGTACTTCACGTAACACAATCTGAGCTTTGTTGCTTTCCAAACATCTAAGAAGAGTGTCATCTAGACCTCGACAGTATAGGATATCGGCTAAAATGATGTACCGAGAAGATTGGCAAATGAAAGTGTGACATTGGTTATTGGATAGATCAGGAGGTAGGGTATTATCATGAAGGTATGTGAAAATGGAACCATATAACTGGGACTCAGGACCGATGACACATATTATCTTAGTAGGAGTGATTTCATATGAAGGAACCAAAAAGTTATGCACCTAGAACTCATAGAGGGTCTCATTCGGAGGTAGATCGATTAGTGAAGCAATTGTAACCATGGCATCTATGGCTCAATTATGCTCTCTTGGTATCTGCTCAAATTCTATCTTTGTGAAATGTTGTTTCGGGTCATCTACCATTCTTTTGTAAGGCATAATTTCTCATCCTTTGTTTGGTAGTTATCTGTTGTTTGATGAATTACAAGTTGAGAGTCTCCAAAAACATGAATTTCCTGGATCTTCCATTGAACAACAATTCGTAATCCTGTTGTTAATGCCTCATATTCCGCTATGTTATTAGTGCAAGGAAATGATAATCGATATGATTTTGGTATAGAATCACCTTGAGGAGTTATAAAGAGGATGCCAGCTCCTACCCCATGTTGTGTGTATGAGTCGTCAAAGTATAATTGCCATGGTTTTGCATGTGACACTGTTAAAATTGATTCATCTAGAAATTATAAAATTAGAGGAACATCATCTATCATGGGAGCATCTGCTAATTGATCTATGATGGCTTGTCCTTTTATTGCTTTTTTGTCCACATACTTGATGCCGAATTCTTTCAGGATCATTACCCATTTGGCTAGTCACCCAATAAGCATTGGTTTATTGAGAAGGTATTTCAATGGATCGATCCTTGCAACCAACTTAGTCTTATGAGTTAGCATGTAATGTCATAATTTCTGTGAAGCAAAGACAACAACGAGACATGCACGCTCAATTGGTATGTAGTTTAGCTCATATCCTACCAATGTGCAACTGATATAGTACACTGCCTTTTCTTTGCCCTCAGCAACTTGTTGTGCTAAGAGTGCCCCCAATGTTGTTGAAGTAACTGATATGTATAGTAACAGAGGCTGATCTAGAACTAGTGGCATCAAAACTGGTGGATTCAAAAGATAATCTTTGAGTATTTGGAAAGCCTTTTGACAATTATCATCTGATTTGAATTTGATGTTTTTATGTAGCAAGTGCTGAAAAGGATTACACTTATCTGCAAGTTGTGCTATGAATCTTCATATGGACTGGAGTCTCCCTTGTAAAGATCGAAGCTGACTAATGTTTTGTGGTGGTTGCATCTCTAGGATGGCCTTGACTTTTGCTGGATCTGCTTTGATTCCTCTCTTTGAGATGATGAATCCCAGGAGCTTCCCGGAGGTTACTCCAAAGACACATTTCTTGGGGTTTAATCTTACTTTATATTTTTCCAACCGATCAAAGATGACTGAAAGTATGTCCAAATGTGTATCTCTATCTATTGATTTTCCCAAGAGGTCATCAACATAATCTTCCACAGTAACGTGCCTGAGATCATGAAAGATAGTAGTCATGGCTCTTTGATATGTGGCGCCTGCATTTTTAGCCCAAAGGGCATGACATTCCAACAGAAGGTTCCCCAAGGACAAGTGAATGTTGTTTTGTGCTAGTCTTTGAATGCAATTATTATTTGATTGTAACCAGAGAATCCATCCATCAAGGATAACATCGCATGACCTATTGTGAGATCGACAATCAGGTCAATATTTGGTAACAAAAAATCATCCTTCGGACAAGCTTTGTTGATGTCTCTGAAATCTGTACATATTCTGATGCTACGGTCTAGTTTATTGATAGGCACTAAGTTGGAGATCCATTTAGGATAATCAATTGAGTGTATGAATCCGACATCCAATAATTTCTCAAGTTCTGCTTTGACTAGTAATGCCACTTGTGGATGCATCTTTCTTAATTTTTGTTTCACTGGTTTTGCCCCCAGTTTAACTGTCAAATGGTGCATTACCAAATCTAGATCCAATCAAGGCATATTAGCATATGACCATGCAAAGTTGATTTGTCATTCCGTGAAGAAACTTATGAATTTTGACCTTTTTGACTCTTGCAAAGATTGAGCCAAGAATATGTTGTGTGGAACTTCTTTTGTACCAATGTTTGTTTTGATAGTCTCCTCTACCAACATGGATGACTTTTCCTCATATGATGCTACGAGAATGTTGAGCCTTCCATCTTCGGGTGCCTCAGAGAGGTATTTGCCCTCAGATATGTCCTTTCTTTTTAATTTTTTGGGGTTAGATAGCGCCATAGTGTGGTTTTCGCCATAAGATCCTTGGTTTGTTTTTATTTTTATATTTTTGCAACTGGAAGGTCCGACACCCTCACCAAAATATGCCATGCTATTGAGTTCTATAGTGTATCCCGCTTTATGGTCCCCACGGGGAAGATCATCTCGTATGCCAAGATAGTCAATAAAAGCTTCATCATTTTGGAATGTGTCAAACTGTGCAGGTCCTTCATGATTCAAGTCAATGAGTTGGTGGTGGACAAGGGGAAGGCGTTTGATGTCTTCGAAGTTAGTGGGGCTAAGAGTGAAGATGTGGTTATATTCCAATATGTCGAGGTAGTTATCGAGGTCATCATTGGCACTCTCCTCATCAGTCTCGATCATGAACAAATCCAAATTATCATCACTAGTAGTGCATTCTGGAACAGGTGTTCTCATTGTATGTGATTTCAACCTAGGACCTAGTGACAAGGACTGTGTGGAATCCTTAGGGGTTGTTTCTTGACCAACTTTGAAGTTTTCATAAAATTCCTCTTCTTCTGTTGGTTCACTTGGCTCTCTGAATGTCTCGATGAGCTCATAGTCACTAGAGGATTTGTTTGAACCCCATTCCCATTCATTGGAGTTTGTGGAATAGCGAGTTTCTTGTTGAATTTTGGCATCTTTGATTTGTAATTTTTCTTCTGTCTTTTGAGTGTGAACCTTGGAAGTCATGAAACCAAGTCCTTTGGAGCGTTCCTTTTTGAATGTCAATTCAGGTTGTAAAGGTTCAATGATGCCTTCCTTTCTTAACCCAAGAGGACTTTTTCCATCATACCCAAATTTTTGTAGAATCTTGAACCCTTTGCCATACTTCTCACATGGTAAACTGATGTGATCTTGTGTATCATTTGCAAGGTCTTTGTAAATCATTTTGTATAAGTCTTCCTCTTCCAATTCACCCCATTTTTGGAAGATTGTAGGATTCCATTCAAGTGTAATGATAGATACCTACTTAGTAGGATGTGGTCGTCCATATTCTTTTGGTGAAT
Organism: Cryptomeria japonica; assembly: GCF_030272615.1. Taxonomy (NCBI): domain Eukaryota; kingdom Viridiplantae; phylum Streptophyta; class Pinopsida; order Cupressales; family Cupressaceae; genus Cryptomeria; species Cryptomeria japonica. The sequence continues at coordinate 72,148,748 of NC_081412.1, read as the reverse complement.
TCATGAATTTTTGTAAGTACATGGTCTGATTCAAAGTGTATTCACCCATGCCTTTGTCCTAGAATTTGCCCTTAAGTTCACCTTGTTTTGATGTTGAAGGTTTTAATGACTTAGGATCAATGTACGCAGAAGAAGGAACACCTTCACGATTACTGGGAATGATGGTCTCAGTTTTTGGTCTCAGGTTATTGCAATATATGAATGGATTAGGATCACTATTAACTATTATTTCAACTCCATTGTGAGGAAACTTAATGCATTGGTGATATGTAGACAGGACTGCCCTCATTTCATGAATCCAAGGACGTCCTAGCAATATGTTGTATGTGAGATCAAGATCAAGTGCTTGACAAACCACATCCTTTCTAACTGGCCCAACTCTAGGAGGTAAGGTGACTGTGCCCTTGGGTGAATGCTCTTCATCATCATATGCTTTGATGGTAATTTTGTTTGTACAATTCATAGCTTTATCAGAATATCCCAATTGTTTAATAGTGCTCAATGTACAAATGTTAAGACTTGCTCCTCCATCTATCAGGACTCGTTTTATGCGATGTTTGTGTATGCAGGATTCAATGTGTAATGGTGCATTATGTGGCTGACTTACGGAGGCATCATCGGCTTGTGTGAATGTAAGGGAGTGTGGAATGGAAAGGTATCCCACCATGGCTTGAAACTGGTCCACGTTCAGATCAGTAGGAACAGTAGTTTCTCTCAAGATTTTGTCAAGAATAGCTTTATGTGCGGGGGATATGCGTAAAAGCTCAAGGATGGAAATAAGAATAGGTGTTTTTCCTAACTATTCTACAAGGTCATACTTAGGCTTGGTTGATGAGGAAGTGATGTTTTTAGCTGGATCTCTTTGCAAAGTGAATTTACCTCGATGAGTTGTAACATGACATTTAGAGGTAGGTTCAGAAGAAGATCCAACGCCTTTCAGAACGATCTTGGGTCTCTGGGTAGAATTCTCAGGGGTTTTGTCCTTGATGATAATGGTAGAGACATCATTGTCCATTGAAATGTGATTGATGGTTGAATCATAGTTATAAGATGCTCTGGTATAGTTGGTTTGCTCATCTATGGCTTTAGCTTTTCCCTTGTCATGCTTTGGGAATGGATCCTTAAACATTTCATGTTCTTGATTGGATGAGTGTCCTTCAATCTCAATGTCACCTCTATCAATGAGATCTTGTATGATGTTCTTCAGTCGATGACAATTTCCTGTCTTATGACCCTTGTTCTTATGAAATTCACAATATTCATCATCTTTCCACCAATTTGGTTTCACCTTTGGCTCATATGGAGGAAACTATGGAATTGTGATTACCTTGTTTGCCACTAGCTTTTTGAAAACTAACTCAAGTGGTTCTCCCAATGGAGTGTACTTCCTCCGTGATTTGGAAGTTGTTTTAGCATTCACTTGATTGTTTGTAGAACTTGATCCCCAAAAAATGAATTTGGGTTGCACTATATTGGCATCAACAACACCATCATTGACTGTGTTCTTGTTTTTATTCCAAAATCTTGGCTTATCTTTTCCTTTAAAGTCATCTTTGTTTTCCTTGAATATCTTAATGACTCCTTGTTCAATTAGGACCTTTTATGTCGCTAATCCTTTTTCAATGACATCCTTGAAGGTAGATAAACAAGCTTTCCTTAGATCATAGCCAATGTCTTTGTTAACATTTTGGGTGAACATCTCTACCATTTATTTTTGTGGAATTTCACAAGAGCATCTGCTGGCTAGATTCCTCCATCTTTGTAAAAATGATGCGAAAGACTCTCCCTCTTTTTTCTTGGTGTTGCACAAAGTAGTGACTGATATGTTTGTCTCTATGTTGTAGGAGAAATGTTGGATAAATGCCTCTACTAAGTCACCCCATGACTTAATTCCAGGTGGAAGTTGGGATAACCATTCCATAGCTTGATCGCCTAGGCTCTGTGGGAATAATCTCATCAAATATGTCTCTTCTACTGCTACCTCAATGCAAGCTGTGAAAAACTGTCTTATGTGTGCCTTAGGATCCCCTTTTCTTCTATACTTATCAAACTTAGGTGTCACAAAGTGTGTAGGAAAAGGAGGCATTGGAATGCTCTTGTCAAATGGATAAGGACATATGTCTCTCATTGTGTATGTTGGCTTCGATGTATTTATGGCCTTCATTTTCTTCTGTAAGTCCCTGATTTGTTGCTCCAAATTGTTCTTAAGTGGAGATCGACTTCTTGGACCATACCCCATGCTTGAGGCACCAATTGGAGGAGGAGAATGTTGCATATATGGATGATATTGATCATACACATGTTCATATGGAGGAGGTCTATAATGATGTTGCATATATGGACCACTTGGTAGAGAGTCATGTTGAGGAATGAAATATCTGTTTTGTCCATGTATACCATACTCTACAGGCATGTCATGTTCTAATGTGTTGCCCCCAAATTTGACATGGGGTTTCCTTGTGTCCAAATTTTGAGCATGCCTTTGAATATCCAATTGCTTTGGTGGTTGTTCCTTGGCATTGGTATGTGATTGAGCATATTTTTCTACATAAGTCTTCCATAATGGTCTGCGAAGGTGAGTATCATATGCTTGACCATGTGTATGTGGGACCTCTGGTTTTTGAAACAAAGATGATGGTGATTCAGGCACCATATGTGGTCGTCTATTGCCTCCACTATTAGGCCTCCTTTGATACATGTTGGAGTGAGTTGGTTGCAAAGGTCTATGTTCCATTATTTGAGACTTGTCAAAATCATGAGGGATCTTGGTTCCACTTTGTGCCATCACTTGTAGAAAATATTGTCTATCTCTCCTCATTATTTCCTCAACCAATCGATTGAAATGGGGATTCATAATGGTGTCTTCCATTTCTGCCGAATGTATGGAGAAGTTGTCCATATTGTCATTCTGTGTATCATTGTTGTTTGTAGTGTCAATGTTTTCATCATTTGGCATGTTTCTATAAGCACCCATGTCAGGTAATGTAGTATGATCAGAATTGAAAAAGATATCATTGTCATACTCATAGGAACTCATGTTTGCGGACTCTTGAGCCTCTTTAGTTTCTCTCCTAGATTTTTGGAAATGGGTTTCAACCATGAACTAGATATTGATCAGGATGTGTGAGACTAGATGAAAATGGAAAAGAGTATGGAAGACCAAGAGTTGAATGGAATGTAAATGAATCCAAGGTTTACTTGCAATGTCCAAAGTGTAAGACTAAGTATGTATGTAGTAGAGTACGTGTGGCTTCGAAAGAGTCTAGTTGTTGGGGTAGGATGTCAGAGCAAAATGTTTTTAAGCCACACATACTCTACTACATACATACTTACTCTAAGCAAAATGTTGTTGTATGTAGTGTGTTGACAAACCAAGATGAGGACAAGCAAGTGACCTTTTGACTCAAGTTTAGACAAATGTGAATATAATGTAAGGTGTAAAGCAATGATGGACTATGTGAGAACCAAAGACAGGTTGAATGCTAGATGAAACCCTGGAGAAATAACCTAGGAAGCTCAAGAATTTTGAAATTGATTGTGCTTGTTTGCTGGACTGTAAAAGTTTTTCAATACTGAACACAGACGCGATTTCCTGACACAGACGTGGTTCTGTTTAACACAGAAGCGTTTTTGAGATTTTGTCAATGCAATGTTGATTTTGGGAACACAGATGCGTTTCTACCCTTCACAGACATGGTTATAAGACACAGATGCTATTATGTCAGACACAGACACGTTTCTGCAAAATTTGTGCAATTTTTTCCAATCTGTGAAGTTGCTTTGTTGTGACCAAATTTGAATGTTTGAGTGTTTTTCGTGACAAGTGGACATAGTGTTGATGAGGACTCAATGTTTCCAAGTGTCTAGACTCGAAAATATGACTCAAAGAAAGTGTGTTGTTAGATGTAAAATTGTTTTACATACACTTGAAGACACAAAAGACACAATGTTTTGTTGTTTGGTCTTGAATGTTTTAAATGTTTAAAATAAGTCAAGCACAATTCTTATGGCTAGCCAAGACAATAGTTGTTGATCTTACATGGGGTTTTACCCCCGAGGCTACGCTATTCAGAGCGGATACTTAGATGCTTGACCCCACTGGCCCCACCCTCGGCATTCACTTCTCGGGGCAGCCAAGCATCAGTCCCCACAAAAACTCCTTGTGGCGAACTTTGTATCTCTACTAAGAACCGTATGTATGTGGGCCGCTACTAGAGGTCTGACATCCTACCCCAACAACTAGAAGGATTTGGGCTTCTAAAACAAAAAGGTGCTAGTAAGGGCATCCGCTCATGTGGCCATCCATGCAGCACTTTCAGATCTGTAAATACAGAAGGCTCCCAGCCGGTAGGGGTTACGCCCTACAAATGATCAAATAAATTTGATCAAATGGGTTTATGGGGAGACATAGTGTCAGTATGAACTAATCAGCACATGTTATTCATAGCTTTCACTAAGAATACAGTTATTTATAGTGGTTTGGAAGAAGATGGATTTTCTTTTGCTACCACTTGGGTCATTCTCTCCTCACTAGTAGTTTATGGTGAAAATGGATAAAACAATATTGAAAGACTAAATGAATTCAACCACAAAACCCTAGCCTAACAACAACAAAGATCCACCATAACATATGAAGATTACCTAAGACAATGCAAATCAAATGAAATCACAAAGATTATACCATCACATGTCCAATAGGATTTGAACCTCCATTATTCCTATCTCCATTGATCTTGGTTGATATATTTTCTCTCAGATTTTATGTGCACAAGACATCAACAAAGAACAGAATGTGGTTGCAAGTAGGATCGCATATGAAGGTACAAAGCATAGTGTAGTCAATTGATCAAAGAGTCAGGAGGATTTGATAATGAAGGAAGCATCTCCTTATACACAAGATACTATAAGAAATGGAGGGATAAGATTGAGAGGTGTAAAAGGAGGTCAGTTATGATTGAAAGGTAGGTATTGGAAATAATAAAATAATGAAAGGGGGTAGGTAGTGTAGGAATTAAGAGATGAATGACATGTGTCATGGGTAGAAAAGGCTAATGAATTAATTAAATAAATAAAGATTTATTTTATTAATATACGAAGTGGAATCAATTAAATAAATAAGATATTTATTTAATTTAAGAAAAGGATAATTTAAATAAATAAATGTATTTATTTAAATGAGAAATAAGTTTAGAAGAGGATAAATGAATTAATTAAATAAATAAAGGTTTATTTAATTAATAGAAGAATTAGGCTTAGATAATTAAATAAATAAAATATTTATTTAATTAGACATGACAATTTTAGGTGTCTACAACTAGTAATATGATTGGAATGTGGTAAGTATATATGTAGAATTATAATCATTTTAAGGTTTAATATACGAATAATTTGATTATTAATTTATTGTTTTAGAAAAAGAGGAGAACCCCATATATATATATATATATATATATATATATATATTTATAATAATAAGAGATTGTGAGGTAGTCATAAGGATGAACCACAAAAGTGCTCAAAACCAAACTAAAGCCGGATATGATCCAAGTACACTATTTCTCATCAATCAATGACATAACAAACTCAATAAATAAAAGTCTATTTAATACACCATATCTACAAAGATCATGCTCCTAAAGCTTGAATTTAGCATAAACACATCCAAATAGATAGTGGAAGAGAATTGTACTAATCTAAAAAATACTTGAAATTGTAGATAGATCCTTTGAAGGCTACAAAATAATTAGTAACTATAGGCTACCATCAACATTGTAGTAAACTAAAAAAACCCTTAATTACAGACTAAAAAAACCATTCACCAAATTCAACCCTCTAAAAATTGAATAAGCTCAAAAATCCCTACTCAAAAGCTAAACCACAAATGCCAAACTACAAAGAAATAGGCATAATCAAATCCTTGAAGATCACAAAACTAAAATTCAATTGTACAAAGATTATAACACCATATGAAATATAGAGGAAGAGACCACACAAGTCCCAAAAAAATAGACATTGCAAAAGCTCTATCGGGGAGCTAAAATGGTCACATCGTCTCCACTAACCAACACAATTTATTCCTCAAAGAAGGATGAACATGAATTTCAAATAGCCAAAAAAAACTAGTTAGTTCCGAAATCCTAAAGCATTAGCTCAATTTAGAAAGAATTGAAAGAATAGGAACCAATCACAACATAAACTTGTATATTCAATCATTCTACTCATATAAAAAAGAGAAGATGATGAAAGGAAATCATTGGGAGATGGGACCACCAAAATCTAAAAAGAGAAAAAATTCCACCATAATCTGACAAAGAAACAAACACTATGTTGAATAGAAGGTGAATTGATATGTTCAATACTCGTGTCATCACTTCGCATTCAATATAGCTAATATCCTCATCACACACCAGGGTAATATTTGAGTAGTCCATATCTATTTCAATAAGAGTTGGGATAGAGTGTTTAACTTGATCCTTAGTAGCCTTATACAACTCATTTTAATTGAATAGAATCCCATCATCAATCTTATCTTCATGAGGCAACAGTATATTTTTGTATGTTGTAGGACAACGAGTGACAATGCTTTCCCATAAAACATTGAAAAGACATTTAATAGCCAGAGAAAATCTAAATTATCATGCTACATGCCTACTCCTGGCTATCTACTTCCAAGCACTCCTGCTCTAAAAAGTGTATCAGTTTTGTGGACGAAAGGGTTTGATGGCACTAGGGCTCTGCAAATTTCTTAGAGAAGGAATGGACAACAAACTTTTCATCGTAAATTTCCTAGTGGTGGGACGGACTAGAAAATTTTTAGGCCTCAAAAGGTGGATTATTTCAAGACAACCTTCAATAAAAGGATTATCTCAAAAGATCATTTTACAAGAGGATTGGTGAAAATAAGCAACCCTTCAATACAGACAGACAAGGGTTGGTCCCATGTCTCATTATTTGTTGAATCTCCATTAATTTACACCTTTGATTTGCATGGCAATAACCCTTCAATAAAGTAAAATATCTTTGTGAAATTGTTTATGGCTTGTCGTAGACTAACTACTTTTTTTGGCAACAATTTTTCCTTCCTAGGAATGGATAATATAACTTTCTCTAGCCCTTCCAAGGTTCTCACGTGACGCTTGATCAAAGTTGAGCTTATACCATCTTTGTTTTGGAAGAGACCATAGATAATTCTTTCTTATGTATTAGCTTCCTCATTCCTAAAAATGGTGGAATCCTTAACCCAGGCCAATTTTTATGCATCTACTTGTCGCATTCAAAGAACGTGCATTCCTTGTTAGTGTACTTCACATTTCTACTATTCACTACTTAAACAATAGAAACCTCAATTTTAAGGAGGAATCTATCTAGTGGTAGTTCCTTCTCTTTAAATATTCTTTGGTTTCTTTCTTTCCAAAGTCCCCATAGAAGGACTGAATATCCATAATCTTCCAAACAAACTAGACTTCATCAATAGTGACCAACTTTTAAACCATTGGAGGAGGTGTGAAGGAAGAGAAGTAGACCACCCTAGTTTGTTGATCAAACAAAAAAAATAGCATGTGACAAAGGGGTTGTTGATGAGCAAGTGACATGAGGTTTCTTGGTCTTTTCTACATAGGGCACATCTTGAAAAACCTTCAAATCCAAAGTTCCTAAAATGTTCAAAAATTAGACCTCTCCCTTGAATGGCTACCCAGGGAAAGACTCCATCCTTGGGTAGGCAATATCTTTCCCAGCACAATTTGATGGGGAGGATATCTTTGATTAGAATTGACCTTTTGTATATTTATTGAAACCCATCCTTGGAATTATACTAGCCAATCTTGGAGTTGAACCATATCAATCTATCTATACCATTTTGAAATGTTATAGTCCTTCCTATAAGAATATCCTTCAGTGTGTTCCACTCCTCCTAACTCATGGATTAGATAAATCATTCCATTTCCAACCTAAATCTTATTGAGGCTCATCCAACTCCACATAGTTTATGAGATGTCTTTCCCAAGTTTGATTGAAGGAATCCTTAAAAGACTAAGTATCCATTAACTTATCTATTGGGGGATGATCCCCCAAGAGTCTTTCCAAAATCAGGAAGACCACCCATCGAATATATCCCATGATAAATGTCTAAGTAAGAGATTTCTGCTATTGAAAATGAAATTCCAAATTCTAGAGCCTTTTGGGGAGTTAGAGGATCTCAATATACGCTCTCTATTATCAGAGTTGAGATATTTTGATTGCAATATCTTCACACATTTAGATGAGGATGTGTGTATAATTTCCATGCTAGCTTCACTCCAAGAGCCTAATTTTGCAACAACAGGTTCCTAATCTTTGTACCTCTATCCTTCATGTCTCTACAAATCTTGTCTATTGAAATAATTACATTATTTTTTCTTATTCACCACCCCTTATCAATAGAACCTCCTCATAATTTGATTGATTTTCTTGTGTGTCCCAACATATAAGGCTAGACATGAGGGGAGATAAATTGGCATGGCCGATAGAACTATATTGATCATAACCAATATCCCAGGCCAAGAGAGCCACTTAGCCTTCTAGGAAGATCACCTTTTTTCTATTTTTTTCTTTCAGAGGGTCCCATAATTTAGATGTTCGAATTCCCCTATCAATAGGAATACCTAGATAAGTGCAAGGAAGCTTACCCATTTGAAGCTAAACCTATTTGATATTTCCCTCTCCTTCCTTGGATCTAGGTTGGAGAAGAAAATCTCTCATTTCATTGCTTATATCTTGCCTTGAAGCCTTTTCATAAAAATTAAGAATTTTCTTAAACTCCACCGCCTCTTTCTTGCTACCAAATCCTAATAATAAAGTGTCATTTGTAAATAATTGATGTCTTCTTTCCTCCATCCCATTGGTGATTTCAACAACTTCAATTCTGCCCAACCTCTTGGTCGCACTGACGCCTCTTCCCAGAGCCTCTACCATAATTATAAATCAAAAGGGAGACAAAGGGTCTTCTTGTCTTAGCCTACAAGATACTTCAAAGAAGATTTTTGAGGAACCATCTACCAAAACTAAGAACTGGGGACTAGAGATGCAGAAGTAAATCAAAATGGTGCACTTCTTGCTTAATCCAAAGGCCTCCAAGAACTTACATAGAAAGTGCCATTCTACTCTATCATAGGCTTTCTTAATATATAGTTTAATGGTCATGCTAGCTTATTTATGGCTCTGGATTGAGTGTATTGCCTCTTGAGAAATAATGACACCATCTAGGATTGATCAATATAGGACAAAACTAGTTTTCTTTTTTAAGATGACAAGAGGCAAAAGTGTTTCAATTTTGTTTGCCATAATTTTGGGGAATAGCTTATATAATACAATGAAAAGGGAGATAGGTAGGAAATATTACCACTTTATCACATTTTCTTTCTATGGAATATAGACTATAAAAGTATTATTTATCTCTTTAATTAATCTTCCAGCTTATTGGGCCACCACCAAGGCTTCTAATACATCGTTGCCCACACTATCCAAATTTTTTTTAAAGAATCCAACTAGACATTTATTTGGACTAGGATCCTTATCAGCTCGAAATTTGGCTAAGGCACTTTCCACTTCTGATTTTGTTATTTTTGCATTGAGCATTAGGTATGCTCATCATCAATCAACCTAGGCAAATTTTGTGTAAGACTTTTATGACTAAGCAAATCAGACCCTTCCCAATTATTCAACAATCCTCCTAAGTACTCCACAACACTATCTACAATTGCACCTTGTTCTTCCAAGATACAACCATCCTCTCTCTATATTTTTTTTTAATCTTATTTATTGTCCTTTGCTTCTTGACTGAATTATGGAACAAATTGGAGTTTTTGTCACCTTCATCAAACCAAGTTTGCCTAGACTTTTACCTTTAAAAAACTTCTTCCATAGCATAAATGTCCTCATATTCATGTAGGAGCTTCCTTTCTTGGACAAAGCTTTCCTAATCCATCCCCTTCTTGAGAACCTACTCATTCAGAGCTACCATATCTAATTCACTCTACAGTTTTTTTGCAATGATATTTTTGAATTTATCTTTGTTCTTGTCTAAAAGCTTTTGTTTTGTCGCTTTGAGATTGGAGACAAGGGAAAAAAATTGGACCCTATGAATTTTTCTTCGTTCCACCATTGCTATATCAAAGAGAAGAAATATTTATGTTTAATCCACATAAATTCATATTTGAATGGCCATCTCTAAGGTTTATTTTCATCAAGTATCTCAAGAAGAATGGGATAATTTGATCTAAGACTGACCTTGGCTGAATTGAAGCTTTGAGATCAAAAGATAGGGATACAAAGTCTCCTTTGATGAATAATATACAAATCTTTTTCTAAAATATAGCTGAAGCCTAGTCAAGCCTATTATTCTAGGTAAAATAGGCCTTTCCCACTTTCAGTCCTTAGCAAACTCTTTTTTGTTACCCTATCTTTGAAGTCAAGTTGAGATTGACTAGCAATTGTGAACCCTCTCTCTTCTCTAATGGGTCTAGAATGGCATTGAAGTCACCACCCTGGATAATGTGGGCATGGAGGCTTCACTAGCTAGGTAATATTATATTATGTGCATTCATATTTGGGGGTTTAATATCCCAAAAATGAGGGTACAATATATTGCCTATCTGTGAAAATAGGGGATTTTTAATTCAGGCTATGAAAAAATAAAATATATGGCAAAAATAGGGGGGCTATTTATTTAGGTTGTGTATTGGGAGGGGGTCAAAGGAAAGGAGTTTAAGGCAATATTTTTTCAAAATAGAGGGACTCTTTAGTATGCCATGAATACATGTGATATAACCCAAGTCCACTAAGTCAGGCCCCTATGGATGTGGAATTCTAGAAAAGTAGCCATTAGTAGGTCGATTTATGCCAGAACTTCTCTCTTCCTTGTAATGGGAATGGGGCCATAAATATTGATGAGAATAAACTGGAGGCTTCTATTCAAGGATTTCACAGTTCCCCTTGCTGATTTCTTCTACCAGTTAGAGGTTTGAAGCTTAACACATTCCTTTTCCACAATATGGCAAGACCACCTGATGCTCCTTATGTCTAAACCACTTTGACTTGCCAGAATATGAACTTCTTTACAAAGATCAACATTTCTTGCAATAACATGATACCATCCTAAATTGCAATACACCTATACTTGACTAAGTGTTTCTTATTATTAACACCTAGGACCCTAACACTATAAGATAGGATCTTCATTGCTTCTAAGGAAGGGTGTTTCCCTTCCCCCTACGAGAGAATGGATGTGATCTTCATTTGCCATTTTTCTTCCCCATCCTTCACCCGAAGTTCTAAAAAACACTTCCTACCTCTCTTGTTTGTAGAACCCTTTCCTTAATCAAGAATCCTCTTAGATGTCCCTCCTTGAAGGATACCAAGTTCACAATCAGAGCTATCATCATCCTCATCAGAGGTCTCATTCTCATCATTCCCTCTAGTCCCCAATTTACTCATTTTGTACAATTCTCTAATCTTCTTGACTAAGAGCAGCCTTTATGCCTCCTTTGATTCATTTTTTATGCTCAAGGCATTGTCCCTAGGCATTAAGCTCATACTGAATCCTTCTAGTAGGGGTATATCCTCAACCAAATTATTGATGACATGGTGAAAGGGACTGAGTGTTGGCATTTGCATGAAGATTGCATTGATTAACTATTGTGTTGTCATTGATGTCAATTTTAACCAGTAATGATATTGTTATGATGTTATTTTGTATCTGATAGGTGAGCTAGTGAAGGAAAATGGTATTACTTAATAAATAGTAAGATCAATTGGTAACCCTACCTATTGATGTGCTAAACCCTAACTGATGGATTAGTTTATGATAAAATGATGAGCGATAATGATTATGCCACATATGCATGTTGTATGTGAAGAGTTTCAAATAGTTTTTGGTGCGTAGAGATAATGGTTTTATCTTGGGAATGAGCGAGTACATTGCATGAAGTGGAAACAGCGTGATGAGTTACAAGAATCGATGAAGCGATGATCAAGGAGCGTTCAAGGTTATCTTGAATAATGTGCAATTATTTTTATGTAATTCAACGGTCATACTTGAACTGATTTGTTTGTAATTTTCGTGAGATCTTAGGTTTGTGATGTGTTACCAACCTATTGTTTTTCTTATAAGGTCGATGAGTTAATTTGTTGTACTATTGGCAATTTTGGTTAACTATAATTGTGATCGGTTGCCAAACCAAAAGGTGTATATACAGTATGTATGAAGGTAGATAGAAGAATGAAAAGGATCTGATCAAGTAGAGTAGTGCTATTCACTAGATCGACAAACCCTTATTGTTCTTTAACAATTACAAAAATCAAATCCCTTAACCGGGAAAGCTCTAATAGGATTAGTACTATTTAAATCCTATAACCAGATGATCCATTAGATTGGATTTTAAATCCTATATTGAAGTTACTCCTAATAGGGTATTACTTCTAATAGGGTATTATAGTCAATCCCTTAACCGAGTGGTCCCTAACAGGATCTGTTCCTAATAGGACTTTTTGTAAAGCTTTAAAAGACTTAGATCGTAACATGATGAACTTCAGAAGAGTTCAGAATACTTGTGGGTATTCATGCCTAATATGGTTTTTCCTATTTGGGTTTCCACGTCACAATCATTATCTCAAGTGGTGAATGGTTTTTGTGGTTATGTTTGTTATGGTTGATTTTCTTAACTTCTAAATCAAAATAGATATGATATGATGACCGACAATTATGTGTGTGAAAGGTGGACCTGTATCTATATCTATAATACACAACACTTCAATTAAGTCATTATGTGCATGGTTAGTAAATCAATAATCAATGAATAATAAACCATTACAAAGAGACCCATTCCCTTCTAGTAGATGCGAGTTTAGATTGCTCTCAGATTGCTAACTTATCTAGTGACTAGACAACACCTAAATGAAGGATTTTTAAATTTATATGAGCATGAATATGAGGATGCAAGATTTAAGCTAGATAAGTTCATGATTAATCTAACATGATTTACAAAATATGAAATAACTAATATGCAATATCTCAATGCAAATTTTCAATGAACCTAGAGCAAAAACAACATAAAACAATATATTCTCCAGGATTTTTTGAATGAGAGATGAGAGCCTAAATTTATAGAAAATTTAGAAAGAAACCAACGACTGAGATCAAATGATGATAAGCGGTCAAGATTTTCCAAGAGGAAGCACAATCTAGGTGAATTGATGTGATTGGATGTTTTTCTAAGTTTTAAAAGAAATTGAACTAAAATTAAGATAAAATCAAGAAAAAATTGATTTATTCTCTATTTCATTCAATTTTAATATTTAATTGTTTTAATTTCTTTCTTTGAGATTATTTATAAATTTTTAATTTGTTTTTTTCAAGATTATCTCCAATTGATTTCTTTTCTCAATTAATAATTCTTTCTTGGTCAATTAATTCTTTTTTGATTTATTTGTGCTCATAATTTTCAATTCCTCTTTCTTGATTTGTTTCCTTTTTTGAAGATTTATGGCAATTTTTATTTGTTTTTCAAATTAATTCCTCTTTTTGATGATTTAATGGAAAATTGATTTATTTAATTAAATATGGTAGGATATATAGTAAAATAAATAAGATAATTGTTTAAAATGATTTACTTGGAATGATCAATTAATTAAATAAATATTTAATTAATTTTGCCATGTGACATTGATGATTTAAGAAATTAATTGTATGCTCAAGATTGATTTAAATGTCTTTGGTTAGGACCTTGGTGACATTGTCGAGATTAGGGGCTCATGGTTTAGATTACCATTTTTAGGGTATTACATTTGCCTCTCTTTGAATTAATGTGCGAGCAATGTGTTGGGTCAAAGAAGTGTTGATGTCTAGTAGATACTAGTTCTAAACTTGATTGATCATGAACCTGATGAAGAGCGAGGTGTTTAGCTTGATTTGAAGCGATAAGCTGAACATAGTTGATTAAAGCGATACCGATCTTGAACTTGATTGAACTAGGAATGATAGAGAGAAAAGATACCAAACTTGAACTTGATTGATCAACAAGCAAATCTTACTGATCTAGAACTTGATTGATCTAGACACAGTGAGTGAAGATAAAAATTGATCTTGAACTTGATTGATCAAGATATGATGAGTGAAGATAAGTTGTCTAGCTTTATTTGATGCGATGAAATTGAACACTTGCTTAGATTGAGTGTGTGATTGAAGATACTCTTTAAACCCTTGACTGAGTTTAAACAAATAATCAGCTTGATGAAAAGTGATGAAACTGATTAACGTTAAGAGACTGATTCAGACAAAGACAATATCAGCTCAATATGAACTGATAAATCTGATATGCCCCTAGCGATTGATTTGATTTAGATGATTGAGAAATCTCAACTTGATATAAAGCGATGAAATTGAGATACCCCTAGTCATGAGGTCTTGTTTGATGTTTAGAAAAGATTAGCTACTCGACTTGCAACAAAAACTTTTGAAAGAAATTATCAACTTTGAGGTCATGAGTATGCCCCCTTGGGAGCAAAATTGAAAGATAGCGAGGGTTGCGCAATGATTGTAGGCAATCTTTGGTGATGATAATGATTTAAGCACAAATTATTTAGAGGAATTTTTATGAAGATTTGGCATTGATTAACGAGAAACTGAGTGCAAATTGAAGAAGAGAATGAACAATTGATGAAAGCGCTAAGTGGTCAACGTCGTGAAATTTTGATTAGAGAATTGACATCAAATTTTGATTTCAATCCCAAAAATGGACTTAGGACAACCAATTTATGAACTCTTGATTTGATTTCATCGTACTTGTGTTGATTGATTATGAGATGTTCTATTTTCTTTATTCTATATGTATGCATATCTTTTCAGTATAGATGAATGATGCAAATGGAATATGGATATTTGGTTTTGTTTCTTTTTATGCAAATAAATGATGAGAATGTGTAACTAATAATGCAAATGTTTATTTTTCTTCATGCAATAATATGAATGCAAACAAGTATAAAATGAAATGTATGGATCTATATAAGATGCTCATGTATGCAGCTAACATCTCAATACACAAGTACTCGATCAAGGAAACGATGATGAAAACGAGACCACTTAGATGAGAAATAATGAAGCTTCCAACTTCTCATTTAGAAGATAAAGAAATCAGTATTACCATACTGAAATCACTCTAAATTAATGAGAGGTAGAATGAAATGCAAGATAAGATGCAAAATGAGATACAACCGAAACCTAGTCACTGGATTTGAAAAGCTTAATTTTTCATCATTGAGTGTTTTACAACTACAGTAGGTAGATTAGAGTTCATTGCTTTTCATGTGCAATATTAATTACCTTGTCTGCAATGACCCTTTTTTCGTTCATATCCTTTGACATATTTCAAAGAGACCTAGATTGCATGATAAAGAAATTCCCTCAAAATAGACAAACAAATGATGCTAACCTCCCTATAGCATACAAATAAGCGGAGTCGAGGTATGTGTGGCGATTTCACCTTGATGTGAAGGCACTTATCACAGACACCCAGCTAATGAGATGTTTTCAGATCATCAAAATCATTCCTATAAGCAAAAAATAAAGAAAATATTATGCCCCGAGTCCTTGCTCCTCTTACTAAAGATAGACTTTCTTGACTTACTTAGAGGGAATAATATACGAAAGCCAATGTAAAAGATAGCACACAAAGAAAATTTCATGCATATCTGAAACAATTTAGTGATTGTTTTCAGTAATGTTGTTTTGCTTGTGTACTCAGTGATAAAACTCTTCAATAGTTATGATACAGGTGACTGACTCGGAGTGGATGACCAGATTCTACTGACATAAATATGACTTGGTTGATACTGCTTAGGATATTGAAATTGATTAGTCGATTACCTAAGACTAGGACATTGATCAGTTTCAAGCCACGAGGGTCCTAAAAGAACCAGGATGTCACAAAAGTGACTCAAATATGTACAAGTGAAAGAAAAGATGCATGAAAATAGGAATGCCAACGTTACGTTGATAGATGGAGCGCTTGAGTACAAGACGCGCCTGTTTGCGAGGTTTTCACATTCTTGGCAGAGATTCATTTTTTTTTTAGGACTTTTTCTGAATTTTGTGATTTCTTCAAGACTTTTTTTTATTTTTAGGATTTATTCAAGACTTTTTCTGACTTTTAGGATTTCTTCAGGACTTTTAATGATTTTTTTTAGGAGTTTGCTTAGGAAATTTTATGATTTTTAGAATTTTCTAAAGAATTTTTATGATTTTTTAATGTTTGCCCTTAGTGTCTAGCAAGGCAAAAGGGATTTTGAGTACATGAATGGATAAGAAAATGATGGTGGACGCTTTCAAGGACTATCTCACAATGTTAATCCAAGCACAGGGTCTAGATATAGCAATGTAAACCAAGGATTTTAGCAATGTAAAGAAAGGCTTTTAGTGATGTAAAGCAAGGATATAGCGCAACAAAGCAAGGATATAGTGTAACGAAGCCATATGGTCCAAAGAAGTGGCCATGTCAAGAGGTTTGTGGAAAGCATGTTTTAGTGTCTTGTCCATAGTGTTGATCAAGATCTAGATATGGGACAAATAGGATATTCAAGATCAAAGGTGGTAATGAAGGATGTAAGCGAGCAATAGATAGGAGCTAAAGGGTGTAGATCAAGTGCAATATATAGGACATACAAAACTTGTAAAGGTCCTTAACCTTGTCAAGATCAAAGGTGGAAAATGGATATGAATGTAGATAGAGCGAATGAGGGATAATGGAGGATGAAGGATAATGGAGGAAGAATGATAATAGATAAATGTACATGGATGGAACTTGTCCCTAGTGTAAAATACAAAAGGATAATAGATTATGCATGATGCCCATTTTCCATGTTTCCATCATGGTACTTTCCCAAGGTGCCACAAAAAGTGGTTTTCACTCATGGACAAAATTATTTCTCTTTACTTCTTCTTTTTTTATTTATTAACTTTTTCATCATTTTTTATATTTCTTTTTTGGAAGATAATAGAGGCATGATAGGGGATGGAAGAAGGACCCCAACGTCTCGCTTCTTTGGATGGTACCCTTAGAATATGAGTTGCAATAAACCATGGCTATGAAGGTATGCTCAAAGATGTTGGTAGGATAATGAAATGAAACTAGGTCAAGGATTTATGTAAAGGATTTGATAAGAGGGATGGAAGGGTTAAAAAGAGGTGTTGGATAATGAATGGGATGTTGGAAGAATTATGTATGGATAGCTAGAAATGCTAGAAAGATCAACATTGACACACACCTTGAGGGATGGTGGACATATGGAGGAGAAGTGAATCTCATATTTTGAGATTTGGATGGAGGAAAGGTTATAGATTTTGGGGCATAAGAACCCAAAATGGATGAAGGAGGTGATGGAGGAATAGACTCGGAAGGTTTGGATGGAGGAACAATAATTTTGGATGCCAATTTTGATTTTTCTTTAGACTGTTGTGCTTCAAGAAGCCGCTTCGGGATTCACATGGTTTTTGATTTTTCATGATTTTGTAGTTTCTTAGAGTGCATTGCTTGTACATGTGCCTTAGGAAACCATATAACTTTTGACTTTTCTTCTTTCTTTTTGGGCCTTTGTGGCGTTTTATATTTTTGTTTTTCATTTTGGTTCATATTTTTCTTTTTTATGACATGTCGATCAGATGGGACATGTTGATCCTTAAATACATGTGGATTACATGACTTATGACTTTTATGCTTGGCATCCAAATTTCTTGGAGGGAGATGCATGGATAGATAGGAATGATATGGAGGTCTTTTAGATGGATGGAAGGTACTCGAAGATGTGTGCATTTGTTGATCCTGCATAAGGGATGGAGGGATATAGGGACCTAGAATGGATGGAAGTGATGATGGGGAAAGCATATATTTGGATTTATCTAGAGAAATGTAAGATTTATGAGAGATACCAACATGTTGAGAAATGTCCCTAAGGCTATGACCTTTAACATTTTATTTAATATGGAGGAGTTCATGCTTGTGGAGATTTACCCCTTTGCCTTTATAAATATTTTGACTTGTAGGATACACTTTTCTATGGAAAGAAGGTGTGAGTCTGTTATGAGATGGAGGTGGAATGTAGGGAATGATAGGATCATGAAGGGGATTTGTAGGCATGATGGATCCTTGAGCTGAATATGGAAAATTATGACAAGGAGATGAAGGGATAATTTTATCTTGACATGGAAGAGGACCATTGGATAGAGTAGGAAGGGTGTTTGACTCTTCATTTTGAATAAGACCATTTGAAAAGGTGGAAGAGGCATCATGATCTTGCTTAGGAAGGATGATTTTCTCTTGAGATGGAAGGGGACCATCTTGGAAGAAATGGAAAGGTATAAGGGGATCATCATGGGATTATAGAGAGGTAGGATATTTTTTAATCATTAGATGGGATTGAGGAGTTTTTGTGTCTTGATCTTGATTTATGATAGGACTTGTTTCTTCATTTTTCAGATTATCCTCTTGACATGGAGTCACTTCTAAGGAAGGGATAGGATTTTTCATAGGCGTAGGGGATTCTTGGAAGGTCTCCGTATTTTGACATGATGGGGAAGCATTTTGGAAAGGGCCTTCTGGAGTGGGTATGATTGGAATTGGAGTGCATGATGGCATAGGATCTGAGATTTTTAAAGCATGTGAGTAACTTGTATAAATATTGGAATTAACTTGGATTTCCATAGGAGATATCTTTTGAGGGTCAACATGACAAGTTTCATTGTTTGAAGGAGATGGCATGGATTGTTGCTGAGAAGTTTTAGGAGATGGAGGCATTATGGAAGAGATGGAGGTCACATATGGAGCCTTTTTAGACATAGGTTCATGATTTTGATCATGCTTAGAAGTAGTTCCTTCTTTTTCTTTAGGTGAGTCATTAAGATCTTCAATTTCAATGACACCATTATCAATGAGATCTTGAATCTTATGTTTTAATTCCAAACACATTAAAGTCTTATGTTTGTTATGCCTATGATATGCACAATAACTACTCAAAATTGCACATCCCCATGTGGTCTTTTTAGGCAATATGATAAGATTGTACTTAAGAAGCTCTTCCAAAGTTGATTCAATAGATTGCCCCAAAGGTGTAAACTGTCGATCTAGGGAATAAATGTCTTTTTGTCTTGGTGAAGGTGTTTTGTCATCTTGTATGAGATTTGGCTTTTGATCATCAATTATTTGTTGGTATTTGATTGTCAAATCATATAATCATTTTAACATTCCTTGAAGTTTCTCACTCTTGATATCAAGGATTTGTTTTTCAAATGGAGTCATTGATTCATTTTGTTGTATTTTCATGTCATATATTTCTTCCTTGATATCTTGAAGCATTTGAGCCAAGGTAGCCATGGGAATTGGAGCTAAGGTAGCCATGGGATTCTTACTTTTATAAAAAAAATATAAGAGCTTCTAGTTTGAGCCGACATTTATAACCAATGAGATCGAGAGCTAGATGTGATGCAGAAGTCAAGATCAAATTATAGCTAGTTGTTCATTTAACATAGTGATTGAGTGAAGTAACTAAGATCTAGTCTAGTTTCAGGAATGATCTATCCTGTGTAAGATGCTATCTAAGTTAACATAGGTTTGATAAGATATTTGTTTGAATTAGCTTAGAGATGATCGACAAAATCGTGCAATGCAACGACAGGGGTACACTATCAAGGTTGTTTATGCTCAGGATGATGATAAACAATTTTATGCTCGCTGTAGACTGATTTGGGCAATTTTGGTTATTTTGACTGACAAGATCAAGACTTCATACAACAGAGGATTGGACAAAGACAAGATTCTGACAGACAGAGTTTCAATGACTGACGACTACCAGTTTTTGATAGCCTAACTAAGTTTTTGTTGACTGACGATGACCAGTTTAGAGGTGGACTGAGTTTTTGACAACTAAGGTATACTAATTTGTGACACAGAAAAAGTTTTGATCACTAATTTTGTTTGTTGTTTTCTCCAATTTAGGTATTCCAGTTTTAGTTTTAGGGATGAAAACATAGAAAACATGCAAGATATATAATAATTCAATCACAACATGCTAACCCTATGGAAGTTGGCTTAGAGAAGAAAATATTTTCTTGCTGACTTAGGTACACACCCAATAGCTAATCAGAATACGGTCACTCAGTCTCATGAAATGGATTCTCAACGCCATATTAACCGACTCCAAATGCTAATGGGGGCACGATATGGCAAGTGACTTGGGAGAGTTACTATCTCTCATGCACAAAGATTATCAACCTTTCGGAGGTGAACCAAGTAGCTTCTAATATTATAGTTTTCAGTAAGGAATTTCATTTGAAATTACCCCTTGAAGTCACACAAGCATGATTGAGGCCTATAGCCCGACAAGGTACTGAAACAAGTTGTAGTCATGTAAATGTGATTGAGACCGTGAGGCCCTACAAAATGCTCAATATGAGAGATCTCAAAGAGAAAACTCAAATAATCCCATTGTCTAAGACTTTAATCACTAGAGGCCTATTTATTATAGTGAGTTGGAATGCCCAGGTCCAGATGTACTCACTTGGGTTATTCTCATAGGGTGATTACTTTTTCCCACTGTGACAGGCCTGCTAAACCTATACAAATCTCAAAACTTAAAAAAAGCTTCGAGGGTCTAGATTTTTGATTGTCTATAAAAGACAAGAGCATACTCTCCTACCTCTTAGATTTTCCTGAAAATACGAAAGACAATTTTTTTCTTTAACTAGATAACAATTTAAGTGCCTAAAAAAATAGTAAATGAATACACAATGTTTAGTCAATTCTCCTTAGGCAACCTACAAATCCAATATTTCAGTAGTCATTTTCTTCTTGATTCTTTGGCAGGCATATGTTTGATTGATAGATTCTTTGACAAGCATCCTCCAAACATTAAAAGCCCAAAATTAGTTTCCAAAATAATATTTTAAAAAATCATCAAAAGAAAATTATAGCATGCAAACTATAAATTAAACTAATCTAACAAGAATTTCCATTTTTTATGACTATCCTAGTTATGACAGTTTTGATAGTACTGCACTCCGTCATTTATAACTTTTTAACCAAAGATAATTCTAAAAATCACTTCAATGAAACTGTGGAAAACTTTGTTTCATATTACATATGAAAATTTTGTTTAGATCTCATGGTTAAATAAAAAGTTATGCCCTTCGAACAAAGACCATTTTTTACTGTCATAGAAGAATAAGTAAAATGACAGTACTACACTCTTTCATTCCTAACTTTCAAACTAGATATTCTTAAGAACATCTCTTCAATGAAACAATAGAAAACTTGGTTTTCCGCAAAATATCAAAAATTGGTTAAGATCCAACAGTTAAATAAAAAGTTATGCTCTCCAAAAAGAGACCATTTTTTACTGTCACAGAAGAACAAGCAAAAACAAATATTTTTATTTGTAAATTTAACACATGTTTATTAGTTATAAAAACCAAACAATAAATTTATTCAAGAAGCATTAGAAATCTTGTAGTCGTGGGTTCGAGCCCCAAGGTGGGTGCCAAAAATGTGTGTGTGAAAAGTGGACCTGTATCTGTATCTGTAATACACAACACTTCAATTAAGTCATTATATGCATGGTTAGTAAATCGATAATCAATAAATAATAAACCATTACAAAGTGACCGATTGCCTTCTAGTATATGTGAGTTTAGATTGCTCTTAGATTGCTAAGTTATCCAGTGACTAGACAACACCTAAACGAAGGATTTTTAAAACTATATGAGCATGAATATGAGCTAAATGGATGCAAGATTTTAGCTAGATGAATGCATGATTAATCTAACATGATTTAAGCAATATGAAATAACTAATATGCAATATTTCAATGCAAATTTTCAATGAACCTAGAGCAAAAACAACATAATAACAATATATTCTCCAGGATTTTTTGAATGAGAGAGGAGAGGCTGAATTTATAGAAAATTTAGAAAGAAACTAGTCACTGAGATCAAATGATGATGAGCAGACAAGATTTTCCAAGAGGAAGCACAATCCAGGTGAATCGATGTGATTGGATGTTTTTCTCACTTTTAAAAGAAATTGAACTAAAATAAAGATAAAATCAAGGAAAAACTGATTTATTCTCTATTTCATTCAATTTTAATATTTAATTATTTTAATTGCTTTCTTTGAGATTATTTATCAATTTTTTATTATTTTTTTCAAGATTATCTCCAATTGATTTCTTTTCTCAAATTTTAATTCTTTCTTGGTCAATTAATTCCTTTTTTTATTTATTTCCTTTTTTGATTTATTTGTGCTCATAATTTCCAATTCCACTTTCTTGATTTGTTTCCTTTTTTGAAGATTTATGGCAATTTTTATTTATTTTTCAAATTAATTCCTCTTTTTGATGATTTCATGGCAAATTCATGTATTTAGCTAAATATGCTAGGATATTTAATAAAATAAATAAGATAATTGTTTAAAATGATTTACTTGGAATGATCAACTAATTAAATAGATATTTAATTAATATTGGTTGATTAATTTTGCCATGTTACATTGATGATTTAAGAAATTAATTGTGTGCTCAAGATTGATTTAATTGCCTTTGGCTAGGACCTTGTTGACATTGTCAAGATTAGGAGCTCATTGTTTAGATGGCCATTTTTAGGGTATTACAACAATAATCTAAAATGTGTTTTTACTATAGTCAATAAAGTATTTGAATGTTTTTGTTAAAAGGTTTGAGAGTTTCAGAGCTATTATACTTTTATTTGGTTATGATATTCAACCAGTATAATTGACAGTGATATTGCAATTTGTATTTTACTATTTGAACTAGTTAGTTCTAAGATTGACTTGAGAGATTATTTTTGTTATTGGTGAAAGTTTGAAGGTGCGAAGTTTAATGGGGAAAAATAAAGAATATGGAGTGATAGGATGAAAATATATATCAAGAGTCTACAAAGTTAATACAGGGAACATGTTGTTACTTAATATGTTGCACCTAGTGGGACTATGTCTAATGATCAAAAGAAAGAGGAATAAGAAAATAATCAAGCATTGGAGGGCATTATCAGTTCTTTGTCTGATTCAGAGTATGTTGATGTCCATGGTCTGGAGACTGCTTTTGATGTATGGAAGAAACATGAGAAAATCTATAGTGGTGATGAGATTGTGGCGATTTCCAAAGAAGAGAGTCTAAGAGGTAAATTTGATGACGCGTGGATGATCGAAGGTGAGAATATTCAACAGTATGGTCAGAGGATCAAGGAGATAGTTGGTGACATCAAGAGTGCTAGTGGTAAAGTGGAGGTGAGATTAAGGTCTTGAGAACCCTTCTATTGGTCTACACTATCTGAGTTACAGCCATTCAGAAGCTAAAGTCTATTGATAAAACTAAGATAACTCTTGACTTCATCATTGGTAAACTTACTGCATTTCAATTGAATGGTTATGATGGTAGTGCTAAAAAATTTGAATCTGTATTTAGAGCTTCAGTTTATAATCCACCTGTGAGGAAAAGAAAAGATGTTAGTCATAGTTATGAGTCCAGAGCTAGTAGAGAAGTTGATGATGAAGATAGTCTAATTGATCTTGAAGCATTGTTGGCCAAGCGGTTACCCAGAGGTACTGGTAGGTACAAAGATAAATTACCTTTGAAGTGTTTTTCACGTAACAATATTGGACACATTGCAGCTAACTATCCTAATGGTGACAATGGGCATAAGCGTGAGAAGTACAAAGGAAAAGGCAAAAGAGATTTTCTCATTGCAGTTGATGGTGGTATAACTGATAAGAAATCTGAGGGAGATGCTAATGAAGACATTGTCTTTGTTGCCATTAAAGAGGACACATCTGATTAGAAGGCATTAGTTTCTCGCATGGATAATTCTAACGATTGGATCATAGATAGTGGTTGTTAACACTGACCGGTGACCGGAGTAAATTTCTTACTTTGAAGGAATTTGATGGAGGAGTTGTGAGATTTGGAAATGACTCACCCTACATGGTCAAAAGAAAGGGGAATCATTTCTCTTAATGGAAAGAGTAGTGCAGATGATGTCTACTAGGTTGAAGGATTAAAGCACAATCTTTTGAGTGTAGCTCAACTCAATGACAGAGGATATCCATTGGAATTTAAGAAAGGAATGTGTAAAATCTATGGGAGCAAAGGTGAACTAATTGCAAATAGCAAGAAGACAATAGGTAACCTATTTCACCTAAATCCTAAAGTCAATAACTGTTAATTACTAATGTAGATGATAGTTGGCTTTGGCATTGAAGATTTTTTCATATAAATTTTGATAACATTGTCAAAGTTAGTAAGTCCAATTCGGTAAGAGTTTTTCCTCAGTTGGACAAACTTGTGAATTCTATGTGTAAGGAATGTCAATTAGGAAAGATGAAATCCTCAAATTTTAAGAGAAAATCTTTCTTAGCAGAACATTTGATAGATTTGGTTCATACAAATGTCTATGGACCAATAAAGACTATAAGTATTCAAGGTGATAGATATTTTATTATCTTCACTGATGATTGGTCAAGAATGATGTGGGTCACATTCTTGAAGGAAAAAAAAAATCCTTTAGTAAATTCAAGGCATTTAGGGCCTTAGCTAAAAAGGAAAGTGGTAAGAAGATAAACTGTCTGAGGACTAATCAAGGTGGTGAATTTACTTAAGAGGAATTCACTAAATATTATGAAGACAATGGAATTAAGAGGCAACTTTCTGCACTGGGGAGACCACAACGGAATGGTATTGCAAAGAGGAACAATCATTTAGTTGTTGAAGCTGCTAGAATGATGCTAATACAAGGTGTAGTAAAACATTTCTGGAGAGAAGATGTCAGCAAAGTTGTCTACACTATGAATGAGATATTGGTAAAGAGAGGTAAGGATAAAACTCCTTATGAATACTGGAATGATAGAGCAGCTAATGTCATTTATTTTATGATTTTTTGCAGTAAATGTTTTATCAAGAGAGGTTACTATGTTAGTAAGTTTGAGGCTAAAAGTGATGAAGGCATATTTATTGGTTACTCCACCAAGATTAAGGCTTATAAATGTTACAACAACTGGACAAAAAGAATCATTGAGAGTGTTGATGTCCGAGTGGATGAGTATCCTAAAGTTTTGAGAGAAACTAGTGAGGAGAAAAAGGAAGAGGAACCTTACATTCTGATTTTGGAACTAGAACCGGTGAAACCGAAAGCTGGTGAAGTAAATGTTGTAGTACCAGTTCAATCGGACCAGGTAGATTCTTCAGAAGAAGATGATAGTTAGAAAGAACTTGAAGATAATGATCATGTTATTTCAAGGAATGTGAGACTCAATCATAATCTTGACTAGATTATTGGAGATAAAGATGCTGGAGTACTAACCAGAAAAAGAATTAGAGAGAATTCTTGCATGATCTCTACTATTGAGCCTAGAACTTCTAAGGAAGCATTTCAAGATGATCACTAGATTAAAGGTATAAATGAAGAGCTTGACCAAACTAAGAAGTGCAATACATGGACCATAGTACCCAGACCGGTGAATAAAAATCTGATAGGCACTAAATGGGTATAAGAAATAAACTGAACGAAGATGGAGTAGTAGTGAAAAAAAAAAGTTAGATTGGTATGCAAACGTTATGCACGAGAAGAAGGAGAAGACTATGGCAAGACATTTGCACCAGTTGCTAGATTGGAAGGTGTTAGGACTCTACTTTAATTTGTAGCATATAAGAGATTCAAAGTGTATCAGATGGATGTGAAGTTAGCATTTCTAAATGGAATACTAGAAGAACAAGTATCAATTGAGTAGCCATATGGTTATGCTTTGACTGATGCAAAGGATACAATGTGTAAACTGTAGAAAGCACTATATGGTTTGAAGCAAGTACCAAGAGCATGGTATGAAAGTCTACATTCACACTTAGTGAAGATAGGTTTTCAAAGAACCAATGAAGACAACAATATATATCTCAAATCTGAAGGAGATAAGATAGTGGTTAGTGAAGTGTTTGTAGATGATATCATATTTGGAAGCAATGATGACATGAGTGATAAATATCGAAATGAGATGAAAAGTGAATTTCAAATGTCTCTAGAAGGAGAGATAAAATTCTTCATGGATTTTCCATTTTAGTAGATGAAGAGTGGTATTTGTATCACACAGTCTAAGTATGTGAAAGAGGCATTGAAGATATTTGGAATGAGTGACTGTAAACTAGTTGGGACACCAGTGGTTACAAGTTGGAAACTGTATAAGAATGATGACGCTACATCTGTTGATGAAAAGGAATATAGATCAATGATAGGGAAGCTACATTATGTTGTTCATAGCAGACCGGATATTGCTCATGCAGTTGGTTTAGTTGCCAAATTTCATAATAATCCAAAGGAGACGCACATGATAGCAACTAAAAGGATATTCAGATATTTGAAAGGTACTATTGACTATGGATTATGGTCTTATGGTATCTATATGCAGGTAACTTTGATTTGAAGGTTTATACAGATGCAGACTAGGCAGGTAATGTCGATTATAGAAAGATCACAACCGGTGGTGCATTCTTTCTTGGAGGAAGACTTGTATCTTGGAGTAGTAAGAAGCAGAGTTGTATATCACAGTCCATTGCTGAAGCTATGTATGTGGTGGTGTATATGAATTGTACCCAAGAAGTCTAGTAAAGAAGTGTTACTGGAACATGTATCTACTAAGGAGATGCTAGCAGATATCTTTACTAAACCTCTGCCTAAGATTACTTTTGAGTATCTTGTACGTCAACTAGGGGTTGTGCCCCTACATGACAGTAATTCAACAAATGTGGAATACATCAGTCCCTGAGCTAATTGAATAATATTGAAGTAGGATTGGTGTAGAGATCGAGTTCTTCCACAGGGGGTGCATCAAGTTGTAGATTGTTTATACAAAATAGTGAAGTATGACACTGTATGTTTTACTTTGACTTTGGCATTGTTGTCAAAGGGGGAAAAGAACTCTATGATTATGGGGAAAAGAATTATATGATTGTTAAAGAAAAGATTTATAGCTAGTTATCAGGTGAAGACATGGAGACTTAGTTGAAGGAGAGTACATGGTATAATGTAAACCATGATTCCTATACCTATGTATGTGCATTACTCTCAATCATCACAATCAAGGGTATTGATACTTGTATTGCCATCAATGACAAATGGGGAGATTGTTGGCCTTTGCATGAACATTGCATTGATGAACTATTGTGTTGTCATTGATGTCAATTATAACCAATAATGATATTGTAATGATGTTGTTTTGCAACCGGTAGGTGAGATAGTAAAGGAAACCAATATTACTTAAGAAGTAGTGATATTGATTGGTAATATTACCTGTTGATGTGCTAAACCCTAACTAATGGATCTTGGTAAATTGGTTGTATTGGTTTATGATCTAATGATGAATGCTAATGATTATGCCACATATGCATGTTGTATGTGAAGAGTTCAAATGGTTTTTGGCATGTAGAGATAACCGTTTTATCTTGGGAATGAGCGAGTACATTGCATGAAGTGGAAACTACGTGATGAGTTTAGGAATTGATGAAGAGATGATCAAGGAGGGGTCGAGGTTATCTTGAATAATGTGCAATGGTTTCTATTTAATCCAATGGTCATAATTGAACTGATTTTTTTATAATCTCTATGAGATCTTAGCTTTGTGATGTGTTACCGACCTATTCTTTTGCTTATAAGGTCAATGAGTTGTTTTGTTGTAGTGTTGGCAAATTTAGTTAAGTGTATCTATGATTGGTTGCCGAACAAGAAGGTGTATCTGTAGTATGTGTGAAGGCAGATAGAAGCATCAAAAGTATCTAATAAAGTAGAGTAGTGTTATTCACCAGATCAACAAACCCTTGTTGTTCTCTAACAATTACAATAGTCAAATCCCTTAACCGGTTAAGCTCTAACAGGCTTAGTGCTATCTAAATCCTCTAAAAAGGTGATCCATTAGTTTAGATTAAAAACCCTCTACCGAGGTTACTCATAACAAGGCATTGTGTCTAATAGGGAATTATAGTCTTTCCCTTAACCGAGTGGTCCCTACTAGGATATGTTCGTAACAAGACCTTTTGTAAAGCTTTAATAGGCTTGGATCTTAATGGGGTGAACTTCAGAAGAGTTCATAATACTTGTGGGTATTCATCCCCACCGTGGTTTTTCCCATTTGGGTTTTCACGTCAAAATCATTGTGTCATGTGGTGAATGGTTTTTGTGGTTATGTTTGTTATGGTTAATTTTCTTAACTGTTAAATCCACTTAGATATGATATGCTGATCAATAGTAATCTGAAATGTGATTTTACTATTGTTAGTAATGTATTTGAATGTTTTTGTTAAAAGGTTTTGAGAGCTTCAAAGCTGTTATATTGTTATTCTGTTATGACAGTCAACCAGTATACTTGACAGTGATATTAAAATTTGTAGTTCAGTATTTCAACCACTTAGTTCTGAGATTGACTTGAGATATTATTTTTGAGTTTTGTGAAAGTTTAATCAGTTTTCTATTTACTGATTCAATCCCCTCTCTCAGTAGTTGTCTGGATCCTTATTTATTTGGCATACCATCAGTGATATTATCTTCCCAACAAAGGTTGTTCTCTGTGCCAATTATGTTGCTCACCAGTTGATCTTCTATCCCTACAACTTGTTTTAGAAGACCTGTTGCCCTCATGCTCTCATTGATTTCCTCTTGTAGTTTGTTTTTTATCAACTACCAAATGATTGAGCCACTAGATCTTTTCTCAGAACTATTGTCTAGATTACCTTGATCCTAAGGGGTGTTGTTGCTAGTCTCCATGCATGGGATGTTAAAGGATGGAGGCTAACAATCACCAGAGGAGTCAGCTTCATTGTTGAGACTAGGGTTCACATTTACCTCTCGGCCGAATGGGAGATATATTCCTTTCCTTTTACACAATAGATTATGTAATATAAATCTTTGCACAAGGATTCATCTTCCCCCTTTATCACTTTGATCAGCCATTAATTTTTTGCATCTAAATTCCATTTCCCATTATGATGTAAAAATTCTCTAGGGTTTGGAAAGCCAAATCTAAATCAATTAAAACCCCAGGCATTTCAGATCTTTCAAAGAAGAATTCCTCCTCAATTCCAATGAGCAAAGATAGAGCCTCTCTAATGCATTCCAAATATTGCAATGATGATGTTTGATGTGATGACCATCGATCACTTTTTTTGACTGAGAGGGCAAAAGGATTTCTCATTCAATCTAGAGTTGAACTTTCACCATGATTGATCACATTGATAGTTCCATTAGGAAGCTTGTCTACCTCTATGTGGGTGAAGGCCATGCACTCTAGGTTGCACCTCAAGTGGAGTCTTCTATGGAATCCATGCCACCTTCTACCAATCTCTATTTGGAAGGGGATATCCTCTTGGTGGGTTGAGGTTGGCTCCAAGTTGCTCATTCAAACCTGTATTGTTGGCTCCTCCAACTGGGATAGTGTTTTCTCTTGACGGGATGACTCTCTTGCTCCTCCAATTGAAATCCTTCCTTTGTGCCTAGCTTCTGCCACCATGCCTACCATGTTTAAACTCAGCCTACTACTAGTCTGCCATGATGTTCTTACCATTGAAGGCCTTTCACTCCAAATTTTGCTCCATTGTAAAAATATGCTTTTTTCCATATTCTATAATATTAATAATTTCCATGCATCTTATTTTTTTTATTTAAATATATTTACTTTTTATTATTATTTTAAAAGTCTTTAAATCTAAAACACTTATTTAAAAAATTAAATTTTAAACTATTATTTTCTAAGCATATGGATGATTAAATTTTAAAAATGAATTAAAAATTATTATTTGAGATATTACTTTATTCATTTATTTATTTAATTTTTAAATAATAAATAATAAATAATATTTAGATCTATCTAGCCTCCTTTAAATAATTGTAATGCTAGTCATAGCACAAATATATATAAAATTAAAAAAAAAATGGTATCATATATTTAATAGAAAAATGAAAATATTTAATTTGATGTTTTAATTTATTTTAAAAAATAATACGTTTATTATTAAATATTAATAGGTTGAAGATTTAACAAGTATTGAAATTATAATAGAAAATAATTGTCCAATGCAAAGAATGCCTACTTTTAGACATTTCAAATATGGAAACAAAGGTCAAGCTTAATGCTAAGAACCCTCCCTACCACTCTTTCAATTTAATTTCTATTTATAAAAACTCAAATTCATTTTTTAATGGTTGACATCTATTAGGAAGTACTACCATAATACAAGCACCATCCATCTCTCAATTTAATTATTATCTTTAGTAAAAACCCCCAATTTAATTTTAATGGCCAACATCTATTAGAAAGTATTTTAATGTTTAATACCCTACCCACCCTCGAACCACTTTTTCAATTTAAATTTTATCTTATTAAACACTCCTAATTTAATTTTGATGGCTACCATCTAAGAAAGTACTAAACTTAATGTTTAAAACCCTCCCCACATTCCTAGCCACTCTTTCAATCTAAATTTTATCTTATTAAAAGCCTCCAATTTAATTTTGATGGCTACCATCTAAGTACTATCAGAGTAGAGGCACATGGCATCTATGGAAAGGGGTAAATGGATGTGTGAGCTGTAAATGGTAGTAAATGCATAAGTAAAACAATTAGTTGGTAGGATAGGACCCAAAATAAAGTTTTTAATTGTTGCATACTCGATACGTTGGGTTTGTATATTCATTTGTAAATACCTTAATCTATTGGTTTTAACCATGATTAAAATATTCTTATTTGAGTAATTAATTAAATAAATATTTTTTATTCATTCAGTTATTTTCCCATCACCTTTCTTTTTACAACTAAATTAATAGGCGAATTATGAATTAATCAATTAGCTAATTTAATTTAATTAACTTATATTTATTTTTCTCCCCAATCCTTGTTCACTTAATCTTAGCCTTCCATTCATCCTGTTGGATCACTATCTAAACTTGTTATCATTTGACAAGTGTTCCTTTTACATGTCTAACTAAGATCTTGTATATTCATTGTAACCATACACTTACCCAAAGTCAAACTAACTTTTATCGTAGCCATTCACATAAGGATGTTGTCCTAATGTGTATTCTAGGGCTAGCCTTTATCCTTCATGTGACACTTGTAGCATGACCACAACTTTGATGTGAAACCCTAATCTTCATTCAATCCTAACCATCCATGACCCAATCTATCTTAACCCTTGATTTTTATATTGGACATTCTATATTTAGAGGCTTTCCATCTCATTGAAGATCTCCTTTCATCATAACCTTATGTTTACAAATTTCTATGTATTCCATCTTCCTCATATATTAATCATGTCTCTATTCTATCCATCTGATCTTTCATTATATCAATCCTATCATCATGCATAAATCTATCAAAGGAGTAGCTCTTCAGAAAGGAATGAAGATACTTTGAGGTTGGATATTTTACATTATCATATGTTATTTGTGTCTGAATCATTTTTATTGTAATGATATTTTACCAAACCCATTAATTTCTCCGACAGGTAAAAATTATGGACCTCAAAAGAAATCTAGTAGGCCTAAATGATCTCCCAGATAGCTTGTTGATCTATATTCTAAGCAAAGTTCCCTTGAAGCAAGTAGTGCGTTGTTCACTCCTCTGCAAAAGATGGAAATTCATCTGGACATCCTTACCCATCCTTAAAATTTCATCAAGGGATTTCTCGTCTTCATCATACAGCTGCATTATTGATGATATATTTGAGCGTCATTCAGGTAACCTTGAAGTTTTTGAGTTTAGCAACAATATCTCCTTTGAGATCAGAGACAAGCTTTCTAAGTGGATTCACCAAGCTGCTTTGAAAGATGTAAGAGAGATTAGAATTGAAGAGAATACCTTTAATCTCCCTCTTGTTGAGGTTCCCACATCGATTTTTTTGTGCCATAGCTTGAGATCTTTGACTGTCAATAGTTTTATTCTCACAAATATACCGGACTATTTTGTTGGCTTCATGGGCCTGGAAACACTACATTTCGAGAGTGTTAAGCTGAATGACAACATTCTTGCACTCATGGTTCAATTATGTCCAGTTTTGACGATTTTAAGGTTATTTAATTGTTATGGACTCAGAACCTTGAAGATAAATTCAGACAGTCTTCTTTCTCTAAATCTCTGCTCTCCAATAGAAGCATTAACAGTGAGTTGCCCACGATTGATGAGACTTTCAATAATAAAAGATTTTCGTCGGAGGACCGCGATGGAATTCTACTTGCCGGCATGTTCCAGCCTATATACAGACGCCGCACTATTTAGAGTGTTTACAACTCTAAAGTCACTGAAAAAAAACACCTTAGCGGACATGATTTATAAGGATGATGTACCGATTCTATCTGAATTTCCTAATTTAGAACAAATCTGTATAGGCAACACGCGCTATACTGCATTGGTAAGTTTTTAATTCTTATTTTATTACAAACATTGTATTTTTTATCAAACCCTAACATCGATTTGTTGCTCTACTGCATTTTAATCCTTGACAGAAACATTAGAACTGCATTTCTAGCTTTCATTCATTTTTGTATATTTTTCTGACTCAATCTCCGGAAATTTTTTCTTTTATCGAAGGGTGTAATGCAGCAGTTGTCTAATGCCGTATTTCAAGATTTTTCTGTATCATCTTCACTGAAAAATCTAAAGCGGGTTCACCTGAATATGACACTTTTTTATGATGCTACACGCCTACTTGCCTATCTACTTCCACGCTCTCCTGCTCTGAAAAGTATATCAGTTTCCCGGAAGAAAGGATTTGATGGCATTAGGGCTCTGCGATTTATAAACAGGGTGTTGAATCTTCAGCAACAATTTCCAGGAACCAAAATTCTCTTATCACGGGATACTGTGAAGGAAGGGAGATGCGTCAACTGCGATCTTGAAGATTTTGATTGATATCAGAGGATCTTATTTATTGTTTGTATTTACAATTTATTTTGGTTAATTTTGAAATTGTATTAAATTACAAAGGAACGGAAGTATGTGTCGAATTTTATTTGAAACTAATCAACCAGAGTAAATTTTAATGGGTACAGGAAATCATTCATATAATATTTTCTCCTACCACTTTCCATTCAGTGTTTTTACCGTTGCGTTCTTGTTCTGCCAGTCTGTCTTTTGCTTTTGTTATTGAGAAAAATTATAAAATATTGAGCAACAAAGCTTCTGGTGTCAAATCATTGATATGTTTATTTAAATTAGTTCCCTGAGTTCATTATTTGTTGTTATGTTTGCTCTGATGATTGTGATGGATTAGACAGTTTGTTTATTTCATGATGGATTAGACAGTTTGTTTATTTCATGAAAAAAACTTCAACCTGGTAGCTTTTCAGCTTTGATGGTCTGGAGCTTGTTAATTCAATTTCGGACCAGTGGTGAGATATGAAGAGTTGATCAATAATGGTACTATGAAAACAAATCAATGGTTCATTAGAGTTATAACAAAATAAGGGGAAAACTATGTGCATCTCATGTGAGCCAACGACGTTAAAATTTAAATCTCTGTAGGAGTAATCTCTCGTTCTTTTAAAGGGAATTGTACCTCTGTTTCATTTGTTCAGTCTTGCGTAACAGCATTACGTTTTGTTGTCCCTTAGTTGTCCTTGATGACGAAAAGGGATTTATTATTGGCAGATTATATATCATGGTACGTTAACATTTCTTTATGTACAGAGCTTGTCAGGATTTCAGGTGCTTGGTACAGTTTGAAAGGTATACATATGGTTCATTTGCAATTTGATATTTCTATGGTGTTTCATTTTGCATATAGACACGTGCTTGATCCTAATATTATATGACTTGGGTATAGTCCCTTGTCAGCAACATTTTGGGTATTTGACATACATTGGTTGATTGACACTTATTTGGTTTTATAGTACCTGTGAGTGTTTGACATGGTTACATTCTATAATGCAAGGTTTCATGGTTGAAAATGATTATATTTTGTTTAGCACTTTATTTATGCGCTTGGCATTTCTTTGGTAAAGTCTTCACATAACTTATTCAAGCTATGGGGCATTTAACTAGAGTTTATAAAGCACTTTGTATTGTGCTGTCCATAATCTTAGTTGTGGGTCCGTATGATAACTTGGACATGAGCTGGCTTTAAGCTCATTGGCAGATTTCAAAAGTTATTGTTTTAGTTTATGGATTATAATGCAAATGCATTAGGTTTCGATAATATTGAATCTGGAAACACAGAAGGATTACTTTTGTTGTAGCTCGCTAGCATACCCTAAAGCCGCCGCCATGGTGTTTCTTCTTGCAGCTACAGTGACCATTCTTCTGCAGATTTTGACTTCTCTTTCACTTATGTGGAAGAGTAGTTTTTGGAGATTCTTTCAGTGCTATTTGTGGCTGATTTCTCTTGGATATCGTGCAGATTTTGTGGAGTATTTACAATCTTTTTCAATAGTTTTCTTCAGGTGATTTTGATTTACAATGGCAGAAGTAACGTTTTGTAACTTTTGTTGGAGATATCTGCAGACTTGTCACAAACAGAGAATGAAGCAGATTTTGCTTGGATTTGGATGGATTATCATGTACTCTTCAACCTTTCTTTTTGTCAAATCACATGATTTTTGGGTAGTTCAAAATATATTATTTTATGTATGCCCTCTCTCCTCCATGGTATGTAGAAGGTCTATATATTTCATAGCACTGCATTTTTTATGCACTCTCTTCTGAGAGTCTAGCTCCACAGAGCTGATGAATGTAAGGTGTTCGTCTGAAGAAAGTCTAAATGTAAGAGCAGAAGCTCAGTCAATCTATGTATTACTTCATTTTGTTTAATATAAATCTGTTTGTCACTTTTGTTACTCCCTTGTTTCCTCCCCCTAATCTCATTTGCCAATCACAACAATTCCAATTTCTTCTTCATTTCATTCTGACTTCATTTGTTGATATTTTGGCATCTAAAATTTTCAAATACTAAAGATCAAACCTAGGAAATCCCATGATCCTGTTGGAATGCTCTAACCATGAGCTCTGGCTCTTTTCGTAACCAATGCATTGTAGGTTCAGGTATGATTCACTTTTACTATCAACACCTCCAATAGAGTCACACTGCGGGTGCTCGGGGATCTCAATTCCAATGAGCTCTGTTGGCCTCAAACATGTTTACACAAATTGTTGTTGCATTCTGCAATATTACTTTTTAATCAATTGACAACTTCACTTACATTTTCACAACTTGAAGCACTTGATTTTGTAGACTTTTAAAATGTTTTTCCACACAATTTTAACTCTCTCAACCTAGACTCTTACTCAGAAACCCTTCTCAAACTTGGCACATTCTACAAAACCAATCTTCAAAATGGACAATAGTGGCAAAACAAGACATACTAGGACAAACAAAATATACCATGACATCCCATGCTCAAATTGTTCATATTCTTCTTCATATATTCCTACTGACTTAAAACTGCATAAAAATGCATCTCCTGATTGACATAACCTTATCCTTGAGAATGAACAAAATACAAAATAACTTGCCTTTTAACATCTCCACATCGAAAGGAGATAAGAGAAAGAAGTCAAGTAAAAGGTCATCATTAGCTCCCTTACAACCAAAAGATATGGCACCATTATCCCCCAATGATACTTACAAGTATAACCAGTAGCATCCAATTCTACTTGAATAGGAGAAATTGAACTCTAGCCACATCCATCTCTCCCTCAATAGAAGATAGGACCACCTCTATAGAAAATACCAGAGTAACCCAAAGATGCAATAAATGAAGCACAAAGGCCAAATCTAATAAAACAAGGAGGGGTACCACAAAATCCCAATCAAAGAGAGATCTAGGAGTCAAGAAGAAAACATAGTGAAAGCCAGACCCAATTATCATAGAAATCACAAATTAGAGAGATTCCAATGTAACCCATAACAAAAAAAAAAACTCTCCTAAAAGATCAAGATAAACAAAGGAGAACAAGGAGAGAAGAGAGATAGAGAAACCATCATATTTTTATCGCCATGACAAAGAATAAGCTGAGATATCAAAAAAATCCCTCAAAGAATCAAAACCTAAAGATCTCCAAGTAATGGCATAAATAGCTTCTACAAAAATATTCCAAAAATTCAACAAGCACCACCAAGGCTGTGAAAGCAAAAGGTGAGGAAACCCTAAGACCTACCCGGAAAGGAGAAGCATGAAAGAATAGAAGCAAGACCACATCCATTACCCTCAACAATGAAGCATATTAGGAGGACTCCAAACAACCCAACATGACCAAGACTAGAGAGGCCCAAACAAGGCAAGACAAAGCTCCAAATAGCTATAACTACATCTATATTGACAGTACCATAGATTCACTGACTAGAATCATCCATATCAAACATATAATTTATATATTGATACTCAATATATTCGACCTATAGAAGGCCCGAGTAATTAAAAAATTGCGAGCAGTATATGGATCTAAATGATCATACAAAATTTCCATACTGTTAAAATACCTTTGATCTCCTTTAGAAAAACAATGTCAAATCTCAATAGTTTGACAAATATTTTAGGAGTTTTGGAACATTCTAAATGCAATCACAGAGTTGGATTTGGCCCAATTTGTTCTAAAGTATCAACTACCTCCTAGATATGACAACTAACCCAAACTTTAATCTCTCACAAATTTGAAAAAAGTAGTCAAATTTAGATGAAAAAAACCAATCCTAATTTTCTTAGTAGTCCTCAACGCAATTCGTCAACTCAAATATCCTTGCAAAACACTAAAAAAATAATGTACAATGAAATATTTGTCATATAACAATAGCTCAAACCTTCGATACCTTAAGCATTTTACAAGGCCATAGCTCTAATACCATTTCAAAGTACTAATGAGCCTATAATGAAGTGCTAAACTTCAAGGATCATTACCCTTATTAAAAGCATTTCAAAGTACTAATGAACCCATAATGAAGTGGTAAACTTCAAAGTACTAATGAACCCATTATTTCGATAAGGTGTGATGAGGTATGGGAACTACCCTTGATAAAAACATTAAATTCTCAATACAAAATATTAAATGCATGAGAGAATTATTAAATGGCTAAATGACTAAAAGTTAATAATGGAACATGACACCATTATAGATATTTTTTATAAATGACACCTAGGTTATAAGGACAACTAACCCAACTCCTAAGTAAACATAACAATTGAGTAGGCTCTCCATAATAAATAAGAGATTGTGAGGTAGTCATAAGGATGAACCACAAAAGTGCTCAAAACCAAACTAAGGCCGGATATGATCCAAGTACACTATTTCTCATCAATCAATGACATAACAAACTCAATAAATAAAAGTCTATTTAATACACCATATCTACAAAGATCATGCTCCTAAAGCTTGAATTTAGCATAAACACATCCAAATAGATAATGGAAGAGAATTGTACTAATCTAAAAAATACTTGAAAATGTAGATAGATCCTTTGAAGGCTACAAAAGAATTAGTAACTATAGGGTACCATCAACATTGTAGTAAACTAAAAAACCCCTTAATTACAGACTAAAAAAACCATTCACCAAATTCAACCCTCTAAAAATTGAATAAGCTCAAAAAGCCCTACTCAAAAGCTAAATCAGAAATACCAGACTACAAAGAAATAGGCATAATCAAATCCTTGAAGATCACAAAACTAAAATTCAATTGTACAAAGATTATAACACCATATGGAATATAGAGGAAGAGACCACACAAGTCCCAAACAAATAGAGACATTGCAAACTCTCTATAGGGGAGCTAAAATAGTCACATCTTCTCCACTAACCAACACAATTTATTTACCAAAGAAGGGCCAACGTGAATTTCAAATAGCCAAAAAAAAATAGCTAGTTTTGAAATCCTAAAGCATTAGGTCAAACTAGAAAGAACTGAAAGAATAGGAACCAATCACAACATAAACTTGTATATTCAATCATTCTACTCATATAAAAAAGAGAAGACAATGAAAGGAAATCATTGGGAGAAGGGACCACCAAAATCTAAAAAAGAGCAAAAATTCCACCATAATCTGCCAAAGCATCTAACCCTATGTTGAATAGAAGGTGAATTGATGCCTTCAATACTTGTGCCATCACTTCGCATTCAATATAGCTAATATCCTCATCACACACCAGGGCAATATTCAACTAGTCCATATCTATTTCAATAGGAGTTGGGATAGAGTGTATAACTAGATCCTTAGTAGCCTTATACAACTCATTTTAATTGCATAGAATCCCATCATCAATCTTATCTTCATGAGGCAACAGTATATTTTTGTATGTTGTAGGACAACGAGTGATGATGCTTGCCCATAAAACATTGAAAAGACATTTAATAACCAAAGAAAATCTAAATTATCATGCTACACGCCTAGTCAGTTATCTACTTCCAAGCGCTAATGCTCTGAAAAGTGTATCAGTTTCATGGAAGAAAGGATTTCATGACACTAGGGCTCTGCAAATTTCTCAGAGAAGGAATGGACAACAAAATTTGCATTGTGAATTTCCTAGTGGCGGGATGGGCTAGAAAATTTTTGCCTCAAAAGGCGGATTATTTCAAGATAGCCTTCAACAAAATGATTATCTCAAAAGATCATTTTATAAGAGGATTGGTGAAAATAAGCAACCCTTCAATATAGACAGACAAGGGCTGGTCCCATGTCTCATTATTTGTTGAATCTCCCTTAATTTACACCTTTGATTCACATGACAATAACCCTTCAATAAAGTAAAATATCTTTGTGAAATTGTTTATGGCTTGTCGTAGACTAACTACTTTTTTTTGCAATAATTTTTCCTTCCTAGGAATGCATATTATAACTTTCTCTAGCCCTTCCAAGGTTCTCACGTGACGCTCCATCAAAGTTGAGCTTATACCATCACTATTTTGGAAGAGACCATAGATAATTCTTTCTTATGTATTAGCCTCCTCATTCCTAAAAATGGTGGAATCCTTAACCCAGGCCAATTTTTATGCATCTGATTGTCGCATTCAGAGAACGTGCATTCCTTGTTAATGTACTTCAGATTTCCACTATTCACTACTTAAACAATAGAAACCTCAATTTTAAGGAGGAATCTATCTAGTGGTAGTTCCTTATCTTTAAATGTTCTTCAGTTTCTTTCTTTCCAAAGTCCCCATAGAAGGACTGCATATCCATAAACTTCCAAACAAACTAGACTTCATCAATAGTGACCAAATTTTAAACCATTGGATGAGGTGTGAAGGAAGAGTAGTAGACCACCCTAGTTTGTTGATCAACCAAAAACAATAGCATGGGACAAAGGGGTTGTTGATGAGCAAGTGACATATGGTTTCCTCGTCTTTTCTACATAGGGCACATATTGACAAACCTTCAAATCCAAAGTTCCTGAAATGCTCAAAAATTAGACCTCTCCCTTGAATGGCTACTCGAGAAAAGACTCCATACTTGGGTAGGCAATGTTTTTCCCAACACAATTTGATGGGGAGGATATCTTTGATTAGAATTGACCTATTGTATATTGATTGAAACCCATCGTTGGAATTATACTGGCCAATCTTGGAGTTGAACCATATCAATCTATCTATACCATTTTGAAATGTTATAGCCCTTCCTACAAGAATATTTTTTAGTTTGTTCCACTCCTCTTGACTCATGTGTAAGATAATTCATTCCATTTCCAACCTAAAGCATATTGAGGCCCATCCAACTCCACATATTTTATGAGATGTCTTTCCCACCTTTGAATGAAGGTATCCTTAAAAGACTAAGTATCCATTAACTTATCTATGGGGGGATGATCCCCCAAGAGTCTTTCCAAAATCAGGAAGACCACCAATCAAATATATCCCATGATAGATGCCTAATTAAGAGATTTTTGCTATTGAAAATGAAATTCCAAATTCTAGAGCCTTTTGAAGTGTTAGAGGATCTAAATATACCTTCTCTGTTATCAGAGTCGAGATATTTTCATTGCAATTTCTTAACCCATTTAGACGAGGATGTGTGTATAATTTCCATGCTAGCTTCACTCCAAGAGCCTAATTTTGCCACAATAGGTTCCTAATCCCTGTACCTCTATCCTTCATGTCTTTGCAAATCTTGTCTAAAGAAATCATTACATTTTTTGTCTTATTCACCACCCCTTGTCAATAGAACCTCCTCATAATCTGATTTATTTTCTTGTTGGTCCCAACATATAAGGCTAGACATGAGAGGAGATAAATTGGCATGGCCGATAGTACTATATTGATCACAACCAATATCCCAGGCCAAGAGAGCCACATAGCCTTCTAGGAAGATCGCCTTTTTTCCATTTTTTTCTTTCTGAGGGTACCATAATTTTGATGTTCAAATTACCCTATCAATAGGAATGCCCAAATAAGTGCAAGGAAGCTTACCCATTTGAAGCTAAACCTGTTTGATATTTCCCTCTCCTTCCTTGGATCTAGTTTGGAGAAGAAAATCTCTCATTTTCATTTCTTATATCTTGCCTTGAAGCTTTTTCATACAAATTAAGAATTTTCTTAAACTCCATTGCCTCTTTCTTGCTACCAAATCCTAATAATAAAGTGTCATTTGCAAAAAATTGATGTGTTCTTTCCTCCATCCCACTAGTGATTTGAATAACTTCAATTTTGCCCAACCTCTTGATCGCATTGATGCCTCTTCCCAGAGCCTCTACCATAATTATAAATCAAAAGGGAGACAAAGGGTCTGCTTGTCTTAACCCATGAGATACTTCAAAGAAGATTTTTGAGGAACCATCTACCAAAACTAAGAACTAAGGACTAGAGATGCAGAAGTAAATCCAATTGGTGCACGTCTTGCTGAATCGAAAGGCCTCCAAGAACTTACATAGGAAGTGCCAGTCTACTCTATCATAGGCTTTCTTAATATATAGTTTAATGGTCATGCTAGCTTATTTATCGCTCTGGATAGAGTGTATTGCCTCTTGAGAAATAATGACACCATCTAGGATTGATCAATATAAGACAAACTAGTTTTCTTTTTTAAGATGACAAGAGGCAAGAGTGTTTCAATTTTGTTTTCCATGATTTTGGGGAATAGTTTATATAATACAATGAAAAGGGAGATAGGTTAGAAATATTACCACTTTATCAAATTTTCTTTCTATGGAATCTAGGCTATAAAAGTATTATTTATCTCTTTAATTAATCTTCTAGCTTATTGGGCCACCACCAAGGCTTCTAACACATCGTTGCCCACACTATCCGATTTTTTTTTAAAGAATCCAACTAGACATTTATCTGGACTAGGATCCTTATCAACTCGGAATTGGGCTAAGGCACTTTCCACTTCTGATTTTGTTATTTTTACATTGAGCATTAGGTATGCTCATCGTCAATCAAACTAGGCATATTTTGTGTAAGACTTTTATGACTAAGCAGATCAAACCCTTCCCAATTATTCAATAGTCCTCTAAAGTACTGCACAACACTGTCTGCAATGGCACCTTGTTCTTCCAAGATACAACCATCCTCTCTCTATATTTTATTTTATTTTATTTATTGTCCATTGTTTCTTCACTGAATTATGGAACAAATTGGAGTTTTTGTCACATTCATCAAACCAAGTTTGCCTAGAATTTTACCTTTAAAAAACTTCTTCCTTAGCCAAAATGTCCTCATATTCATGGAGGAAATTCTTTTCTTGGACAAAGCTTTCCTAATCCATCCCCTTCTTGAGAACGTACTCATTCAGACCTACCATATCTAATTCAATCTACAATTTTTTTGCAAAGATATTTTTGAATTTATCTTTCTTCTAGTCTAAAAGCTTTTGTTTTGTCGCTTTGAGATTGGAGACTAGGGAAAAAACTTGGACCCTGAGAATTTTTCTTCATTCCACCATTGCTATATCAAAGAGAAGAAATATTTATATATAATCCACATAAATTCAAATTTGAATGGCCATCTCTAAGGTTAATTTTCATCAAGTATCCCAAGACGAATGGGATAATTTTATTTGAGCTCGACCTTGGCTAAATTGAAGCTTTGAGATCAAAAGATAGGGATACCATTCTCCTTTGATGAATAATATATCAAGTTTCTCTAAAATATATTTGAAGCCCAATCAAGCCTATTATTCTAGGTAAATAGGCCTTTCCCACTTTAAGTCTCTAGCAAACTCTTTTTTGTTACCCAATATTTGAAGTCAAGTTGAGATTGACTAGCAATTGCGAACCCTCTCTCTTCTCTGATGGATGTAGAATGGCATTGAAGTCACCACCCTATATAATGTGGGCATGGAGGCTTTACTGGCTAGATAATATTATATTACGTGCACTCATATTTGGGGGTTTAATATCCCAAAAATGAGGGTACAATATATTGTCTATCGGTGAAAATAAGGGATTTTTAATTCAGCCTATGAAAAAATAAAATATATGGAAAAAATAGGGGAGCTTTTAATTTATGTTGTGTATTGGGAGGGGGTGAAAGGAAAGGAGTTTAGGGCAATATTTTTTTAAAATAGAGGGATTCTTTAGTATGCCATGAATGCACGTGATATAACCCATGTTCACTAAGTGAGGCCCCTGTGGATATGGGATTCTAGAAAAGTAACCATTAGTAGGTCAATTTATGCCCAAACCTCTCTCTTCCTTGGATTGGGAATGGGGCCATAAATATTGGTGAGAATAAACTGGAGGCTTCTATTCAAGGATTTCACAGTTCCCCCTTGCCAATTTCTTCTAGCGATTAGAGGTTTGAAGCTTAACACATTCCTTTTCCACAACATGGCAAGACCACCTGATGTTACTTATGTCTAAACCACTTCCACTTGCGAGAATATGAACTTCTTTACAAATATCAACATTTCTTTTGCAGTCAATTTGGTTTCTTGTAATAACAAGATATCATCCTAAATTGCAATACACCTACACTTGACTAAGTGTTTCTTATTATTAGCACCTAGGACCCTAACATTATAGGATAGGATCTTCATTGCTTCTAAGGAAGGGTGTTTCCCTTCCTCCTACGAGAGAATGGATGTGATCTTCATTTGTCATTTTTCTTCCCCATCCTTCACCCAAAGCTCTAAAAAACACTTCCTACCTCTCTTGTTTGTAGAACCCTTTCCATAGTCAAGAATCCTCTTAGATGTCCCTTCTTGAAGGATACCAAGGTCACAATCAGAGCTATCATCATCCTCATTAGAGGTCTCATTCTCATCATTCCCTCTAGCCCCTGCTTTACTCATTTTTTCCAATTCTCTAATCTTCTTGACTAAGAGAAGCCTTTATGCCTCCTCCGATTCATTTTTTATGCTCAAGGCATTGTCCCTAGGCTTTGAGCTCACACCAACTCCTTCTAGTAGGGGTATATCCTCAACCAAATTATTGATGACATGGTCAAAGGGAGTGAGTGTTGGCATTTGCAAGAAGATTGCATTGATGAACTATTGTGTTGTCATTGATGTCAATTATAAGCAGTAATGATATTGTTATGATGTTATTTTGTATCCGGTAGGTGAGCTAGTGAAAGAAAATGGTATTACTTAATAAACAGTGAGATCAACCGGTAACCCTACCTATTGATGTGCTAAACCCTAACTGATGGAGCATGGTGAATCAATTGTATTAGTTTATGATCAAATGATGAGCGATAATGATTATGCCACATATGCATGTTGGATGTGAAGAGTTTCAAATAGTTTTTGGTGCGTACAAATAACAATTTTATCTTGGGAATGAGTGAGTACATTGCATGAAGTGGAAACCACATGATGAGTTACATGAATCAATGAAGTGGTGATCAAGGAGCGTTCAAGGTTATCTTGAATAATGTGCAATGATTTCTATGTAATTCAATGGTCATACTTGAACCGATTTGTTTGTAATCTCTATGAGATCTTAGGTTTGTGATGTGTTACCGACATATTGTTTTTTTTATAAGGTCGATGAGTTAATTTGTTGTACTATTGACAATTTTGGTTAAGTGTAAGTGTGATTGGTTGCCGAACCAAAAGGTGTATCTACAGTATGTGTGAAGGTAGATAGAAGAATGAAAAGGATCTGATTAAGTAGAGTAGTGCTAGTCACCAGATCAACAAATCCTTATTGTTCTCTAATAATTACAAAAATCAAATCCCTTAACTGGGTAATCTCTAACAAGATTAGTGCTATCTAAATCTTGTAACGAGGTGATCCATTAGTTTGGATTTCAAATCCTATACCGAGGTTACTCGTAATAGGGTATTACTTCTAATAGGGCATTATAGTCAATCCCTTAACTGAGTGGTCCCTAACAGGATCTATTCCTAATAGGACTTTTTGTAAAGCTTTAAAAGACTTGGATCGTAACACGATGAACTTCAAAAGAGTTCAAAATACTTGTGGGTATTCATCCCCACCATGGTTTTTCCTATTTGCGTTTCCACATCACAATCAATG
Organism: Cryptomeria japonica; assembly: GCF_030272615.1. Classification (NCBI taxonomy): domain Eukaryota; kingdom Viridiplantae; phylum Streptophyta; class Pinopsida; order Cupressales; family Cupressaceae; genus Cryptomeria; species Cryptomeria japonica. Next base: position 72,104,284 of record NC_081412.1, on the reverse strand, counting down.
TCTCAAGTGGTGAATGGTTTTTGTAGTTATGTTTGTTATGGTTAATTTCCTTAACTTCCGAAATCAAAAAAGATATGATATGATGATCGACAATTGTCTGTGTGAAAAGTGGACCTGTATCTATATCTATAATACACAACACTTCAATTAAGTCATTATATGCATGGTTAGTAAATCAATAATCAATAAATAACAAACCATTACAAAGTGACCCATTGCCTTCTAGTAGATGCAAGTTTAGATTGCTCTCAGATTGCTAAGTTATCTAGTGACTAGACAACACCTAAACAAAGGATTTTTAAATCTATATGAGCATGAATATGAGGATGCAATATTTAAGCTAGATAAATTCATGATTAATCTAACATGATTTAAGCAATATGAAATAACTAATATGCTATATCTCAATACAAATTTTCAATGAACTTAGAGAAAAAACAACATAAAACAATATATTCTCCAAGATTTTTTGAATGAGAGATGAGAGCCTAAATTTATAGAAAATTTAGAAAGAAACCAACAGCTGAGATCAAATGATGATGAGTGGTCAAGATTTTCTAAGAGGAAGCACAATCCAAGTGAATTGATGTAATTGGATGTTTTTCTCAGTTTAAAAGGAAATTGAACTAAAATTAAGATAAAATCAAGAAAAAACTGATTTATTCTCTATTTCATTCAATTTTAATATTTAATTGTTTTAATTGCTTAATTTGAGATTATTTATCAATTTATAATTTGGTTTTTTCAAGATTATCTCCAATTGATTTCTTTTCTCAATTATTAATTATTTCTTGGTCAATTAATTCCTTTTTGATTTATTTCCTTTTTTTATTTATTTGTGCTCATAATTTTCAATTCCTCTTTCTTGATTTGTTTCCTTTTTTGAAGATTTATGGCAATTTTTATTTGTTTTTCAAATTAATTCCTCTTTTTGATGATTTAATGGTAAATTGATATATTTAATTAAATATGCTAGGATATATAATAAAATAAATAAGATAATTTTTTAAAATGATTTACTTGGAATGATCAATTAATTAAGAAAATATTGAATTAATATTGGTTGATTAATTTTTCCATGTGACATTGATGATTTAAGAAATTAATTGTATGCTCACGATTGATTTAATTTCCTTTTGTTAGGACCTTGGTGACATTGTCAAGATTAGGGGCTCATGGTTTAGATGACCATTTTATTGTATTACATTTTCCCCTCTTTGAATTAATGTGTCAGCAACGTGTTGGTTCAAAGAATAGTTGATGTCTAGTAGATACTAGTTCTAAACTTGATTGATCATGAATCAGATGAAGAGTGAGGTGTTTAGCTTGATTTGAAGTGATGGAGCTGAACAGAGTTGATTAAAGTGATACCGATACCAAACTTGATTGAACTAGGAACGATAAAGAGCAAGGATACCAAACTTGAACTTGATTGATCAAGAAGCAGATCTTACTGATCTAGAACTTGATTGATCTAGACACAATGAGTGAAGATAAAAATCGATCTTGAACTTGATTGATCAAGATACGATGAGCAAAGATAAGTTGTCCAACTTTATTCGATGTGATGAAACTGAACACCTACTTAGATTGAGTGTGTGATTGAAGATACTCTTTGAACCCTTGACTGAGTTTAAATGAATAATTAGCTTGATGAAAACCGATGAAACTGATTAATATTAAGAGACTGATTCAGACAAAGACAATATCAGCTCGATATGAAGTGATAAAACTGATATGCCCCTAGCGATTGATTTGATTCAGATGATTGAGAAATCTCAACTTGATATAAAGAGATGAAGTTGAGATACCCCTAGCGATGAGGTCTTCTTTGATGTTTAGAAAAGAGTAGCTGCTCAACTTGAAACAAAGACTTTTGAAAGAAATTCTTGAGTTTGAGGTCATGAGTATAGCCCCTTGGGAGAAAAATCGAAAGATAGCGAGGGTTGCGCAATGATAGTAGGCAATTTTTGGCGATGATAATGATTTGAGCACAAATTATTCAGAGGAATTTTTGTGAAGATTTGGCATTGATTAACGAGAAACAGAGTGCAAATTGAAGAAGAGAATGAACAGTTGATGAAAGTGCTAAGTGGTCAACATTGTGAAATTTGGATTAGAGAATTGACATCAGATTTCGATTTCAATCCCGAAAATGGACTCAGGACAGCTGATTTATGAGCTCTTGATTTGATTTCATTGTACTTGTTTTGATTGATTATGAGATGTTCTATATCCTTTATTCTATATGTATGCATATCTTTTCAGTATAGATGAATGATGCAAATGGAATATGGATATTTGTTTTTATTTCTTTTTATGCAAATAAATGATGAGAATGTGTAACTAGTAATGCAAATGTTTATTTTTCTTCATGCAATAATATGAGTGAAAATAAGTATAAATTGAAATGTATGGATCTATATAAGATGCTCATGTATGCAGCTAACATCTCAATACACAAGTACTCAATCAAGGAAACGATGATGAAAATGAGACCACTTAGCTAAGAAATAATGAAGCTTCCAACTTCTCATTTAGAAGATAAACAAATGATGCTAACCTCCCTGTAGCATACAAATAAGCGGAGTCGAGGTATATGTGGCGATTTCACCTTGATGTAAAAGCACTTATCATAGACACCAAGCTAATGAGATGTTTTCAGATCATCAAAATCATTCCTATAAGCAGAAAATAAAGAAAATATTATGCCCCCAATCCTTGCTCCTCTTAGTAAAGATAGACTTCCTCAAGTTACTTAGAGGGAATAATATATGAAAGCCAATGTAAAAGATATCACACAAAGAAAATTTCATGCATATCTCAAACAATTTAGTGATTGTTTTCAGTAATGTTGTTTTGCTTGTGTACTCAGTGATAAAACTCTTCAGTAGTTAGGAGATAGGTGACTGACTCGGAGTGGATGACTAGGTTTCACTGACATAAATATGACTTGGCTAATATTGCTTAGGATATTGAAATTGATAAGTCGATTACCTAAGACTAAGACATTGATCAGTTTCAAGCCACGAGGGTCCTAAAAGAACCAGGATGTCACAAAAGTGATTGAAATATGTACAAGCAAAAGAAAAGATGCATGAAAGCAGGAATGTCAACGTTGTGTTGATAGATGGAGTGCTTGAGTACAAGAGGTACCTATTTGCGAGGTTTTCACGTTCTTGGTAGAGATTCATTTTTTTTTAAGGACTTTTTCTGAATTTTGTGATTTCTTCAGAACTTTTTCTGATTTTTAGGATTTATTCAAGACATTTTCTGATTTTTAGGATTTCTGCAAGACTTCTAATGATTTTTTTAGGAGTTTGTTCAGGAAATTTTATGATTTTTAGGATTTTTTAAAGAATTTTTATGATATTTTATTGTTTTGCCTTAGTGTCTAGCAAGGCAAAAGGGATTTTGAGTATATTAATGGATAAGAGAATGATGGTGGATGCTTTCAAGGACTATCTCACAACATTAATCCAAGCATAGGGTCCAAATATAGCAATGTAAACCAAGGATTTTAGTGATGTAAAGCAAGGATATAGTGTAACAAAGCCATATGATCCAAAGAAGTGGCCATGTCAAGAGGTTTGTGGAAAGCATGTTTTTGCGTTTTGTCCATAGTGTTGATCAAGATCTGGATGGGGGACAAATAGGATATTCAAGATCAAAGGTGGTAATGAAGGATGTAAGCGAGCAATAGATAGGAGGTAAAGGGTGTGGATCAAGTGAAATATATAGGACATACAAAACTTGTCAAGTTCCTTAACCTTGTCAAGATCAAAGGTGGAAAATGGATATGAATGTAGATAGAGTGAATGAGCGATAATGGAGGAAGAATGATAATAGATGGATGTGCATGGATGGAACTTGTCCCTCTTGTAAAGTACAAAAGGATAATGGATTATGCATGATGCCCATTTTCCATGTTTCCATCATTGTACTTGCCCAAGGCGCCACAAGAAGTGGTTTTCACTCATGGACGAAATTATTTCTCTTTACTACTTTTTTTTTTTAATTTATTTATTCACTTTTTCATCATTTTTTCTTTTTATTTTTTGGAAGATAATAGAGGCATGATACGGGATGGAAGAAGGACCCCAACGTCTTTCTTCTTTAGATGGTACCCTTAGAATATGAGTTGTGATTAAACCATGGCTATGAACGTATGCTCAAAGATGTTGGCAGGATAATGAAATGAAACTAGGTCAAGGATTTATGTAAAGGATTTGATAAGAGGGATGGAAGGGTGAAAAAGAGGGGTTGGATAATGGATGTGATGTTGGAAGAATTATGTATGGATAGATGGAAATTCTAGAAACATCAACATTGACACACACCTTGAGTGATGGTGGACATATGGAGGAATAGTGAATCTCATATTTTGAGATTTGGATTGAGGAAAGGTTATAGATTTTGGGGCATAAGAACCCAAAATAGATGAAGGAGGTCATGGAGGAATAGACTCGGAAGGTTTGGATGGAGGAACAATAATTTTGGATGCCAATTTTGATTTTTCTTTAGACTGTTGTGCTTAAAGAAGCCACTTAGGGATCCACATGGTTTTTTATTTTTCATGCTTTTGTAGTTTCTTAGAGCATATTGCTTGTACATGTGCCTTAGGAACCCATATAACTTTTGAATTTTCTTCTTTCTTTGTGGGCTTTTGTGGTGTTTTATATTTTTCTTTTTCTTTTTGGATCATATTTTCCTTTGTTTTGACATGTCAACCAAATGGGACATGTTGATGCTTGAATACATGTGGATTACTTGACTTATGACTTTTATACTTGGCATCCAAATTTCTTGGAGGGAGATGCGTGGATAGATAGCAATGATATCGAGGTCTTTTAGATGGATGGAAGGTACTTGAAGATGTGTGCCTTTGTTGATCCTGCATAAGGGATAGAGGGATATAGGGACCTAGAATGGATGGAAGTGATGATGGGGAAAGCATATATTTGGATTTAACTGGAGAAATGTAGGAATTATGAGAGATACCAACATGTTGAGAAATGTCCCTAAGGCTATGACCTTTAACATTTTCTTTAATATGGAGGGGTTCTTGCTTGTGGAGATTTACCCCTTTGCCTTTATATATATTTTGACTTGTAGGATACACTTTGCTTTGGAAAGAAGGTGTGAGTCCATTATGAGATGGAGGTGGAATGTAGGGAATGATAGGATCATGAAGGAGATCTGTAGGCATGATGGATCCTTGAGTTGAATATGGAAGACTATGACACTGAGATGAAGGGATAATTTGATCTTGACATGGAAGAGGACCATTGGATAGAGTAGGAAGGGTGTTTGACTCTTCATTTTAAATAGGACCATTTGAAAAGGTGCAAGAGGCATCATGATCTTGCTTAGGAAGGATTATTTTCTCTTGAGATGGAAGGGGACCATCTTAGAAGAAATGGAAAGGTATAAAGGGATCATCATGGGATTATAGAGAGGTAGGATATTTTTTAATCATTAGATGGGATTGAGGAGTTTTGGTGTCTTGATCTTGATTTATGATAGGACTTGTTTCTTCATTTTTCAGATTATCCTCTTGACATGGAGTCACTTCTAAGGAAGGGATAGAATTTTTCTTAAGAAGCCCTTCCAAAGTTGATTCAATAGATTTCCCCAAAGGTGTAAACTGTCTATCTAGGGAATAAATGTCTTTTTGTCTTGGTGAAGGTGTTTTGTGATCTTGTATGAGATTTGGCTTTTGATCATCAATTATTTGTTGGTATTTGATTGTCAAATCATATAATCATTTTAACATTCCTTGAAGTTTCTCACTCTTGTTATCAAGCATTTGTTTTTCAAATGGAGTCATTGATTAATTTTGTTGGATTTTCATGTCATATATTTCTTCCTTGATATCTTGAAGCATTTGAGCCAAGGTAGCCATGAGAATTGGAGCAAAGGTAGCTATGGGATTCTTGCTTTTATAAAAAAAAATAGAAGAGCTTCTGGTTTGAGCCGACATTTATAACTTACGAGATCGAAAACTAGATGTGATGTAGAAGTCAAGATCAAAATGTAGCTAGTTGTTCATTTAACGTAGTGATTGACTGAAGTAACTAAGATCTGGTCTAGTTTCAAGAATGATCTATCCTTTGTAAGACGTTATCTAAGTTAACATAGGTTTGATAAGATATTTGTTTGAACTAGCTTAGAGATGATCAACAAAATTGTGCAACGCAATGACAGGGGTACACTATCAAGGTTGTTTATGCTTAGAAGGATGATAACCACTTTTATGCTCATTGTAGACTGATTTGGGCAACTTTGGTTATTTTGACTGACAAGATCAGGACTTCATACGACAGAGGATTGAAAAGAGATGAGATTCTGAGAGACAGAGTTTCAATAACTAATGACTACCATTTTTTGATAACCTAACTAAGTTTTTGTTGACTGACGATGACCAGTTTAGAGGTGGACTGAGTTTTTGATAACTAAGGTATACTAGTTTGTGACATGGACAAAGTTTTGATCACTGATTTTTCTTGTTGTTTTCTCCAGTTTTGGTATTCCATTTTTAGTTTTAGGGATGAAAACATAGAAAACATGCAAGATATATAATAATTCAATCACAACACACTAACCCTATGGAAGTTGGCTTAGAGAAGAAAATATTTTCTAGCTGACTTAGGTACACACCCAATAGCTAATCAGAATACGGTCACTCAATCTCACACAATGGATTCTCAATGCTGTATTAACTGAGTCCAAATGCTAATGGGTCCCGATATGGCAAGTGTCTTGGGAGAGTTACCATCTCTCGTGCACAAAGATTATCAACCTTTCAAAGGTGAACCGAGTAGTTTCTAATATTATAGTTTTTAGTAACGAATTTCATTTGAAATTACCCCTTGAAGTCAGACAAGCATGATTGAGGCCTATAGCCCAACAAGGTACTGAAAAAAGTTGTAGTCATGTAAATGTGATTGAGACTGCAAGGCCCTACAAAATGCTCGATATGAGAGATCTCAAAGAGAAAACATAAATAATTGCATCGTCTAAGACTTTAATCACTAGAGGTCTATTTATTATAGTGAGTTGGAATACCCAGGTCTAGTTGTACTCACTTGGGTCATTCTCATAGGGTTATTACTTTTTCCCACTATGACAGGCCCGCTAAAGCTATACAAATCTCAAAACTTAAAAAAAGCTTTGAGGGTCTAGATTTCTAATTGTCTATAAAAGACAAGAGCATCCTCTCCTACCTCTTAGATTTTTCTAAAAATACAAAACACAAATTTTTTCTATAACCAGATATCAATTTAAGTGCCTAAGAAAATAATAAATGAATACAAAATGATTAGTCGATTCTCCTTAGGCAAACTACAAAACCAATATTTCAGTACTCATTTTCTTCTTGATTCTTTGGCAGGCCTACGTTTAATTGATAGATTCTTTGACAAGAGTCCTCCAAACATTAAAAGCCTAAAATTAGTTTCCAAAATAATATTTTAAAAAATCATCAAAAGAAAATTCTAGCATGCAAACTATAAATTAAACTAATCTAACAAGAATTTCCACTTTTTATGACTATCCTAGTTATGACAGTTTTGATAGTACTGCACGCCGTCATTTATAACTTTTTAACCAGAGATAATTCTAAAAATCGCTTCAGTGAAACTATGGAAAACTTTGTTTTATAGCACATATGAAAACTTTGTTTAGATCCAATGGTTAAATAAAAAGTTATGCCCTTCGAACAAAGACCATTGTTTACTATCATAGAAGAATAAGTAAAATGATAGTACTACACTCTTTCATTCCTAACTTTCAAACTAGATATTCTTAAGAACATCTCTTCAATGAAACTATAGAAAACTTGGTTTAGATCCAACGGTTAAATAAAAAGTTATGCCCTCCAAAAAGAGATTATTTTTTACTGTCATAGAAGAACAAGCAAAAAGAAATATTTTTATTTGCAAATTTAACACATGTTTATTAGTTATAAAAACCAAACAATAAATTTATTCAAGAAGCATTAGAAATCTTGTAGTTGTGGGTTCGAGCCCCACGGTGGGTGCCAAAAATGTGTGTGAAAAGTGGAACTGTATCTGTAATACACAACAATTCATTTAAGTCATTATATGCATGGTTAGTAAATCAATAATCAATAAATAATAAACCATTACAAAGTGACTGATTGCCTTCTAGTATATGTGAGTTTAGATTGCTCTCAGATTGCTAAGTTATCCAGTGACTAGACAACACCTAAACGAAGGATTTTTAAAACTATATGAGCATGAATATGAGCTAAATGGATGCAAGATTTTAGCCAGATGATTGCATGATTAATCTAACATGATTTAAGCACTATGAAATAACTAATATGCAATATTTCAATGCAAATTTTCAATGAACCTAGAGCAAAAACAACATAATAACAATACATTCTCTAGGATTTTTTGAATGAGAGATGAGAGCCTGAATTTATAGAAAATTCAGAAAGAAACCAATGACTGAGATCAAATGATGATGAGCGGACAAGATTTTCCAAGAGGAAGCACAATCCAGGTGAATCGATATGATTGGATGTTTTTCTCACTTTTAAATGAAATTGAACTAAAATTAAGATAAAATCAAGAAAAAACAGATTTATTCTCTATTTCGTTCAATTTTAATATTTAATTATTTTAATTGCTTTCTTTGAAATTATTTATCAATTTTTACTTATTTTTTTCAAGAGTATCTCCAATTGATTTCTTTTCTCAAATTTTAATTCTTTCTTGGTCAATTAATTCCTTTTTTTATTTATTTCCTTTTTTGATTTATTTGTGCTCATAATTTCCAATTCCACTTTCTTGATTTGTTTCCTTTTTTGAAGATTTATGGCAATTTTTATTTATTTTTCAAATTAATTCCTCTTTTTTGATGATTTCATGGTAAATTCATTTATTTAACTAAATATGCTAGGATATTTAATAAAATAAATAAGATAATTGTTTAAAATGATTTACTTGGAATGATCAACTAATTAAATAGATATTTAATTAATATTGGTTGATTAATTTTTCCATGTGACATTAATGATTTAAGAAATTAATTGTGTGCTCAAGATTGATTTAATTGCCTTTGGTTAGGACCTTGGTGACATTGTCGAGATTAGGAGCTCATCGTTTAGATGGCCATTTTTAGGGTAATACAACAATAATCTAAAATGTACTTTTACTATTGTCAATAAAGTATTTGAATGTTTTTTTTAAAAGGTTTGAGAGTTTCAAAGCTATTATACTTTTATTTGGTTATGATATTCAACTAGTATAATCGACAGTGATATTGGAATTTCTATTTTACTGTTTGAACTAGTTAGTTCTGAGGTTGACTTGAGAGATTGTTTTTGTTGGCCAAGCAATTACCCAGAGGTACTGGTAAGTACAAAGCTAAATTACCTTTGAAGTGTTTTCCATATAACAAGATTGGACACATTGTAGCTAACTATCCTAATGGTGACAATGAGCATAAGCGTGAGAAGTACAAAGGAAAAGGCAAAAGAGACTGTCTCATTGCAGTTGATGGTGGTATCACTGATGAGAAATCTGAGGGGGATGCTAATGAAGATATTGTCTTTGTTTCCATTAAAGAGGAGACATCTGATTAGAAGACATTAGTTTCTCGCATGGATAATTCTGATGATTGGACCATAGATAGTTGTTGTTCACACCAACCGGTGACTGGTGTAAATTTCTTACTTTAAAGGAATTTGACGGAGGAGTTGTGAGATTTGGAAATGACTCACCCTGCATGGTAAAAGGAAAGGGAACCATTTCTCTCAATGGAAAGAGCAGGGCAGATGATGTCTACTAGGTTGAAGGGTTAAAGCACAATCTTTTGAGTGCAGCTCAATTCAATGACGAAGTCCATATCCATTGGAATTTAAGAAAGGAATGTATAAAATCTATGGTAGCAAAGGTGAACTAATTGAAAATAGCAAGATGACAAAAGGTAACCTATTTCACCTAAATCCTAAAGTCAATAACTATGTAATTGCTAAAGTAGATGACAGTTGGCTTTGGCATTGAAGATTTTTTCATATAAATTTTGATAACATTGTCAAAGTTAGTAAGTCTAATTCGGTAAGAGTTTTTCCTCAGTTGGAAAAACTTGTGAATTCTATGTGTAAGGAATGTCAATTAGGAAAGATGAAATCCTCAAATTTTAAGAGAAAATCTTTCTTAGCAAAACATTCGATAGATTTGGTTCATACAGATGTCTGTTGACCAATAAAGACTATAAGTATTCAAGGTGATATATATTTTATTATCTTCACCAATTATTGGTTGAGAATGATGTGGGTCACATTCTTGAAGGAAAAACCAAAATCCTTTAGTAAATTCAAGGCATTCAGGGCCTTAGCTAAAAAGGAAAGTGGTAAGAAGATAAAGTGTCTAAGGACTGATCAAGGTGGTGAATTTACTTGAGAGTAATTCACTAAATATTATGAAGACAATGGAATTAAGAGGAAACTTTCCACACTGAGGACACCACAATGGAATGTTATTGCAGAGAGGAACAATCATTCAGTTGTTGAAGTTGCTTGAATGATGCTAATACAAGGAGGTATAGCAAAACATTTCTGGAGAGAAGATGCCAGCATAGTTGTCTACACTATGAATGAAATATTGGTAAAGAGAGGTAAGGATAAAACTCTTTATGAATACCGGTATGGTAGAGCAGCTAATGTCATTAATTTTATGATTTTTGGTAGTAAATGTTTTATCAAGAGAGGTGACTATGTTAGTAAGTTTGAGGCTAAAAGTGATGAAGGCATATTTATTGGTTACTCCACCAAGATTAAGACTTATAAATGTTACAACAACTTGACAAAAAGAATCATTGAGAGTGTTGATGTTCGAGTGGATGAGTATCCTGAAGCTTCAAGAGAAATTAGTGAGGAGAAAAAGGAAGATGAACCTTACATTCTAATTTTGGAACTAGAACCGGTGAAACCGAAAGATGGTGAAGTAAATATTGTAGTACCAGTTCAACCGGAACATGTAGATTCTTCAGAAGAAGATGATAGTGATAAAGAACCTGAAGATAATGATCATGTTATTGCAAGGAATGTGAGACTCAATCATAATCCTGACCAAATTATTGTAGATTAAGATGTTGGAGTACTAACTAGAAAAAGAATTAGAGAGAATTCTTGCATGATCTCTACTATTGAGCCTAGAACTGCTAAGGAAGCATTTCAATATGATCACTAGATTAAATGTATAAATGAAGAGCTTGACCAATCTAAGAAGTACTATATATGGACCATAGTACCCAGACCGATGAATAAAAATGTGATAGGAACTAAATGGGTATAAGGAATAAATTGAACGAAGATGGAGTAGTAGTTAAAAAACAAAGCTAGATTGGTATGCATAGGTTATGCACATGAAGAAGGAGAAGACTATGGAGAGACATTTGCACCATTCACTAGATTGGAAGGTGTATATGAATTAAACCAATGAAACCTAGTAAATATTTCAAAGAGCTCGGTGTTGCATGCTAGAACCAAGCATATTGAGCTGAAATGTTATTTCTTGAGAGAGGAAGTGCAGAGTAAAGATGTGTTACTGGAGCATGTATCTACTAAGGAGCAGCTAGCAGATATCTTTACTAAACCTCTGCCTAAGACTACTTTTGAGTATCTTATATGTTATTAGGGGTTGTGCCCCTACATGACATCAAATGATCAGATGTGGAATAGATAAGTCCTTGAGCTAATTGAAGAATATTGAAGTAGCATTGGTGTAGAGTGGAGGTCTTCCACATGGGGTGCATCAAGTTGCAGATTGTTGGTGCAGAACAGTGAAGTATGACACTATATGTTTTACTTTCACTTTGTCATCATTATCAAAGGGGGAAAAGAACTCTATGATTATGGGGAGAAGAATTATATGATTGATAAAGAAAAGATTTATAGCTAGTTATCAAGTGAAGACATGGACACTTAGTTGAAGGAGAGTACATGGTAAAATGTAAACGATGATTGCTATACTTGTGTATGTGCATTACTCTCAATCATCACAATCAAGGGTATTGATATGTGTATTGCCATCAGTGAGAAAGGGGGAGATTGTTGGCATTTGCACAAAGATTGTATTGATGAACTATTGTGTTGTCATTGATGTCAATTATAACCAATAATGATATTGTTCTGATGTTGTTTTGCAACCGGTAGGTGAGCTAGTGAAGGAAACCAATATTATTTAAGAAGTAGTGAGATCAATTGGTAACCCTACCTGTTGATGTGCTAACCCCTAACTAATGGATCTTGGTGAATTGATTGTATTGGTTTATGATCTAATGATGAATGCTAATGATTATGCCACATGTGCATGTTGTATGTGAAGAGTTCAAATGGTTTTTGGCATGTAGAGATAACCGTTTTATCTTGGGAATGAGCAAGTACATTGCATGAAGTGGAAACTGTGTGATGAGTTTAGGAATTGATGAAGCCATTATTTTATAATCTCTATGAGATCTTAGGTTTGTGATGTGTTACTGACCTATTATTTTGCTTATAAAGTTGATGAGTTGTTTTCTTGTAGTGTTGGCAGTTTTGGTTAAGTGTAAGTGTGATTGGTTGTGAACAAGAAGGTGTATCTGTAGTATGTGTGAAGGCGGATAGAAGCATCAAAAGTATCTAATCAAGTAGAGTAGTGTTATTCACCATATTAACAAGTCGTTTTTGTTCTCTAACAATTACAATAGTCAAATCCCTTAACCGGTTAAGCTCTAACAGGCTTAGTTCTATGTAAATCCTCCAACCAGGTGATCCATTAGTTTTAATTTCAAACCCTCTACTGAGGTTCCTAATAACAAGGTATTGTGTCTAATAGGGAATTATAGTCTATTCCTTAACTGAGTGGTCCCTACCAGGATATGTTCCTAACAGGACCTTTTGTAAAGCTTTAATAGGCTTGGCTCTTAATAGGGTGAACTTTAGAAGATTTCATAATACTTGTGGGTATTCATCCCCACCATGGTTTTTCCCATTTGTGTTTTCACGTCAAAATCATTGTGTCAAGTGGTGAATTGTTTTTGTGGTTATGTTTGTTATGGTTAATTTTCTTAACTGATAAATCCACTTAGATATGATATACTGATCGACAGTAATCTGAAATGTGATTTTAATATTGTCAGTAAAGTATTTGAATTTTTTTGTTAAAAGGTTTTGAGAGTTTCAAAGCTATTATTCTGTTATTATGTTATGACATTCAACCAGTATACCTGAAAGTGATATTAAAATTTGTAGTTCAGTATTTCAACTAGTTAGTTCTGAGATTGACTTGAGAGATTATTTTTTAGTTTTGTGAAAGTTTAGTTAGTTTTCTATCTACTGATTCAACCCCCCCTCCCAGTAGTTATCTGGATCCTTATTGATTAGCATACCATCAGTGAGATTATCCTCCCTACAAAGGGTGTTCTCTATGCCAATTATGTTGCTCACCAGTTGATCTTCTATCCCTACAACTTGTTTTAGAAGACCCGTTGCCCTCATGCTCTCATTGATTTCCTCTTGTAGTTTGTCTATTTCAACTACCAAATGATTGAGCCAGTAGATCTTTTCTCAGAACTATTATCTAGATTACCTTGATCCTAAGGGGCGTTGTTGCTAGTCTCCATGCATGGAATGTTAAAGGATGGAGGCTAACAATCACCAGAGGAGTCAACTTCATTGTTGAGACTAGGGTTCACATTTATCTCTCAGCCGAATGGGAGATCTATTCCTTTCCCTTTACACAATGGATTATGTAATATAGATCTTTGCACAAGGATTCATCTTTCCCCTTTATCACTTCGATCAACCATTAAATTTTTGCATCTAAATTCCATTTCCCATTATGATGTACAAATTGTCTACTGTTTGGAAATCCTAATCTTAATCAATTAAAACCCTAAGCGTTTTAGTTCTTTCGAAGAAGAATTCTTCCTCAATTCCAATGAGCAAAGATAGAGCCTCTCCAGTGCATTCCAGATATTGGAATTATGATGTTTGATGCGATGACCATCGATCACTTCTTTTGACTAAGACGGCAAAAGTATTTCTTATTCAATCTAGAATTGAACTTTCACCATGATTGATCACTTTGATAGTTCCATTAGGGAGCTTGTCTACGTCTATGTGGATTAGGGCCATGCACTCTAGGTTGCACCTCAAGTGGAGCCTTCTATGGAATCCATGCCACCTTCTACCAATCTCTATTTGGAAGGGGATATCCACTTGGTGGGTTGATGTTGGCTCCAAGTTGCTCCTTCAAACCTCTATTGTTGGCTTCTCCAACTCAGATAGTGTTTTCTCTTGATGGGATGACTCTCTTGCTCCTCCAATTGAAATCCTTCCTTTATGCCTGCCTTCTGCCACTATGCCTACCATGTCTAAAATCAACCTACTACTAGTCTGCCATGATGTTCTTAGCATCAAAGGCCTTTCACCCCTAATTTTGCTCCATTCTAAAAATATGCTTTTTTCCATATTCTATAATATTAATAATTTCCATGCATCTTATTTTTTTTATTTAAATATATTTACTATTTATTATTGTTTTAAAAGTCTTAAAATCTAAAACACTTATTTAAAAAATTAAATTTTAAACTATTATTTTCTAAGCATATGGATGATTAAATATTAAAAATGAATTAAAAATTATTATTTGAGATATTACTTTATTCATTTATTTATATACTTTTTAAATTATAAATAATAAATAATATTTAGATATATCTAGCCTCCTTTAAATAATTGTAATGCTAGTCATAGCACAAATATAATTAAAAAAATAAAAAATGGTATCATATATTTAATAGAAAAATGAAAATATTTAATTTGATGTGTTATTTATTTTAAAAAATAATACATTTATTATTATATATTAATAGGTTGAAGATTTAACAAGAATTGAAATTATAATAGAAAATAATTGTCCAATTCAAACAATGCCTACTTTTAGACCTTTCAAATATGTAAAGGAAGGTCAAGCTTAATGCTAAGAACCCTCTCTACCACTCTTTCAATTTAATTTCTATTTATAAAAACTCAAATTCATTTTTTAATGGTTAAAATCTATTAGGAAGTACTACCATAATACAAGCACCATCCATCTCTCAATTTTAATTATTATCTTTAGTAAAAAACCCCAATTTAATTTTAATGGCCAACATCTATTAGAAAGATTGATGAGACTTTCAATAATGAAAGATTTTCGTCGGAGGACCGCGATGGAATTCTACTTGCCGGCATGTTCCAGCCTATATACAGACGCTGCACTATTTAGAGTGTTTACAACTCTAAAGTCACTGAAAAAAATCACTTTAGTGGGCTTGATTTATAAGGATGATGTACCGATTCTATCTGAATTTCCTAATTTAGAACAAATCTGTATAGGGAACACGCGCTATACTGCATTGGTAAGTTTTTAATTCTTATTTTATTACAAACATTGTATTTTTTATCAAACCCTAACATCGATTTGTAGCTCTACTGCATTTTAATCCTTGACAGAAACATTAGAGCTGCATTTCTAGCTTTCATTCATTTTTGTATATTTTTCTGACTCAATCTCCCGAAATTTTTGCTTTCATCTAAGGGTGTAATGCAGCAGTTGTCTAATGCCGTATTTCCAGATTTTTCTGCATCATCTTCACTGAAAAATCTAAAGCGGGTTCATCTGAATATGACACTTTTTTATGATGCTACACGCCTACTTGCCTATCTACTTCCACGCTCTCCTGCTCTGAAAAATATATAAGTTTCCCGGAAGAAAGGATTTGATGGCACTAGGGCTCTGCATTTATCAACAGGGTGTTGAATCTTCAGCAACAATTTCCAGGAACCAAAATTCTCTTATCACGGGATACAGTGAAGGAAGGGAAATGCCTCAACTGCGATCTTGAAGATTTTGATTGATATGAGAGGATCTTATTTATTGTTTGTATTTACAATTTATTTTGGTTAATTTTGCAATTGTATTAAATTACAAAGGAACGAAAGTATGTGTCGAATTTTATTTGAAACTAATCAACCAGAGTAAATTTTAATGGGTACAGGAAATCATTCATATAATATTTTCTCCTATCACTTTCCATTCAGTGTTTTTGCCGTTGCGTTCTTGTTCTGCCAGTCTGTCTTTTACTTTTGTTATTGAGAAAAATTATAAAATATTGAGCAACAAAGCTTCTGGTGTCAAATCATTGATATGTTTATTTAAATTAGTTCCCTGAGTTCATTATTTGTAATTATGTTTGCTCTGATGATTGTGATGGATTAGACTGTTTGTTTATTTCATGAATAAAACTTGAACTTGGTAGCTTTTCAGCTTTGATGGTCTGCAGCTTGTTAATTCAATTTCGGACCAGTGGTGAGATATGAAGAGTTGATCAATAATGGTACTAATGAAAACAAATCAATGGTTCATTAGAGTTATAACAAAATAAGGGGAAAATTATCTCCATCTCATGTGAGCCAACGGCGTTAAAATTTAAATCTCTGTAGGAGTAATCTCTAGTTCTTTTAAAGGGAATTGTACCTCTGTTTCATTTGTTCAGTCTTGCGTAACAGCATTACGTTTTGTTGTCCCTTAGTTGTCCTTGATGACAAAAAGGGATTTATTATTGGCAGATTATATATCATGGTACGTTGGCATATCTTTATGTACAGAGCTTCTCAGGATTTCAGGTGCTTGGTACATTTTGAAAGGTATACATATGGTTCATTTGCAATTTGATATTTCTATGGTGTTTCATTTTGCATATAGACACGTGCTTGATCCTAATATGATATGACTTGGGTATAGTCCTTGTCAGCAACACTTTGGGTATTTGGCATACATTGGTTGATTGAAACTTATTTGGTTTTATAGTACTTGTGAGTGCTTGACATGGTTACATTCTATAATGCAAGGTTTCATGCTATACTTAGCATTTGTTGAAAATGATTATATTTTGTCTAGCAC
This sequence comes from Cryptomeria japonica, assembly GCF_030272615.1. Lineage (NCBI taxonomy): Eukaryota > Viridiplantae > Streptophyta > Pinopsida > Cupressales > Cupressaceae > Cryptomeria > Cryptomeria japonica. Next base: position 72,087,320 of record NC_081412.1, on the reverse strand, counting down.
TTTATGCGCTTGGCATTTCTTTGGTAGTCTTCACATAGCTTATTCAAGCTATGGGGCATTTAACTAGAGCTTATAAAGCACTTTGTATTGTGCTGTCCATAATCTTAGTTGTGGGTCCGTATGATAACTTGGACATGAGCTGGCTTCATGCTCATTGGCAGATTTTAAAAGCTATTGTTTTAGTTTATGGATTATAATGCAAATGCATTAGTTTTCGATAACATTGAATCTGGAAACACAGAAGGATTACTTTTGTTGTAGCTCACTGGCATACCCTAAAGCTGCCGCCATGGTGTTTCTTCTTGCAGCTACAGTGACCAATCTCATGCAGATTTTGACTTCGGAAGAGTAGTTTTTGGAGATTCTTTCAGTGCTATTTGTGGCTGATTTCTCCCGGATATCATGCAGATTTGGTGGAGTATTTACAAGGTTTTTCAACAGTTTTCTTCAGGTGATTTTGATTTACAATGGCAGAAGTAACCATTTCTAACTTTTGTTGGAGATATAATCCCAACTACTCCCACCTAACTTACCATGTCATATCGATAATATTACTAATGTAGTGGAATATTTCTCTCCACTTGCCGTCTTTCATCTATTTTTTTTTTTAGCTCGATGTAAATTTACAAAGTGGTTATAGCTCGTTGATTTAATTTACATTAACCCTAGATTCTGTCCCTAATTGAAAAAATTGAAGCAGATTTTCCTTGGATTTGGATGTATTATCATCTACTCTTCAACCTGTGTTTTTGTCAAATCACATGCTTTTTGGGTAGTTCGGGTAGTTCAAAATATATTATTTTATGTATGCCCTCTCTCCTCCGTGGTATGTAGAAGGTCTATATGTTTCATAGCACTCCATTTTTTATGCACTCTCTTCTGAGAATCCAGCTCCACAGAGCTAATGAATGTAAGGTGTTCGTCTGAAGAAAGTCTAAATGTAAGAGCAGAAGCTCAGTCAATCTATGTATTACTTCATTATGTTTAATATAAATTTGTTTGTCACTTTTGTTACTCCCCTATTTCCTCCCCCTTAATCTTAAATGCCAATCACAACAATTCCAATTTCTTCTTCATTTCATTTTGACTTCATTTGTTGATATTTTGGCATCTAAAATCTTCAAATACTAAAGATCAACCCTAGGAAATCCCATGATCCTATTTTAGTAACCAATCCATTGTAGGTTTAGGTGTGATTCACTTTTACTATCAACACCTCCAATAGAGTGACACTGTGGGTGCTTGGGGATCTCAATTCCAATGAGCTCTATTGGCCTCAAACATGTTTACACAAATTGCTGTTGCATTCAACACTATTACGTTTTAATCAATTGACAAATTCACTTACATTTTCACAACTTGAAGCACTTGATATCCTCCTCTCAACTTCTGATCACTATCATTGACTCTTCTTGATTTTGAAGACTTTAAAAATGTTTTTCCACACAATTTTAACTCTCTCAACCTAGAGTCTTTCTCAGAAACCCTTCTCAAACTTGGCACATTCTAGAAAACCAATCTTCAAAATGGACAATAGTGGCAAAACAAGACATACTTGGACAAACAAAATATACCATGACATCCCATGCTCAGACTATTCACATTCTTCTTCATATATTCCTACTAACTTAAAACTGCATAAAAATGCATCTCCTGATTGACATAACCTTATCCTTGAGAATGAACAAAATACAAAATAACTTGCCTTTCAACATCTCAACCTCAAAAGGAGATAAGGGAAAGAAGTCAGGTAAAAGGTCATCATCAACTCCCTTACAACCAAAAGATAGGGCTCCATTATCCCCCCAATGATACTTACAAGCAGAATCAGTAGCATCCAATTCTACCTAAATAGGAGAAATTTAACTCCATCCACATCCATCTCTCCCTCAATAGAAGATAGGACCACCTCTATAGAAAATACCAAAGTAACCCAAAGATGCAATAAATGAAGCACAAAGGCCAAATCCAATAAAACAAGGAGGGGTACAAAAAAATCCCAATCAAAGAGAGATCTAAGAATCAAGAGAAAAACATAGTGAAAGCCAGACCGAATCATCATAGAAATCACAAATTAGAGAGATTCCAATAAAACCCATAACAAAAAAAAAAATCTCCACTAACTAACACAATTTATTGACCAAAGAAGGGCCAATATGAATTTCAAATAGCCAAAAAAAACTATTTAGTTCTGAAATCCTAAAGCATTAGCTCAAACTAGAAAGAACTGAAAGAATAGGAACCAATCATAGCATAAACTTGTATATTCAATCATAGCATAAACTTGTATATTCAATCATTCTACTCATATAAAAAAGAGAAGATGATGAAAGGAAATCGCTGGGAGAAGGGACCACCAAAATCTGAAAAAGAGCAAAAATTCCACCATAATCTGACAAAGAAACTAACCCTGTGTTGAATAGAAGGTGAATTGATACCTTCAATACTTGTGCCATCACTTTGCATTCAATATAGCTAATATCCTCATCACACACCAGGGTAATATTGGACTAGTCCATATCTATCTCAATAGGAGTTGGGATAGAGTGTTTAACTAGATCCTTAGTAGCCTTATACAACTCATTTTAATAGAATCCCATCATCAATCTTATCTTCATGAGGCAACAATATAATTTTGTATGTTGTAGGACAAAAAGTGACGATACTTTCCCATAAAACATTGAAAAGACATTTAATAGCCAGAGAAAATCTAAATGATGATGCTACATGCCTACTCAGCTATCTACTCCCAAGTGCTCCTGCTCTGAAAAGTGTATCAGTTTCGTGGACGAAAGGATTTGATGGTACTAGGGCTCTACAAATTTCTCAAAGAAGGAATGGAAAACAAAATTTTCATTATGAATTTCTTAGTGGTGGAATGGGCTAGAAAATTTTCAGGCCTCAAAAGGAGGATTATTTCAAGATAGCCTTCAACAAAAGGATTATCTCAAAAGATCATTTTACAAGAGGATTAGTAAAAATAAGCAACCCTTCAATATAGACAGACAAGGGTTGGTCCCATGTCTCATTATTTGTTGAATCTCCCTTAATTTACACCTTTGATTTGCATGACAATAACCCTTCAATAAAGTAAAATATCTTTGTGAAACTTTTTATGGCTTGTCGTAGACTAACTACTTTTTTTTGCAACAATTTTTCCTTCCTAGGAATGGATAATATAACTTTCTCCAGCCATTCCAAGGTTCTCACGTGACACTCCATCAAAGTTGAGCCTATACAATCTTTGTTTTGGAAGAGACCATAGATAATTCTTTCTTATGTATTAGCCTCCTCATTCCTAAAAATGGTGGAATCCTTAACCCAAGCCAATTTTATGCATTTGATTGTCGCATTTAGAGAATGTGCATTCCTTGTTAATGTACTTCAGATTTCTACTATTCACTACTTAAACAATAGAAACCTCAATTTTAAGGAGGAATCTATCCAGTGGTAGCTCCTTCTCTTTAAATATTCTTCGGTTTCTTTCTTTCCAAAGTCCCCATAGAAGGACTGCATATCCATAAACTTCCAAACAAATTAGACTTCATCAATAGTGTCCAACTTTTAAACCATTGGAGGAGGTGTGAAGGAAGAGTAGTAGACCACCCTAGTTTGTTGATCAAACAAAAATAATAGCATGGGACAAAGGGGTTGTTGATGAGAAAGTGACATGAGGTTTCCTCGTTTTTTCTACATAGGGCACATCTTGACAAACCTTCAAATCCAAAGTTCCCAAAATGCTCAAAAATTAGATCTCTCCCTTGAATGGCTACCCAAGAAAAAACTCCATCCTTGGGTAGGCAATGTTTTTCCCAGCACAATTTGATGGGGAGGATATCTTTGATTAGAATTGACCTTTTGTATATTGATTGAAACCCATCCTTGGAATTATACTGGCCAATCTTGGAGTTGGAGCAAATCAATCTATCTATACCATTTTGAAATGTTATAGTCCTTCCTACAAGAATATCCTTTAGTTTGTTACACTCCTCTTGACTCATGTGTCAGATAAATCATTCCATTTCCAACCTAAAGCTTATTAAGCCTCATCCAACTCCACATAGTTTTTGAGATGTCTTTCCCACCTTTGATTGAAGGTATCCTTAAAAGACTAAGTACCCATTAACTTATCTATGGGGGGATGATCCCCCAAGAGTCTTTCAAAAATCAGGAAGATCACCCATCAAATATATCCCATGATAGATGCCTAAGTAAAAGATTTATGCTATTGAAAATGAAATTCCAAATTCTAGAGCCTTTTGGGGGGTTAGAGGATCTGAATATACCTTCTCTATTATCAGAGTCAAGATATTTTGATTGCAATATCTTAACCCATTTAGACGAGGATGTGTGTATAATTTCCATGCTAGCTTCGCTCCAGGAGCCTAATTTTGCCACAACAGGTTCCTAATCCCTGTACCTCTATCCTTAATGTCTCTACAAATCTTGTCTAAAGAAATCATTACATTTTTTTCTCTTATTCACCACCCCTTGTCAATAGAACCTCCTCATAATTTGATTGATTTTCTTGTCGGTCCCAACATATAAGGCTAGACATGAGAGGAGATAAATTGGCATGGCCGATAGAACTATATTGATCATAACCAATATCCTAGGCCAAGAGAGCCACTTAGCCTTCTAGGAAGATCACCTTTTTTCTATTTTTAGATGTTCAAATTCCCCTATCAATAGGAATGCTGAGATAAGTGCAAGGAAGCTTACCTATTTGAAGCTAAACCTATTTGATATTTCTCTCTCCTTCCTTGTATCGATGTTGGAGAAGAAAATCTCTCATTTTCATTTCTTATATCTTGCCTTGAAGACTTTGCATACAAATTAAGAATTTTCTTAAACTCCACTACCTCTTTCTTGCTACCAAATCCTAATAATAAAGTGTCATTTGCAAACAATTGATGTGTTCTTTCCTACATCCCACTAGTGATTTGAATAACTTCAATTTTGCCCAACCTCTTGGTAGCGTTGATGCCTCTTCCCAGAGCCTCTACCATAATTATAAATCAAAAGGGAGACAAAGGGTCTACTTGTCTTAGCCCACGAGATACTTCAAAGAAGATTTTTGAGGAACCATCTACCAAAACTAAGAACCGGGGACTAGAGATGCAGAACTAAATTGAAATGTTGCACTTCTTGTTGAATCCAAAGGCCTCCAAGAACTTACATAGGAAGTGCCAGTCTACTCTATAATAGGCTTTCTTAATATATAGTTTAATGGTCATGCTAGCTTATTTATGGCTCTGGAATTGCCAGTCTACACCATCTAGGATTGATAAATATAGGACAAAACTAGTTTTCTTTTTTAAGATGACAAGAGGCAAGAGTGTTTCAATAGTGTTTGCCATGATTTTGGGGAATAGCGTATATAATACAATGAAAAGGGAGATAGGTTGGAAATATTACCACTTTATCACATTTTCCTTATATGGAATCTAGGCTATAAAAGTATTATTTATCTCTTTAATTAATCTTCCAGCTTATTGGGCCACCACCAAGGCTTCTAATACATCGTTGCCCACACTATCCGAATTTGTTTTAAAGAATCCAACTAGACATTTATCTAGACCAGGATCCTTATCAACTCGGAATTAGGATAAGGCACTTTCCACTTCTGATTTTGTTATTTTTGCATTGCGCATTAGGTATGCTCATCATCAATCAACCTGGGCATATTTTGTGTAAGACTTTTATGACTAAGTAGATCAGACCCTTCCCAGTTATTCAACAATCCTCTGAAGTACTCCACAACACTATCTGCAATTGCACCTTATCCTTCCAAGATAGAACCATCCTCTCTCTATATTTTTTTTTATCTTATTTATTGTCCTTTAATTCTTGACTGAATTATGGAACAAATTGGAGTTTTTGTCACCTTCATCAAACCAAGTTTGCCTAAACTTTTACCTTTAAAAAACTTCTTCCTTAGCCAAAATGTCCTCATATTCATGCAGGAGCTTCTTTTTTTGGACAAAGCTTTCCTAATCCATCCCCTTCTTGAGAACCTACTCATTCAGAGCTACCATATCTAATTCAATCTAAAGTTTTTTTGTAAAGATATTTTTGAATTTATCTTTGTTCTAGTCTAAAAGCTTTTGTTTTGTCGCTTTGAGATTGGAGACAAGGGCAAAAACATGGACCCTGAGAATTTTTATTCGTTCCACCATTACTATATCAAAGAGAAGAAATATTTATGTTTAATCCACATAAATTCAAATTGGAATGGCCATCTCTAGGGTTTATTTTCATCAAGTATCTCAAGAAGAATGGGATAATTTGATCTGAGCCCGACCTTGGCTAAATTGAAGCTTTGAGATCAAAAGATAGGGATACCAAGTCTCCTTTGATGAATAATCTATCAAGTTTTTTCTAAAATATAGCTGAAGCCCAGTCAAGCCTATTATTCTAGGTAAATAGGCCTTTCCCACTTTTAGTCTCTAGCAAACTCTTTTTTGTTACCCAATCTTTGAAGTCAAGTTGAGATTGACTAGCAATTGCGAACACTCTCTCTTCTCTGATGGATGTAGAATGGCATTGAAGTCACCACCCTGGATAATGTGGGTGTGGAGGTTTCACTGGCTAGGTAATATTATATTACATGCATTCATATTTGGGGGTTTAATATCCCAAAAATGAGGGTACAATATATTGCCTACCGGTGAAAATAGGTGATTTTTAATTCAAGCTATGAAAAAGGAAAATATATGGCAAAAATAGGGGAGCTTTTAATTTAGGTTGCGTATTGGGAGGGGGTGAAATGAAAGGAGTTTAGGGCAATATTTTTTCAAAATAGAGGGATTCTTTAGTATTTCGTGAATGCACGTGATATAACCTAGGTTCACTAAGTGAGGCCGCTGTGGATGTGGGATTCTATTCAAGGATTTCATGGTTCCCCCTTGCCAATTTCTTCTAGCAATTAGAGGTTGAAGCTTAACACTTTCCTTTCCCACAATATTGCAAGACCACCTAATGCTCCTTATGTCTAAACCACTTCCACTTGCAATACACCTACACTTGACTAAATTGCAATACACCTACACTTGACTAAGTATTTGTTATTATTAGTGCCTAGGACCCTAACATTATAGGATAGGATCTTCTTTGCTTCTAAGGAAGGGTGTTTCCCTTCCCCCTACGAGAGAATAGATGTGATCTTTATTTGTCATTTTTCTTCCCCATCCTTCACCCGAAGCTCTAAAAAACACTTCCTACCTCTCTTGTTTGTAGAACCCTTTCCATAGTCAAGAATCCTCTTAGATGTCCCTTCTTGAAGGATACCAAGTTCACAATCGAATCTATCATCATCCTCATCAGACGTCTCATTCTCATCATTCCCTCTACTCCCTGCTTTACTCATTTTGTCTAATTCTCTAATCTTCTTGACTAAGAGCAGCCTTTATGCCTCCTCTAATTCATTTTTTATGCTCAAGGCATTGTCCCTAGGCTTTAAGCTTATACCAACTCCATCTAGTAGGGGTATATCCTCAACCAAATTATCGATGACATGGTCAAAGGGAGTGAGTGTTGGCATTTGCATGAAGATTGCATTGATGAACTATTTTGTTGTCATTGATGTCAATTATAAGCAGTAATGATATTGTTATGATGTTATTTTGTATCCGGTAGGTGAGCTAGTGAAGGAAAATGGTATGACTTAATAAACAGTGAGATCAACCGGTAACCCTACCTGTTGATGTGGTAAACCCTAACTAATGGAGCATGATGAATCGATTGTATTAGTTTATGATAAAATGATGAGCGATAATGATTATGCAAACTATGCATGTTGTATGTGAAGAGTTTCAAATAGTTTTTGGCACGCAGAGATAATGGTTTTATCTTGGGAATGAGCAAGTACATTGCATGAAGTGGAAACTGTGTGATCAGTTACAGGAATCGATGAAGCAGTGATCAAGGAGTGTTCAAGGTTATCTTGAATAATGTGCAATGATTTATATTTAATTAAACATTCATACTTGAACCAATTTGTTTGTAATCTCTATGAGATCTTAGGTTTGTGATGTGTTACTAACCTATTATTTTTCTTATAAGGTCGATGAGTTAATTTGTTGTATTGTTGGCAATTTTTTTTTTAAGTGTAAGTGTGATTGGTTGCCAAACCAAAAGGTGTATATACAGTATGTGTGAAGGCATATAGAAGAATGAAAAGGATTTGAGCAAGTAGAGTAGTGCAATTCACCAGATCAACAAACCCTTATTGTTCTCTAATAGTTACAAAAATCAAATCCCTTAACCGGGTAAGCTCTAACAGGATTAGTGCTATCTAAATCTTGTAAACAGGTGATCCATTAGCTTGGATTTTAATTCCTATACCGAGGTTACTCCTAATAGGGCATTATAGTCAATCCCTTAATTGAGTGGTCCCTAAAAGGATCTATTCCTAATAGGACTTTTTGTAAAGCTTTAAAATACTTGGATCGTAATAGGATGAACTTCAGAAGAGTTCAGAATACTTATGGGTATTCATGCCCACCATGGTTTTTCCTATTTGGGTTTCCATGTCACAATCATTATCTCAAGTGGTGAATGGTTTTTGTGGTTATGTTTGTTATGTTTAATTTGCTTAGCTTCTAAATCAAAATAGGTATGATATGATGACCGACAATTGTGTGTGTGAAAAGTGGACCTGTATCTATATCTATAATACACAACACTTCAATTAAGTCATTATATGCATAGTTAGTAAATCAATAATCAATGAATAATAAACCAATACAAAGAGACCCATTCCCTTCTATTAGATGCGAGTTTAGATTGCTCACAGATTGCTTAGTTATCTAGTGACTAGACAACACCTAAACAAAGGATTTTTAAATCTATATGAGCATGAATATGAGGAGCTAGATAAATTCATGATTAATCTAACATGATTTCAGCAATATGAAATAACTAATATGCAATATCTCAATGCAAATTTTCAATGACCCTAGAGAAAAACAACATAAAACAATATATTCTTCGGCATTTTTTGAATGAGAGATGAGAGCCTGAATTTATAGAAAATTCAGAAAGAAACCAATGGTTGAGATCAAATGATGATGAGCGGTCAAGATTTTCCAAGAGGAAGCACAATGGTCATGCCCACAAAAGGATATGAAAATCATAGTAAAACCTTCCCTGAGAATTGGGCATTCCAACAGGTGACCAATATCTCTCTCTGTAGACGTTCATTTACTTGTCAAACCAGGGGACGTATACTTTAAATGGCACAGCAAAATATATGCACTAGGAACTCATTTTGGTCAAATCTTAGTAGAAATACATACTGGAAAGAAATTCTACCTACGCTACAGGAAGACAATGCAAAGCTCTTTAACTCAACTATGATTTGATTAAAACACAAATCATAATAACTACAACTGAAACACAAACTATGAACTGGCCTTATACTGTAGGAACAGGCACAGTGATGGATTCCTTGTGCTGTAGGAGCAATGTAAAGCTGAGTTTGTATAAAAACTTTAAAGATGAAAGCAAACTGAAGCTTAACAGGAAAGAACAACTAACTAACTAGCTACAGATACCTACTAAGTGGGCCCCCTTAGCAAGCATCTCCTGATTACGCAGATGCTAAACTTAGAACTTCAATGAACTTTATTCATAAAAACAGAGTGATATACATTATTTTGTTGATATGGAAACTAACAACAAACTCTGTCTCTCGTTAAACAAATTTTGTCTTTCATATTGATTATTACATGATATCTACTACTCTGATTCTATCTTACTCTAGCCCTTCTCTCTCGCACAGGAGGAGAACTTTATTTAAAAACAGGAGAGCAACTAACTAACTAACTCCATCAAGGAAAGACGTGGAAGTAAAATATATCCCTGGATCAAGGAACAAACTCCATAAGTGAATTTATGCGTTCAACCCGATCCAGAGAGAATCTAGCGCTCCACTCTTTCCAGATTAACTGTCATTAAAATTCTTTCCCATGGTTTCGGTCAAAGAGTCCTTGCCGGAGCTCCCTCGAAGTCATGCAGGAAATGGACTTTACTGCAAGGCCGAGATCAGTTGCGCTTGACTCGATCGTTATTCAACAACCTGCGAAACAAAAGGTAACAGGAAATAGAAATAGGCATATGGCACATACATGATATCTATTCATTAATCACACATTTAAATCTACTTCATCATTCAAAAACTATATACGATATACCAGTCATTTTAGGGAGTCAACAGGGCAATAAATGCAATCAAGTCAACATAATGAGCTGCAGGAATATAAAAGTATCTTGCTACAGGATATCCCAAAAAGGTTTCAACAAAGTCTGAACATCCATGAAATAACAAAAGTAAAGGCATTTAAAAGTTTATCATAACATCCAAATTATGAGCATATTTTAAGCTAATCACTGCCCCCTACTTAGTCCAATGCTGGTCCTCCAGCATTAACTTTCCTGGTGGTTTCTCTGAAGTTGGTGGTTGCTACATGACTTTGAAATGGATTTTTAAACTTGTAATAAAATCCTCTGAAATCCCGGCATTTTTCATACCTTTGGTCTTCTAATTTATTGTTAAGATTTGTAACCTGATGAGGATAAAGTGGCCACATTAGCACGAGGGGTCTGAATGTCAGCGGCAACCACAGTTCAAATCTTATTTGAAGTCCAAATTGAATATATCTGCTAGTTCGTTTAAGAGCTGCTGTGAAATTTAGGGGACTATGTGGTTCTGATTTTCTTAACCCATCAGTTAATCTCTCCCATCTTTTCTCACTTCTGGTGAATGCCAATTTCCAAAATGAATATTGTTGTGCCTGGAATTCATCATATACTTGTTTTCTGATATCAAATATTTTCTCTCTTGCTGAAACATTATTAATACCATATGTTAGATCAAACCAATCTTTCAACATTGCATGGGGGTTTGAACTTTGAGAACGTAATGGAATAGGCTCTGTTTTCTCAACTTCCTCATATGTTTCCCACTGCCTACCATAATTCGCCTCATTTTCTGCCCATGACATAAATACTCTCAAATGAATATCACCAATATATGGAAGAGGATTCCATTCTGTTTCAAATGGTATTAAAAAGACATGCAAATAGAATTCACACAAAGAATTCCTTAACCAGTTAGGGGCTGCCTGGTATGCTTCATAGAATTCCTTGGCAGTATGAATTATAGGATCTTGGTTTCTGAAAATTCTCATCAATTGGAACCATAAAAACTGTTCTTTAAGGCACAGAGCATAAACTCTGGGTGGTGGTCTACATTCCATAATCTGACCAGTTACTTTTTACATTTCGTCCATTTTTGCTTTCAACTCAGCAATTTCCTGCTTCTGACTTTCAATTTTCTTTTTCAATTTCCTCTTTTCTATTCCCCATAGACTTTGTTGCATGTCAGTCTAGGCTATGTATCAGAAAGTCAAGGTTTGCAATGTAACTGTTTCCCAATTAGCTTTAACATATTCCTGAAACTCAATAAAAAATGTTCTCTTATACACAACAATGGCTTTACAAATTACAGGGTGGAATACAACTTCACTAGGCACATTCAATTGTTCAGTCTGTTCTTGCTCTTGCTGCAAGATAAATTATTCTTGTTGCTGCGGTGGAGAAGTCTATGCTTCCTCCGAAAATTGCATAGCAGCAGTAGCCAAATCATCAATATTTGGTAACCCTTACTCATTATGCTTTGTTTCTTTTGTCTCTGTAAAGCAGAAAATTGCGATCAAACCCTAGTTGCTCTCCCCTCTTCCAACTCCAAGGAGAGAGAAGGGAGATTCACTAGGGTTGATGGTTTTCACTTAGGGGAGAGACTTTACATTCAAAAGAGGGGTTGAAACCCACAAGATCCAATCCCACACAATGCAAGATTGGATGCTAAATGTGTTTCAAGGGTTAAGAAAGCAAGGCTACCCTCTTTTGTAAAGAATGTTGATAGAAGAATTAAGCTAGGAATGCATAGAAAGTGACAAAGATTTGCTTATAAACTGAGATAGGGATACAGTATGAAGCTGCGGACCTGGAATTAGCAGTAAAATGTCGATATGGCGCTGTCCTGCAAATTTGAGTGAAAGTTGCCAGGACGATGGCGCTCGGCGCCACGGTCCTCCAAAAAATCCGCGAAACGAAGGGGGATCTGTTCGTCTCTGCACAAGGATTCCAGATCTTCAATTTCAGTCGCGTACCTACAACCTACACACAGAAAAGAGAAGACGATTGGGGGATTAGGGATTAGGGGTTTGCCATTAGGTCAAACCCCGGTTTTGGAATTAACCAAGAAATGAGCAAGTGCTGTAAATGTAAATGACTGTAAAACAAGTACTAATACCTTGTTCTAAGGATGTTTGTATCCTTATGTGCGAAGGTTTAGATGTTGTTGTTTGTTGTATGTTGTAGTAGTATGTAGTAAGTGATCTCCTCTTCAATGGTTGAATCCTTGTCTTGAATGCAACACTTAGCCTTGAATGGAGACTTGAAATGATCAATTGCTTGAAGGAATGCTTGAATGCTTGAATGCTTGAGTATAGTTTCCACGCTTTTGCACATATCCCTCCTCATATCAAATGAGAGAGAAAAATGTAGTTTATATACTTGTCATTTAGGGCTGATAGACTGATTTTCCCGACCTTAGGCCAACCAGGAAAGTTTATTTTCCAATTTGTAAACAAAAAGACCCGAAGTCCAAAAGAGACCGGGCCCAAAATAGGACCCAGGGACCAAGGCGCTGGGCGCCATGGTCTTGAGGGACCAGGGCGCTGGGCACCCTAGTCCTGAGGGACCAGGGCGCTAGGCACCCTAGTCCTGAGGGACCAGGGTGCTGGGCGCTCTGGTCCCACCTCTCGGGACAGCAGGGTGCAAGGAGGTTCAGGCCAGGGTGCTTGAAAAATGCAGTTTTTGGTGCTATAAACAGGTTTCGGGGTCTCCATTCAGGTTGCATGTTGCGTCGCCATCGTGAAGACCGAAATGCAGTCGAAATTGCAAGTGTAACAATTTTAGGACGCTACATTTAGCGCCCACTTTAGCGGGAGCATAGGCGTATGCTCATACTTCTGGTAAAGTACAAGGAAACAACATTGAAAGACTTTCACCACGTCAAGGAGGCAAGATACACCAAGCCCCCAGTGGACTAAGGATCTTACGACTTCTATTGACAAAGTAAAAGGGAAGATCATGAGGGAGAACCATGACTGTCAGTAGTAAGGTTCCCTCACTATGAGTCATGCAAGAGAAATACCGAAAATTTTCAAGGCAAAGCTAAATTTGTCAAGAAATTTTCAAGTATCTTTAAAAGATATGAACGGGATGTATGCCCCCCTACATTAAAGCGATCGTACATGCCTCGCCGGGGGTGATTGCTTTAAGGTAGTGATACATATAAGAAAATGAGAAGGGAAAGGAGCACGTTATCACAAGGATTTAGCCCCCAAGTGTGAGATAAGCCCAAGGATAATAGACACAAAACACAAAGCACAAGGTGACTTCGCTTTCCTCGGGGTCAGTATGCTGTATGATAATTCATGTATATCATATGTATGTATGCATAACTGTTCTTCATTCCCCAATCAAGGAAGGTCACCTAGAAGAAGGGAACACATGTGTCTTTTGAGTCAACATTAGAGAGATCGAGAGATCTCAATGCTTTGCATCGTCCTCAAGTAGACAACACTAAGGACAACAAATAGAAGAATGAGAATAACATATAGAAGAAGTAACACAAGAGAGGAGGAGAGAATCTGCTATGCTAATGTATCTAGTCTAGCACGTCATCTACCCCCCGATCTTGCTGATCAATGTTTCGGGAAGGCAGGGAACACGCTAGAGGAGGAACATTCAACACAGCAGATGGAGCTATCACAAAATCCAAACAAGGGCTATGTTCATATTCCAAGCCACGTTGTTCTTGTCTAGGAGCTAGGATAAGTGCTTTAGAAAATTCATTAGATAAATGGTTATCAATATCAACAAGTTCATATTCACTATCAGAAGCAAGAGGAATAACATTTTCATCATGAATAACATTTTCATCTATATCATCATCAAGATTTATAAAAATAGGATCTTTAACTCGCACAGGATCAAGACCATCATGCATCTTATGTTTAGGAGATTTCGGCTCAATCGTCGGCTGAGGAGAAAATGGAATAATGCTTGTTCAAGGTGTTTTTGGAGATTGCAAAGTTTGAGAAGCAGCTGCTTGAGCTCTAAGACGACGCTTTCGTCGACGTTCGCGTGCAGAACGATTTCGTCTAGTCTTAGTAGGAAGTGAAAAAGATTGAGGAGGAGGAATGTTCTCATCCTTATTACTTGGGTGTTTAGGTTGTGGTCTCTTAGGCTGAACAATAGGAGAAGAGGAAGGTCTCTTCTCTCTATAAAAAGAAGGAGGAGGAACTGCTCCATATAAAGGAGGAATTTTTGGTTTAGGAAGAAGACCAAGTCCATCATGACGAGGAGGTATAGGTCTACTTTTAGGAAGTTTATTAGATATAGACATAGTCACATCCATAGGGATGGGTTGGGAATCTTCTTGAGGAAAGACATTAGTTTTATCTTTCAAAGGAAGAACTTCCTTCTCAAGAATGATAGGAATGTCAAGTTTGGGTGTTCTAGGTTCACTTAGAGATAGGATCATATCTGTTTTCCACTTTTGATAAGATTTGAAAAGATGATCACTTCACGGAGGAAGAGATTGGAATTGTTTAGGCCAAAAGTAATCAAGAGAAATGCTAGAAATTCTTTCAGCTGGTTTAAAGAGACTATGATTGACAGTAACAACTTCACCATTATGGGGAAATTTCAAACACTTATGAATAGGAGAAGCAATAGCTTTCATGGAAGATAGCCAAGGATAGCCAAGCTTCACACGAAATTGTTCGGGTGAAGGAATAATAGCAAAGTTCACATCAAGGGATTTGTTATGGACCTCAATAGGCAATGTAATAGAACCAATTGCAGGAGAAGAAAATGCATCAAATAGTTTCACAATCACATCTATTTTGTCATAGATCACTTGATTCAATTGCAAAGTAAAGAGAAATTCTTCAGTAATAACATTAACCATGCACGAAGGATCAATAAGCACTCCACGGCAAGGTGTATTCTTGATTTTTGCAACTATGTATAAAGGACCATCAGGTGCCCTAATGGTTTCACTAGAATCAAATGTGATGGAAGGTTCTTTAAGGTTTTCTTGCTGCTCTACAAAGTTAATCACATTCAAAGTCATAGACACAAGACCATCAGATGAGAGAGAGGAATCATTAGCCTCAATTGCATTAGAGGTATGAGAAGGTAATGGATCAGTGAAAATCTGAAGATTTTGATTAGGAGGAGCTACAGATGTATTGCCTTTATCATTCACTCCAGAAACAGAAATAGTATTATTATCAATCAAATCTTGAATTTTACCCTTTAAAGAAAAACATTTTTCAGTATCATGCCCAAGCTGACGATGAAATTGACAAAAAGCTTTGTTATCAAAATAAGGTGAAGTAATCTTTGCAGGATCAATTTGCCTTATAGGAGGAAGAGTAAGCGCATTTTGTTCCAATAACTTATTCATAATACTATGCAATGATTCATTCAAAGGGGTATACTTTCTTTCTTTCTTGAAAAATTTAGAAATAGGAGGCACACCTGATGCTGCATTCACATTGTTGTTGATGATGTTTTCATTGAATTTGATGGAATCTCTATTCGATTTAAACTTCCCAAATGGTTGTTGACTGCTATCACCCTTATCACTCGGAGCCATAGGATGTGATTGTTCCATTTGACTCACAGTCAGTTGATAATTGTGAAGAGTTGCACACAACTATTGGAAAGAAGTAAACTCAGAAAACAGAAGTTTGTCTCAAATATCTTTTTGTAAATTAGAAATAAAGATTCTTTGAATATCATTGTCAGGCACTGGAAAAGAAATTTGAGCATACAAATGCTTATATCTACCAATGAAATCAGTCACTTTTTCTTTAACACCTTGTTTACAATGCATTAAATCAATCAAAGTAACTTTAGGACTTATATTGTTTTGAAATTGTTGAATGAAAGCATTTGCAAGTTGTTCGAAAGAAGTAATAGAATAGGAAGGAAACGAGTAGTACCATTGTAGGGCTTTTTCTCTTAATGTTATAGTAAACAATTTTGCAAGCAACCTTTGGTCATAAGCAAAATCGGTACATATTGCTTGAAAGGTCTTAACATGTGTTAGAGGATCACCCTTACCATTATAAAGCTCCAAATGTGGAATTTCAACATGTTTAGGGGGAATAGCTCGAACAATGTCAAGAGAAAGTGGGTTCGCAACATCAAATGTGGGCACACTAAACTTAGATTGATTCATAGAGGCAATTTGTTGCTGTAAAGAAGAGACAGTTTGTGCAAGATTGTTAATGGTCGCTTTAGTCGAAGAATTCATATTAGATGTGTTAGATTGTGATGGAGGTGTTATGTTATTGAAAGAAGGTAAAGAGTAAGGTGGTGGGACCCTATGATAATTATTCATAGGAGATGATTGGACAGGAGGAACACTACAAGGAGGAATGGAATGATTGGATGAATTGCCCCCTTGCGTCATGTTCATTTGTGGAGATATAATAGGGACACTCATTGAAGGAATGAATGAAGAAGTTGGATTAAATGAAGGAAGAGGGTTAATTGAAGAAGAAGGATTGCCCCCATGACTGGTGATCACAGGAGGAATGTCTTGTGTAGAAGTAGCCATTATGTTTGATGTAAAGGTAGGTATGCTAGCAATAGAAGTCGTCAAAGGAATAGAATGATTGACTTGAGTAGGAGGTTGTGTATAGCCCAAATTTTCAGCACAACTCTTCATAGGCATCACATTCGAATCCACAATGTGTGCAATACCACACAAAATATCAATTCCATTCTTATCACTTTGAAGCATACGTTTTAGACCCTCAATTAAAGGAAGAGCTTGACTATCGGGGTATTCTTGAGACATCCATTGTCGAAAATCATCAAATTGGTTATCCAATTTTGAAAGTTGTTCTTCAGAAACCTCATGGAGAGCTTCTTCATCATTAGGAGGATTAGAGGAATTACCCATGTCCTCGTTAAAAAGGCTATTCAAATTAGGTTCCATCTCCTCGGTAATTAAACCTCGGAAAGACTTAATTCTACGGCTTCGTCTAACGGGAATAGTGTAAGTAGGGCTTATTGTTGTAAAACTCATGCACTAGAAAGGGAGAGAAGATTTTGAATTTAGAGGTAGCAATTTTCAATAAAATCAACCAATCTTCTGGATTTAAGCTGTTAAATGCAATCACGACAGTCTCCCGAAATTTCAGAAAAAATGTTCGGGACCGTGGCGCTCGGAGTGCAACGCAGTCCTTGCAACTTTTTTTGAAATTTGCAGGGATGAAAGGTATGATGATTTTAAAGCTAATCTGAAAAAATTGAGTGGTTTTACGATCTGTAGATAGGCCAAATTAAAGTTGCAATCTCGAAATTGAATCCTACCTAGATTGTCGAAAAATGCAAAAATTTGAATTTTGAAAAAGAGAGGGGAACTGAAATTTTAAATTTTATGATTTTAGAGGGAATGTCAAGAGCAATGCAAATTTTGAAATTTAAAAATTGACTCAATTTCACGCAAAATTCAATTTTGAAAGCGGAAATGAAAGTTGTTGTAATTAAGCACTTAATTTCAAAAGTCACAAATTGTAAGAATTTGAATAAAGCACTAAAATTTTTAATGAATGCAAACACACTTTTCAGATTTAGGACAGTAAGAACACAATTTTGACACAAAATTTCAGTTTCAATGATTTTTGAATGATTAGAAGAGTTAATCCAAGCAATCCCTAGACCAACTTTGACTTTAATTTTGAAGGTGTTATAATTGATAAAATCAGCCAAAATTCCAGATTTTAGTAGGAAAATACAGTACCATCTAGCTCCCGAAATTTTAGAAAAAATGTCGGGGACGATGGCGCTCAGAGTGCACACGGTCCTCGCAACTTTTTTCCAAATTTTTAGGGATGAAAGATATTGTGATTTTATTGTGGAATCCAAAGTTATAGCTAATTTGGAGATGTTTTGATCAGTGAAATTGTCAGACAAAGGTTGAGTCAAGAGGGTTTCAAAAATTAGGGTTTTAACACTTAACCACTTAATTTTTAAAATTAAAGCATAGCTATGAATTGATAATTTGTAATAGAAGGGTAGATCTGAAACAAGCATTAACATTTAGACATTTCACAAGTTCAATTACGAAAAAGAAAATTTAGGGTTTTTATGCAATCAACCTCTAAAATTTGCAAAAGATCAAACATGGAAATGTAATCAAGGAATCCAATTTTTAGATCTAACCATGAATAATCAGAAAGGATGTTCACGTCGGGTTCACCAAAATGTAAAGCGAAAAATTGCGATCGAACCCTAGTTGCTCTCCCCTCTTCCAACTCCAAGGAGAGAGAAGGGAGATTCACTAGGGTTGATGGTTTTCACTTAGGGGAGAGACTTTACATTCAAAAGAGGGGTTGAAACCCACAAGATCCAATCCCACACAATGCAAGATTGGATGTTAAATGTGTTTCAAGGGTTAAGAAAGCAAGGCTACCCTTTTTTGTAAAGAATGTTGATAGAAGAATTAAGCTAGGAATGCATAGAAAGTGACAAAGATTCACTTATAAACTGAGATAGGGATACAGTATGAAGCTGCGGACCTGGAATTAGCAGTAAAATGTCGATACGGCGCTGTCCTGCAAATTTGAGTAAAAGTTGCCGGGACGATGGCGCCCGGCGCCACGGTCCTCCAAAAAATCCGCGAAACGAAGGGGGATCTATTCGTCTTTGCACAAGGATTCCAGATCTTCAATTTCAACCGCGTACCTGCAACCTACACACAGAAAAGCGAAGACGATTGGGGGGTTAGGGATTAGGGGTTTGCCATTAGGTCAAACCCCGGTTTTGGAATTAACCAAGAAATGAGCAAGTGCTGTAAATGTAAATGACTGTAAAACAAGTACTAATACCTTGTTCTAAGGATGTTTGTATCCTTATGTGCGAAGGTTTAGATGTTGTTGTTTGTTGTATGTTGTAGTAGTATGTAGTAAGTGATCTCCTCTTCAATGGTTGAATCCTTGTCTTGAATGCAACACTTAGCCTTGAATGGAGACTTGAAATGATCAATTGCTTGAAGGAATGCTTGAATGCTTGAATGCTTGAGTATAGTTTCCACGCTTTTGCACATATCCCTCCTCATATCAAATGAGAGAGAAAAATGTAGTTTATATACTTGTCATTTAGGGTTGATAGACTGATTTTCCCGACCTTAGGCCAACCAGGAAAGTTTATTTTCCAATTTGCAAACAAAAAGACCCGAAGTCCAAAAGAGACTGGGCCCAAAATAGGACCCTGGTCCTCAGGGACCAGGGCGCTGGACGCTCTGGTCCCACCTCCCGGGACAGCAGGGTGCAAGGAGGTTCAGGCCAGGGTGCTTGAAAAATGCAGTTTTTGGTGCTATAAATAGGTTTCGGGGTCTCCATTCAGGTTGCGTGTTGCGTCGCCATCGTGAAGACCGAAATGCAGTCGAAATTGCAAGTGTCACAATTTTAGGACGCTACAGTCTCAACTTGTTCCTCTTCAGGAATGAATGAACTCTGGGCAACATTCTCAGACACATTCTGAGAAACATTAAATTTAGACTCAACAGACCCTTCTGAAATTACAATCACCTCTAGTTGTGGTAAAGCAGGGGAGGTCTTAGATTGTTTCCTTGCAAAAACCCTTCTTGGCACTGATGCGGCTGCAGGAGGTGTTTTGGTAGCTTTCCTCTTCCTTGTTTATTCAGAGGGCTTTGCCCTACCAAAGGATGACGGTGAACTAGTAATAGCAACAGGTGTTGCTGTAGGAGAAATAGCTGCAGGGGAAGGTGCTGCAGGACAAGGGCATTGCCTTTTCTGAGAACGAGGGTCAGATTTTGGGGACCCTTCTGCCTTTGTTTTTCCCTTCTCTCTCCTAGTGGCAGACCTAGTTTGTACCCTAGCAAAGGATTCAGGTGCAAAAGCTGCAGGACCAGGTGCTACAGGAGTAGGTGACCCTTGCCCTATTTTACTGGTAGATGCAATTTCTTTCTTCTTTTTCTGAGGCCGTGGGGTAAGTACCCTAGGGGGTTGTGGGATTTGCAAACTCTTTTGGGCAACAAATTGTTGCCAAGAGAGAGGTGAGACATCCCTTAAAGAGCGCTCAATCAGTAATTTAATAAGGTCATGATGAGCGACAGAATTATCTTTCCCCTGTTGAGTTCCATGGGCACTTTGTTCTAAAAATTTTAACAAGAAATTCGAAACATTTATAACTAACCCATGCCTCATATGGATCAATAATTTAAAATGATGAGAATGCAGATAGGAAAAACGGCCTTCATAGGTCAAATACCTGATTATGTACATAGCATACTCTAAATAAGGAGGAGGCAATGATACGTGCTTACATCCCTGCTTGGAGACTTCCAGAGGTCCATCAGTAGGCATTGAAAACTCAGCCCTTACAGCTGCAGCGTTTGAAGAAAAGTTTTCTCCAATGGCTAGAAGCCCAATTACTTCAGCAATTCTATTTTCGGTTGCAACAACCGTTAGACCCCATACGGTGGCTTCCCCTTCAGAAAGGGTTCTCAAAAATTCTCTAGCAGCCTCCTCATCAAAATCATTTAAGCTCAAGAAATAATTTAACCACCCATAGAGGCTGAATGCATGCACTGTTTGTGGATTTTGCAATAACATTTCATGAGCTACAGGCTCATGTCGCACCAACTGACCACCCATGTTTGTAGTTTTCCTTTAGCTGAACTCAATTCCTTGCTGAAGATTCAAATTCTCTGTTTCCCTTTCTGCTTTGGTTTTTCTTCTTTCGTGCCGTCACATTTTTTTTTTTTCCAAAAATGAACTTTTTGAACAAGCAGTCTTAATCGTAATTATGCAATAAAGAAGGACATGCGATCATATTTGGAAAGTACCAAAAAAGTATTAAAGAAAGATTATTTTGTAGTTATGGCAGCGACGAAAAGATAGATTTTAAAAGACGGATTACCCTGCCCCCTTTCTTATAGTATGACATGTGTCCTCATATGTCGTAAAGGATAGGTAGAGATTCGGGTAATAATGACTGGTACATGCATAGCAGTAAATGAATAGGATGAAACAAATCAAATATGCAATAAGAAAAGATATGGTGTACCTTTGATAATTGCACGTACGTGTGAAGAAAGATGACGACATCTGCATGAATTGACAAGTGAGAAAGATATCTTAATTAAGGTTGATGCGGATGGATAACATGGATGGGTGAGATGGGCAGATGAAATGAGCAGATGGAATGGATTAATGGAAGATAAAGAAGTGAAATGGGGGCGATAAATGAGAAAGGAGAAAAAGGGGTTTCCTTTTTTTTAAAAAAAAAAAACCTTTATTATGGGCATGCTTTGTTGAAAATTACGGTAACGCTGCAGGAGAAAGGCTAAAGCCTTCAGCTGCAGGAAGAGTAGTGGGAGGAACCTGAATGAACTGCTGCATGAATTCTTCCTTGGAGACTGGTTTGTGGTACAACTAGAGTCGGTGGCCATTCACTAGCAATTTGAAGCGGATTGGGTCTATTGTTATCAGCTGCACAGCTCCATTGTCAAGCACATTTTCAACTTCATAGGGGCCAAGCCAGCGTGTTGTGATCTTACCTTGGTTTTCTTAATATCTAGAATCATATAACAGAGCCCAATCTCCAGCAGAAAATTTCCTAGTTTTGATGTGTTGATCATGCCATTTCTTCCTTTGTTGTTGGATTGCTTCTATATGCTGCAGGGCGGCTTTTCTCATTTCATCCAAAACATTTAGCTGTAGGAGACGGTCCTTTTGTGCTTCAGATATGTCTATATTGAGTTGAAGAGCTATCCTCAAAGTTTTGTGTTCAAATTCTATGGGTAACATGGCTGTTTTCCCATAAAGCAGCTTAAAAGGTGTAAACCTAGTTGTTGTTTTCCATGTAGTTCTGTAAGCCCAAACTGCTTCAGGAAGTCTATTGCTCCAATCTTTTCTATGGATCTACACTGTCTTTGTAAGAATCACCTCAATTTCTTTGTTTGTTACCTCTGCCTGACCATTGGCTTGAGGGTGATAAGGGCTGGACTTCCTATGTTTGATTTTATAGTCATTCATTAGTGCAGTGATCAGATTCGACGTAAGCTGAGCTCCTTGATCAGCTACAAGCTCTCTGGGAACTCCAAATCTTGTAAAAATTTGTATATACAGAAACTCAGCAACTTTGTTATCTCGCGCATGAGTCATAGCTGTTACCTCGACCCATTTTGTTACATAGTCCGTGCAAACTAGAATGTATGACTTTCCATTTGATGGTGGATCAATTGGCCCTACAAAATCCATCCCCCATTTATCAAAAGGGGTGGCTATTATCTGCGGATATAGTGGCATTGCATCGGACTTAGTTGGTCTTCCCATACGTTGGCATCTGTCACATTTTCTTGTATAGGCCACAACATCCTTATGTAATGTTGGCCAGTAGTACCCTGTTGTAAGAACTTTCATTGATATTCTTTTTGCTGCAAAATGTCCTCCACATGGTTTGTCATGGCAAGCATGCAATATGTCGTAAGTTTCATCTTCTCTTACACATCTTTGCATTACTTGATCAGGTCCAGTATAAAACAAACTATTTGCAATCCAGGAAAAGTTAAAACTTTTCTCTATTAACAATTTCTTTTCTTTTGGAGAAAAGTGGTCTGGTATTCTATTTGCTGCTAGATATTTGGCAATGTCTGTATGCCAAGGTATATGTGTAGTGATGGAAAACAAGTGTTCATTTGGGAACCTATCATCAATGATCTCATGTTCAATAGGTGCAGTTGATTGAAGTCTTGATAAAAAGTCAGCTACAACATTGGCTCTCCTTGGTTTGTCAATTATGGAAATGTCAAACTCTTATAACAACAGGAGCCAACGTGCCAACCTACCAAAGATGGTACGTTTGTTCATCAAATACTTGATTGCTGCATGGTCAGTATGGATGAATATCTGATAACCTATGATATAATGCCTAAATTTATTCAAAGCATACACTACTGCAAGCAACTCCTTTTCTATGATAGTATAGTTGAGCTGAGGACCTTGAAGGTTCTTGCTGATAAAGTAAATAGCATGTTCTACTGAATTTTCTTTTTGATTCAGAACTGCTCCTATGCCAAAGTCAGAGGCATCAGCATGTATGTGAAAAGGCAAATTCCATTTTGGACCTTGAAGAATAGGGGCTTTAGTAAGCAAGTCTTTTAGTTGTAGGAAGGATTTTTCACAGGCCTTTGTCCACTCAAATTGGGAATCCTTTGTTAACAAAGCATAAAGTGGACTGGCAATTTTACTGAAGTCTTTTATAAACCTTCTATAATACCCTACATGACCAAGAAAACTTCTGACATTCTTCTATTTTGTAGGAGTTTGTAAATTCTGAATTACTTCAATTTTAGCAGGGTCGACCTAAATTTCATTCTTTGAAACATGATGACCTAGAACAATACCTTCTTCCATCATTAGAAAACACTTCTCACTATTTAGAGACAAATTTTGCTCTCTACACCTTTTCAATACTTTTTCTAAATTTATTAGTGCTTTTTCAAATGTGACTCCATAGGCAGTGAAATCATCCATGCAAATCTCCATACATTCATGAGATATATCAACAAATATACTAATTACTGCTCTTTGAAATGTTGCTGGCGCATTGCATAGGCCAAAAGGCAAGACCGAATAAGAAAATGTTCCCCATGGATAGGTAAAAGTTGTCTTATCTTGATCTTTAGGGGCAATTTTTATCTGATTGTACCCACTGTAACCATCCAAAAAGGAAAAATATCTTTTTCCAAACAATGAGTCTAGTACTTGATCTATAAAAGGTAGTGGAAAGTGATTTTTTTTAGTGGCACTGTTCAATTCTCTGTAATCTACACATACTCTCCATTTTCCACCTTTCTTGGGGACAATGACTAATGGAGAAACCCATTGACTGTCAGAGATTGGATAAATAAAACCAGCATCAAGCAACTTTTGAAGCTCACTTTTAACTATTTCTCTAAGTGCTAGATTTACTCTTCTTTGAGGTTGTCTAATTGGTGAATAATCGTCTTTGATATATATCCTATGAGTACAAACTCGAGGATCTATTCCTTGCATGTCCCCATATTCCCATGCAAAAGCTTTATGCTGTTCTTGTAGCATTTTTAATAGGTCAGCCTATTGAGACTGTGACAGCTTGTTATTGATATTCAAACAATGACCTTGAGACAATTCTATCTGCTCCGTGAGATTACTCATAGAGTCTACTGGTAATGTTTGTATCTCTTGTGGAAGAAAATTATGAAAAATTACTGGAAGTTTAGGCAGTGAACTTTCAGAATCTGGTTGTTGTAGGAAACATTGTAAATAAGTACTATTTGGATAAGATGAACTACCCGTATCAGAGTTGTTCTGCAGAATTTGAAACACCAAGGTATCTTCACTCTGAAGTTGTAAGAATGGGTCATTTTGAATCATCATTAATTGAGCCAAAGAATTGGCTTCTTCAATTTCCTCCCCCACATCTGGCCAAACAGGTTGGGACAAATCTGGCTGAGGTCTAGCAGGCAGATACAGAGCCAATTTCTTTGTGGACTGCCCATCAGAAATGGTCATATCTCCAGAATGACATCCTATAAAAGCATCAGCAGTTGCTAACCATGGTCTACCAAGAATAATTGGATATCCTCCTAAAGTTGTCTTAACTGATAATATTGTGAAATCAGCAGGATACTCCCAAGATTCAAGAATGACAATTACATCTTCTACTATCCCGTTAGGTTTAACTGTGGAGCTATCTGCAAGCTGCAGAACTGTGGGTGTAGATCTAATGTTTAAAATGTTCAGGGAGTCCATAGTATGATTTTTCATGACATTAATGGTAGCACCTAAATCAATCAAAACATATTTTACAACTTGGCCATTTACATTTATCTGCACTACAGGACTTCCAGGGTCAATATACTTTGGAATAACTACATTTTCTAACATTATATCAGCCAATTTTTCTAGTACATGAATTGTTTGAGGATCCTTTTTCTTTCATTTAGGCTTCTTCAAACAGGCTTCTTTAATAGCTTTTCCAAAAATAGGAATATCTTTAATAGCTTGAAATAAAGGAATTTGAATCTGCATATTTTTGAGCTGATCCAAAATTGCAAAAGTGGGTTCTTCCATGGGTTTATATGCAGTACTTTGCAACCTCTGAGGAAAAGGTGGGTTGTCTTGATTTTGCAAAACAGGCTCTTTAGGAACTATATCAGTTATGGGCATGTGCTCAGTAGGAACAACAGGTGCATTAGATTCTTCATGGGGAGAATCTGATATTTCAGTAATCAGAGGCGGTTTTGGAGCAGGTAAAGTAGTTCCAGATCTCAAATGGATGTGATTAACGTTTAAGGAATAAGCTTGATATTGGTTGGCTTCAGCAAGATACGCAGGCTGCTGCTGTTGCTTATTATTGGGATTGGGCAACGACTGGGCAGGCATAGGTGTTTGTTTTGGAGGTCCAGGATTTGTGGTAGTTACTGCAGAAGGCGGCATAAGGGCTTGTGGTTGTGGCTGTGGAAGCTGCAAGAATCGAGAGGACTGGTTTTGCCATTGCTGAGGGCCTCGCCATTGAGAATTTTGTTGCCAATTTCCTGAAGGTGGGGTCCATTGCCCTTGTGGCTGTTGCCATCCTCCTTGAGGGGATTACCATTGCTGGTTCTGATAATTAGGCCAATTTGGTTGAGGTGGATTTCAGGGTGGTGGTGGTCCATATGCATGTTGCCATTGGTTATTATATCTAGAATAAGAATTACCAAAAGATAAAGGGTCTTGAGGCATACCTTGTCTTTGGGCCCATGGTCTCCTTTGTGCAACAAAGAACACTTGATCATCATCTCCTTCTATTGGCTTGAAGTCAGTAGGTAGCTGTTTGGCTTCCAAATTAGCCACCATCTTGCATCTGTAGTCACACTTCTTTTGTCTGCAGTATGGACAGAACTCAGCCAAAACTGCATCAGCCTCCTCATGTTTCTTTCAAGCTTGCATAGTGTCAAGTTGCGTAGCCATATTATTAATGATGTCCTGCTTGAAGTCAAATAGCAAATTTGTTATCTCCATTCGGGAAACTCCAGCAGAAGAAGACTTCCCTATTGTAGCATGATGACCTCAACCTTTCTTAACTATTGCTCGAGAGTAGTTAAGACATATTTTCTTTATATCATCCCAAGGTAGCTAGGTTATATCACCTCCTCATATCAGGTCCAGGGCATCTATATAGGCATCACTGATTCCTCTTAGAAATAGTAATTTCTGAGAGTCCTCGTTGAGAATATGGTTTGAGTTCCTCTTTAGTGAAAACAAGAATCTGGAAATATAATCTTCCAAATTTTCATCGTCCTTCTGCTGAATTCGGAATATGTCATCACTTTTGCTGGCGCTCTTACAATATTCCTTATACTTGTCAAGGAATGTCGTCTGCATGACCTCCCAACTATCGACGACACCTCTTCCTAGACTCATGAACCATTTGAGAGCTCCTTCCTTCAAGGTGGAAGGAAATAACTTCAGTTTATGAGCGTTGTGTTGTAGTCATAACTGCGACAGATGACATCAAATTCAAACAGAAAGGTTTCTTGGTCCTTTGTGACTAGGCCATAAAACTTTGGAAGCAAAGAAGAGGGAATGTTTTTAAGATTGTCAGTATCTCCCT
Organism: Cryptomeria japonica; assembly: GCF_030272615.1. NCBI lineage: Eukaryota > Viridiplantae > Streptophyta > Pinopsida > Cupressales > Cupressaceae > Cryptomeria > Cryptomeria japonica. The sequence goes on along the minus strand of NC_081412.1, from coordinate 72,060,554 downwards.
GGGAGACAATGGGAAACTCAAATGTAGGAGGTGGATTATTTGCCATGTTTGGTTGCTGGAATAACAGAGCGAATGGATTTTTCTTAGGTTCGTTGTCAGCTGGGTCAAATGGTAGTTCAATAAATAGATTTTCAGGGAGGAACCTTCCCAGGGCGTCTCTTCTTCTTCTATGCATGCAATATGATGAATAGTGGCTTGATGGATCTAGAAAATTTTACTAAGAAGCTAAACTAATGCTAAAAATGACTTCTGATAAACTCCTAGCTAGACGCCATCCCTGGCAACGGCGCCAAAAATGGTCATGCCCACAAACGGATATGAAAATCACAGTAAAACCTTCCTTGGGAATTGGGCATTCCAACAGGTGACCAATATCTCTTTCTATAGATGTTCATTTACTTGTCAAACCAGGGGACGTATACTTTAAATGGCGCAGCAAAATATATGCACTAAGAACTCATTTTGGTCAAATCTTAGTAGAAATACATACTGGAAAGAAATTCTACCTATGCTACAGGAAGGTAATGCAAAGCTCTTTAACTCAACTATGATTTGATTAAAACACAAATCATGATAACTACAACTGAAACACAAACTATGAACTGACCTTATGCTACAGGAACAGGCACAGTGATGGATTCCTTGTGCTGCAGGAGAAATGTAAAGCTGAGTTTATATAAAAACTTTAAAGATGAAAGCAAACTGAAGCTTAACAGGAAAGAACAACTAACTAACTAGCTACAGATACCTACTAAGTGGGCCCCCTTAGCAAGCATCTCCTAATTACGCAGATGCTAAACTCAAAACTTCATTGAACTTTATTCATAAAAATAGAATGATACACATTGTTTTGTTGATATGGAAACTAACAACAAACTCTGTCTCTCGTTAAACAAATTCTATCTTTCATATTGATTCTTACATGATATCTACTTCTCTGATTCTATCTTATTCTAACCCTTCTCTCTCGCACAGGAGGAGAACTTTGTTTAAAAACAGGAGAGCAACTAACTAACTAACTCCATCAAGGAAAGACGTGGAAGTAAAATATATACCCGAATCAAGAAACAAACTCCATAAATGAATTTATGCATTCAACCCGATCCAGAGAGAATCTAGCGCTCCACTCTTTCCAGATTAACTGTCATTAAAATTCTTTCCCATGGTTTCGGTCAAAAAGTCCTTGTCGGAGCTCCCTCGAAGTTGTGCAGGAATGGACTTTACTGCAAGGCCAAGATCGGTGTGCTTGACTCGATCGTTCTTCAACAACCTGCGAAACAAAATGTAACAGGCAACTGAAAAAGGCGTATGGCACATACATGATATCTATTCATTAATCACACATTTAAATCTACTTCATCATTCAAAAACTGTATACGATATACCAGTCATTTTAGGGAGTCAGTGGGGCAATAAATGCAATCAAGTCAACACAATGAGCTGCAGGAATATAAAAGTATCTTGCTACAGGATATCCCAAAAAGGTTTCAACAAAGTCTGAACATCCATGAAATAACAAAAGTAAAGGCATTTAAAATTTTATCATAACATCCAAATTATGAGCATATTTTAAGCTCATCATACAATCTAGGTGAATTGATGCGATTGGATGTTTTTCTCAGTTTTAAAATAAATTGAACTAAAATTAAGATAAAATCAAGAAAAAACTAATTTATTCTCTATTTCATTCAATTTTAATATTTAATTGTTTTAATAGCTTTCTTTGAGATTATTTATCAATTTTTAATTTATTTTTTTCAAGATTATCCCCAATTGATTTCTTTTCTCAATTATTAATTCTTTCTTGGTCAATGAATTCCTTTTTGATTTATTTCTTTTTTTGATTTATTTGTGCTCATAATTTTCAATTCCTCTTTCTTGATTTGTTTCCTTTTTTGAAGATTTATGGTAATTTTAATTTATTTTTCAAATTAATTTCTCTTTTTGATGATTTAATGGCAAATTGATTTATTTAATTAAATATGCTAGGATATATAATAAAATAAATAAGATAATTGTTTAAAATGATTTTCTTGGAATGATCAATTAATTAAATAAATATTTAATTAATATTGGTTGATTAATTTTAGCATGTGACATTGATGATTTAAGAAATTAATTGTATGCTCAAGATTGATTTAATTGTCTTTGGTTAGGACCTTGGTGACGTTGTTGAGATTAGGGGCTCATGGTTTAGATGACCATTTTTAGGGTATTACATTTGCCCCTCTTTGAAGTAATGTGCGAGCAATGTGTTGGTTCAAAGAATAGTTGATGTCTAGTAGATACTAGTTCTCAACTTGATTGATCATGAACCGGATGAAGAGCGACGTTTTTAGCTTGATTTGAAGCGATGAAGCTGAACAGAGTTGATTAAAGTGATACCGATCCCAAAACTGATTGAACGAGGAATGATAGAGAGTAAAGATACTAAACTTGATTGATCAAGAAGCAAATCTTACTGATCTAGAACTTGATTGATCTAGACATGGTGAGTGAAGATAAAAATCGAACTTGAACTTGATTGATCAAGATACGATGAGCGAAGATAAGTTGTCCAACTTTATTTGATGCAATGAAACTGAACACCTTCTTAGATTGAGTGTGTGATCAAAGATACTCTTTAAACCCTTGACTGAGTTTAAACGAATAATTAGCTTGATGAAAAGCGATGAAACTAATTAACGTTAAGAAACTGATTCAGACAAAGACAATATTAGCTCGATATGAAGTGATAAAACTAATATGCCCCTAGCAATTGATTTGATTCAGATAATTGAGAAATCTCAACTTGATATAAAGCGATGGTGTTGACATAACCCTAGCGGTGAGGTCTTGTTTGATGTTTAGAAAAGATTAGCTGCTTGACTTGCAACAAAGACTTTTGAAAGAAATTATTGACTTTGAGGTCATGAGTATGCCCCCTCGGGAGCAAAATCAAAAGATAGCGAGGGTTGCGTAGTGATTTTAGGCAATTTTTGGCGATTATAATGATTTGAGCACAAATTATTCAGAGGTATTTTTTTGAAGATTTGGTGTTGATTAACAAGAAATTGAGTGCAAATTGAAGAAGAGAATGAACAATTGATGAAAGTGCTAAGTGGTCAACATCTTGATATTTTGATTAGAGAATTGACGTCAGATTTCGATTTCAATCCCGAAAATGGACTCAGGACAGCCGATTTATGAGCTCTTGATTTGATTTCATTGTACTTGTGTTGATTGATTATGAGATGTTCTATATGTTTTATTCTATATGTATGCATATCTTTTCAATATAGATGAATGATGCAAATGTAATATGGATATTTATTTTTGTTTCTTTTTATGCAAATAAATGATGAGAATGCATAACTAGTAATGCAAATGTTTATTTTTCTTCATGCAATAATATGAATGCAAAAAAGTATAAAATGAAATGTATGGATCTATATAAGATGCTCATGTATGCAGCTAACATCTCAGTACACAAGTACTCGATCGGAGAATTGATGATGAAAAAGAGACCACTTAGCTGAGAAATGATGAAGCTTCCAAGTTCCCATTCAGAAGATAAAGAAATCAATGTTACCATACCGAAATCACTCTAAATTCATGAGATGCAGAATCAAATGTAAGATGAGATGCAAAATGAGATGCAACCGAAACCTAGTCACTGGATTTGAAAAGCTTAATTTTTCATCATTGAGTGTTTTACAACTATAGCAGGTAGATTAGAGTTCATTGCTTTTCATGTGCAATATTAATTACCTTGTCCACAATGACCCCTTTTTCGTTCATATCCTTTGACATATTTTGTAGAGACTTGGATTACATGATAAAGAAATTCCCTCAAAACAAACAAACAAATGATGCTCACCTCCCTATAGCATACAAATAAGGAGATTTGAGGTATGTGTGGTGATTTCACCTTGATGTGAAGGCACTTATCATAGACACGCAGCTAATGAGATGTTTTCAGATCATCAAAATCATTCCTATGAGTAGAAAATAAAGAAAATATTATGCCCCCAATCCTTGCTGCTCTTAGTAAAGATAGACTTCCTTGAGTTACTCGGAGGGAATAATATATGAAAGCCAACGTAAAAGATAGCATACAAAGAAAATTTCATGCATATCTCAAACAATTTAGTGATTGTTTTCAGTAATGTTGTTTTGTTTGTGTACTGAGTGATAAAACTCTTCAATAGTTAGGAGATAGGTGACTGACTTAGAGTCGATGACCAGGTTTCACTGACATAAATATAACTTGGTTGATACTGCTTAGGATGTCACAAAAGTGACTGAAATATGTACAAGCGAAAGAAAAGATGCATCAATCCAAGAATGCCAATGTTGCATTGATAGATGGAGCGCTTGAGTACAAGAGGCACCTGTTTGCCAGGTTTTCATGTTCTTGGCAGAGATTCATTTTTTTTAGGACTTTTTCTGAATTTTGTGATTTCTTCAGGACTTTTTCTGATTTTTAGGATTTATTCAAGACTTTTTCTGATTTTTAGGATTTCTTCAGGACTTTCAATGATTTTTTTAGGAATTTATTCAGGAAATTTTATGATTTTTAGGATTTTTTAAAGAATTTTTATGATTTTTATAATTTTTTAATGTTTGCCCTTAGTGTCTAGCAAGGCAAAAGGGATTTTGAGTACATGAATGGATAAGCAAATGATGGTGGAAACTTTAAAGGGCTATCTCACAACATTAATCCAAGCACAAGGTCCAGATATAGCAATGTAAACCAAGGATTTTAGCAATGTAAAGAAAGGATTTTAGTGATGTAAAGCAAGGATATACCGCAGCGAAGCAAGGATATAGTGTAACGAAGCCATATGGTCCAAAGAAGTGGCCATGTCAAGAGGTTTATGGAAAGCATGTTTTTGCATTTTGTCCATAGTGTTGATCAAGATCTAGATAGGGGACAAATAGGATATTCAAGATCAAAGGTGGTAATGAAGGATGTAAGCGAGCAATAGATAGGTGCTAAAGCATGTGAATCAAGTGCAATATATCAGACATACAAAACTTGTAAAGTTCCTTAACCTTGTCAAGATCAAAGGTGGAAAATGGATATGAATGTAGATAGAGCGAATGAGGGATAATGGAGGATGAAAGATAATGGAGGAAGAACGATAATAGATGGATGTACATGGATGGAACTTGTCCCTAGTGTAAAGTACAAAAGGATAATGGATTACGCATGATGCCCATTTTCCATGTTTTCATCATGGTACTTGCGTAAGGCACCACAAGAAGTAGTTTTCAGTCATGGACGAAATTATTTCTCTTTACTTCTTTATTTATTTATTTTTATTTATTCACTTTTTCATCATTTTTTATTTTTATTTTTTGGAAGATAATAGAGGCATGATAGGGGATGGAAGAAGGGACCCCAATGTCTCGCTTCTTTGGATGGTACCCTTAGAATATGAGTTGCAATAAACCATAAGAACCCAAAATGGATGAAAAGAGGGATGGAAGGGTGAAAAAGAGGTGTTGGATAATGGATGGGATGTTGGAAGAATTGTGTATGGATAGATGGAAATGCTAGAAAGATCAACATTGACACACACCCTGAGGGATGGTGGACATATGGAGGAGAAGTGAATCTCATATTTTGAGATTTGGATGGAGGAAAGGTTTGGATGGAGGAACAATAATTTTGGATGCCAATTTTGATTTTTCTTTAGACTGTTGTGCTTCAAGAAGCCACTTAGGGATCCACATGGTTTTTAATTTTTCATGCTTTTGTAGATTTTTAGAGCGCATTGCTTGTACATGTGCCTTAGGAACCCATATGACTTTTGACTTTTCTTCTATCTTTGTGGGCCTTTGTGGCATTTTATTATTTTATTTTTCTTTTTGGACCATATTTTGCTTTGTTTTGACATGTCGATCATATGAGACATGTTGATCCTTTAATACATGTGGATTACTTTACTTGTGACTTTTATGCTTGGCATCCAAATTTCTTGGAGGGAGATGCATGGATAGATAGGAATGATATGGAGGTCTTTTAGATGGATGGAAGGTACTCAAAGATGTGTGCCTTTGTTGATCCTGCATAAGGGATGGAGGGATATAGGGACCTAGAATGGATGGAAGTGATGATGGGGAAAGCATATATTCGGATTTAACTAGAGAAATTTAGGATTTATGAGAGATACCAACATGTTGAGAAATGTCCCTAAGGCTATGACCTTTAACATTTTCTTTAATATGGAGGGGTTCTTGCTTGTGGATATTTACCCCTTTGCCTTTATAAATATTTTGACTTGTAGGATACACTTTGCTTTGGAAAGAAGGTGTGAGTCCATTATGAGATGGAGGTGGAATGTAGGGAATGATAGGATCATGAAAGGGATCTGTAGGCATGATGGATCCTTGAGCTGAATATGGAAGATTATGACAAGGAGATGAAGGGATAATTTGATCTTGACATGGAAGAGGACCATTGGATAGAGTAGGAAGGGTGTTTGACTCTTCATTTTGAATAGGACCATTTGAAAAGGTGGAAGAGGCATCATGATCTTGCTTAGGAAAGATGATTTTGTCTTGAGATGGAAAGGTATAAGGGGATCATCATGGCATTATAGAGAGGTAGGATATTTTTTAATCATTAGATGGGATTGAGGAGTTTTGGTGTCTTGATCTTGATTTATGATAGGAATTGTTCCTTCATTTTTCAGATTATCCTCTTGACATGGAGTCACTTTGAAGGAAGGGATAGGATTTTTCATAGGAGTAGGGGGTTCTTGGAAGGTCTCCATATTTTGACATGATGGGGAAGCATTTTGGAAAGGGCCTTCTGGAGTGGGTATGATTGGAATTGGAGTGCATGATGGCATAGGATTTGATATTTTTAAATCATGTGAGTAACTTGTATCAATATTGGCATTAACTTGGATTTCCATAGGAGATATCCCTTGAGGGTCAACATGAGAAGTTTCATTGTTTGAAGGACATGGCATGTATTGTTGCTAAGAAGTTTTAGGAGATGGAGGCATTATGGAAGAGATGGAGGTCAAATATCGAGCCTTGCTAGACATAGGTTTATGATTTTGATCATGCTTAGAAGTAGTTCCTTCTTTTTCTTTAGGTGAGTCATTAAGATCTTCAATTTCAATGACACCATTATCAATGAGATCTTGAATCTTATGTTTTAATTCCATACACATTAAAGTCTTATATTTGTTATGCCTATGATATGCACAATAACTACTCAAAACTAGACATCCCCATGTGGTCTTTTTAGGCAATATGATAAGATTGTTCTTAAGAAGCTCTTCCAAAGTTGATTCAATAGATTTCCCCAAAGGTGTAAATTGTCTATCTAGGGAAAAGATGTCTTTTTTGTCTTGGTGAAGGTGTTTTGTGATCTTGTATGAGATTTGGCTTTTTCTCGTCAATTATTTGTTGGTATTTGATTGTAAAATCATGTAATCGTTTTAACATTCCTTGAAGTTTCTCACTCTTGATATCAAGCATTTGTTTTTCAAATGGAGTCATTATTCATTTTGTTGGATTTTAATGTCATATATTTCTTCCTTGATATCTTGAAGCATTTGAGCCAAGGTAGCCATGGGAATTGGAGCTAAGGTAGCCATGGGATTCTTACTTTTATAAAACAAAATATAAGAGCTTCTAGTTTGAGACGACATTTATAACCGATGAGACGAAGTGCTAGATGTGATGCAGAAGTCAAGATCAAATTATAGCTAGTTGTTCATTTAATGTAGTGATTGAGTGAAGTAACTAAGATCTGGTCTAGTTTTAGGAATGATCTATCTTGTGTAAGACGTTGTCTAAGTTAACATAGGTTTGATAAGATATTTGTTTGAATTAGCTTAGAGATGATTGACAAAATCATGCAACGCAATGACAGGGGTACACTATCAAGGTCGTTTATGCTTAGGATGATGATAAACAATTTTATGCTCACTGTAGACTGATTTGTTTAATTTTGGTTATTTTGACTGACAAGATCAGGAATTCATATGACAGAGGATTGGAAAGAGATGAGATTCTGACAGACAAAGTTTCTATGGCTGATGACTACTAGTTTTTGATAACCTAACTAAGTTTTTGTTGACTAACGATGACCAGTTTAGAGGTGGAGTGAGTTTTTGATAACTAAGGTATACTAGTTTGTGACACAGACAAAGTTTTGATCACTGATTTTGTTTCTTGTTTTCTCTAAATTTGGTATTCCAGTTTTTGTTTTAGGGATGAAAACATAGAAAACATGCAATATATATAATAATTCAATCACAACACACTAACCCTATGGAAGTTGGCTTAGAGAAGAAAATATTTTCTTGCTGACTTAGGTAAACACCCAATAGCTAATCAGAATACGGTCGCTCAGACTCACGCAATGGATACTCAATGCTATATTAACCGACTCCAAATTCTAATAGGGGCATGATATGGCAAGTGTCTTGGGAGAGTTACTATCTCTCTTGCACAAAGATTATCAGCCTTTTAGAGGTGAACCGAGTAGCTTCTAATTTTATAGTTTTTAGTAAGTAATTTCATTTGAAATTACCCCTTGAAGTCACGCAAGCATGATTGAGGCCTATAGCTCGACAAGGTACTGAAACAAGTTGTAGTCACATAAACGTGATTGAGACTACGAGGCCCTACAAAGTGCTTGATATGAGAGATCTCAAAGAGAAAACTCAAATAATCCCATCGTCTGAGATTTAATCCCTAGATGCCTATTTATTATAGTGAGTTGGAATGCCAAGGTCTAGTTGTACTCACTTGGGTTGTTCTCATAGGGTGATTACTTTTTCCCACTGTGACAGGCCCGCTAAAGCTATACAAATTTCAAAACTTAAAAAAGCTTCGAGGGTCTATATTTCTAATTGTCTATAAAAGACAAGAGCATACTCTCCTACCTCTTAGATTTTTCTAAAAATATGAAAGACAGATTTTTTCTTTAACTAGATAACAATTTTAGTGCCTAAGAAAATACCAAACGAATACACAATGTTTAGTCAATTCTCCTTAGGCAACCTGCAAAACCAATATTTCAGTAGTCATTTCCTTCTTGATTCTTTGCCAGGTGTATGTTTGATTGATATATTCTTTGACAAGCGTCCTCCAAACATTAAAAGCCCAAAATTAGTTTCCAAAATAATATTTTAAAAAATCATCAAAAGAAAATTCTAGCATGAAAACTATAAATTAAACTAATCTAACAAGAATTTGAATTTTTTATGTCTCTCCTAGTTATGACAATTTTGATAGTACTGCACTCCGTCATTTATAACTTTTTAACTAGAGATAATTCTAAAAATCGCTTCAGTGAAACTGTGGAAAACTTTTTACAACACATATGAAAATTTTGTTTAGATCCAATGGTTAAATAAAAAGTTATGCCCTCCGAACAAAGACCATTTTTTACTGTCACAGAAGAATAAGTAAAATGATAGTACTACACTCTTTCATTCCTAACTTTCAAACTAGATATTCTTAAGAACATCTCTTGAATGAAACTATAGAAAACTTGGTTTTCCGCAAAATATCAAAAATTGGTTTAGATCCAACCGTTAAATAAAAAGTTATGCCCTCCAAAAAGAGACCATTTTTTATTGTCACAGAAGAACAAGCAAAAAGAAATATTTTTATTTGCAAATTTAACACATGTTTATTAGTTATAAAAACCAAACAATAAATTTGTAGCATCGTAAATTGTACGCACTTGCTAAAGCAGTACAATTTCACACCTAGTTTAGCACCCTCCTTGGCGCAATTTGCATTTTGCATTGCATTTCTCCTGTAGCACTTAATTAATCAAATTAATTAGGTCTAAGGTCCTATTTCATCATCCTCCACATCATAAAGGTGGGACCTTTCATTAAAGTGTGCCCCTTTTCATTTTATTCATCCAATACATCATCTAATCAAAAACCCTAATTAGGCCCTCTTTTGAACTTGGGGGCTTGATTTTGGGGGTCAAAACATCTTGAAATCACCTTTAACTTTGGGATTCTCTTTAAAATCATCATATCCGATGGCCCTAAAAATTTGGTGAAAAGTTGCCGAGACCATGGCACCTAGAGTGCACACGGTCCCCGACATTTTTCCCAAAATTTTAGGAGCGCGATCCAATCATAAAATAAAGCTTAACCCAAAGAAATTGGAAGGATATTCAATCTCTAGGTTGGCCAAAAGTTGGAATTAAGACCTAGGGTTTCATACATAAGAGCTCTCTTTCTTCATTGGAAAGGATCCAAATTTTTTTTTCAGGAACCTTCTATGCAACGAAAGAGCAGATCTTTGAAGACTTCAACAACATTCAACATCCATCCATCAAGCATCCATCAATTTCATTCATCCATTTAGGGCTTTGAAGGCATTGAAGAGAAATAAGGGATCAGCGACTGAAGATTGGCTTGTACCCCCCCCTTGGGGTTGGGTATGATTTCATGTTGTCTTCATGTCTTTGCATAAGCTTCCTTACATCATTTATATTCATGCTTTAGATCATTCTACATCTTGATTTGGAGCATTTACATTGTCATTTACAAGCAATTAGGGTTTACTTTCTAGGTTGCTCTAGTTTTCTTACTTGCATTTTAGATCTTGCACACACACAAGGTCTGCACACACACTACTTTTACAATACAACTTGGCTATTCGTGGAGGTGGAAATCACCGAAGCGGGGGTTTGACTAAGGCAAAACCCTATATAGCCGCCCAAACACCTTTTCGGATATAAGTGCAGATTTTGGGATTCAGACGACACCACAAGTTGCAGATCCAAAAGAAGCAGACGGAGACTGAACCATACACCAAGTTTCAGAGAAGAAGACCAGGACAGGGGCATGGGGCGCCCTGGTCCTGCCAGGACAGGGGCGCTAGACGCCCTGGTCCCTGGGACAGGGGCGCCGGGCACCCTGGTCCTCCTGACAGACAGCAAGTTTTGGCAGTTTCGACAGTTTTCCAGGTTGCAAAGTGGCAGTTTTAGGTGCAGTTTCAGGAACAGAATCGGGACAGTGGTGCCCGCACCCCGTCCTAAACATTTTCACTCAGATTTTGACTCCGGGTATGCATCTGCATTCTTGTCTTGTCCTTGTGTTTGTAGCTTTCCATTATTTAGGTTCAATTCTGCAATCTTGTTATTAGTTCATGCTTGCATTTTGGGGTTAGGAATTGAACTTGCATAATCTTACCTTTGAATTACAACAAAGGAATAGAAACCCTAATAGGTAGCCCGTGGCTCTCTCTTTCACCAAAAAGAAGTGGCCAATTGTGTGATACCTCTAGGCTCTTTCATATTTCATAATGTGTGTCAAAAGGTAGGATTAGGACATGTTAGCCTAGTCTCGCTTTTTCCCCCACACAAAATTTATTCAAGAAGCATTAGAAATCTTGTAGTCGTGGGTTCGAGCCTCACGGTGGGTGCCAAAAAAGTGTGTGTGAAAAGTGGACCTGTATCTGTATCTATAATACACAACACTTCAATTAAGTCATTATATGCATGGTTAGTAAATCAATAATCAATAAATAATAAACCATTACAAAGTGACCGATTGCCTTCTAGTATATGTGAGTTTAGATTGCTCTCAGATTGCTAAGTTATCCAGTGACTAGACAACACCTAAACGAAGTATTTTTAAAACTATATGAGCTTGAATATGAGCTAAATGAATGAAAGATTTAAGCTAGATGAATGCATGATTAATCTAACATGATTTAAGCAATATGAAATAACTAATATGAAATATCTCAATCCAAATTTTCAATGAACCTAGAGCAAAAACAACATAATAACAATATATTCTCCGGGATTTTTTGAATGAGAGATGAGAGCCTGAATTTATAGAAAATTTAGAAAGAAACCAACGACTAAGATCAAATGATGATGAGCGGACAAGAATTTCCAAGAGGAAGCACAATCCAGGTGAATCGATGTGATTGGATATTTTTCTCAGTTTTAAAAGAAATTGAGCTAGAAATAAGATAAAAACAAGAAAAAACTGATTTATTCTCTATTTCATTCAATTTTAATATTTAATTATTTAAATTGCTTTCTTTGACATTATTTATCAATTTTTAATTTTTTTTTTCAAGATTATCTCCAATTGATTTCTTTTCTCAATTTTAATTCTTTCTTGGTCAATTTATTCCTTTTTGATTTATTTCCTTTTTTAATCTATTTGTGCTCATAATTTCCAATTCCACTTTCTTGATTTGTTTCCTTTTTTGAAGATTTATGGCAATTTTTATTTATTTTTCAAATAAATTCCTCTTTTTGATGATTTAATGACAAATTCAGTTATTTAATTAAATATGCTAGGATATTTAATAAAATAAATAAGATAATTGTTTAAAATGATTTACTTGGAATGATCAATTAATTAAATAGATATTTAATTAATATTTGTTGATTAATTTTGCCATGTGACATTGATGATTTAAGAAATTAATTGTGTGCTCAAGATTGATTTAATTGCCTTTGGTTAGGACCTTGGTGACATTGTCGAGATTAGGGGCTCATTGTTTAGATGGCCATTTTTAGGGTATTACAACGATAATCTAAAATGCGCTTTTACTATTGTCAATAAAGTATTTGAATGTTTTTGTTAAAAGGTTTGAGCATTTCAGAGCTATTATACTGTTATTCGGTTATGATATTCAACCGGTATAATTAATAGTGATATTGCAATTTGTATTTTACTATTTGAACTAGTTAGTTCTGAGATTGACTTGAGAGATTTTTTTTGTTATTGGTGAAAGTTTGAAGGTCTGAAGTTTAATAGGGAAAAATAAAGAATATGGAGTGATAGGATGAAAATCTATATCAAGAGTCTACGAAGTTAATACTGGGAACATGTTGTTACTTAATATGTTGCACCTAGTGGGACTATGTCTAATGATCAAAAGAAAGAGCAACAAGAAAATGATCAAGCATTGGAGGCCATTATCAGTTCTTTGTTTGATTCAGAATATGTTGATGTCCATGGTCAAGAGACTGCTTATGATATATGGAAGAAACATGAGAAAATGTATAGTGGTGATGAGCATGTGACGATTGCCAAAGAAGAGAGTCTGAGAGGTAAATTTGATGACGTGCAGATGACTAAAGGTGAGAATATTCAACAGTATGGTCAGAGGATCAAGGAGATAGTTGGTGAGATCAAGAGTGTTGGTGGTAAAATGGAGGATGCCATAGTGGTTATTAAGGTGTTGAGAACCCTTCTATTGGTCTACACTATCTGAGTTATAGCTATTTAGAAGCTAAAGTCTATTGATAAAACTAAGATAACTCTTGACTCCATCATTGGTAAACTTACTGCATTTGAATTAAATGGCTATGATAGTAGTGCTCAAAAATTTGAATCTGTATTTAGAGCTTCAGTTTATAATCCACCTATGAGGAAAAGCAAAGATGTTTGTCATAGTTATGAGTCTAGATCAAGTAGAGAAGTTGATGATGAAGACAATCTGATTGATCTTGAAGCATTGTTGGCCAAGCGGTTACCCAGAGGTACTTGTAAGTACAAAGATAAATTACCTTTAAAGTGTTTTTCATGTAACAAGATTGGACACATTGTAGCTAACTATCCTAATGGTGACAATGAGAATAAGCATGAGAAGTACAAAGGAATAGGCAAAAGAGATTGTCTCATTGCAGTTGATGGTGGTATCACTAATGAGAAATCTGAGGGAGATGCTAATGAAGACATTGTCTTTGTTGCCATTAAAGAGGAGACATCTGATCAAAAGACATTAGTTTTTTACATGGATAATTATGATGATTAAATCATAGATAGTGGTTGTTCACACCAACCAGTGACTGGTGTAAATTTCTTACTTTGAAGGAATTTGATGGAGGAGTTGTGATATTTGGAAATGACTAACCCTGCATGGTAAAAGGAAAGGGAACCATTTCTCTCAATGGAAAGAGCAGGGCAGATGATGTCGACTAGGTTGAAGGATTAAAGCACAATCTTTTGAGTGTAGCTCAACTCAATGATAGAGGATATCCATTGGAATTTAAGAAAGGAATGTGTAAAATCTATGGGAGAAAAGGTGAACTAATTACAAATAGGAAGAAGACAAAAGGTAACCTGTTTCACCTAAATCCTAAAGTCAATAACTGTTTAATTGCTAAAGTAGATGACAGTTGGCTTTGGCATTGAAGATTTTGTCATATAAATTTTGATAACATTGTCAAAGTCAGTAAGTCCAATTCGGTAAGATTTTTTCCTCAGTTGGACAAACTTGTGAATTCTATGTGTAAGGAATGTCAATTAGGAAAGATGAAATCCTCAAATTTTAAGAGAAAATCTTTCTTAGTTGAACATTTGATAGATTTGGTTCATACAGATGTCTGTGGACCAATAAAGACTGTAAGTATTCAAGGTGATAGATATTTTATTATCTTTACTAATGATTGGTCAAGAATGATGTGGGTCACATTCATGAAGGAAAAAACAAAATCCTTTAGTAAATTCAAGGCATTCAGGGCCTTAGCTAAAAAGGAAGATAAAGTGTCTGAGGACTAATCAAGGTGGTGAATTTACTTAAGAGGAATTCACTAAATATTATGAAGGCAACAAAATTAAGAGGCAACTTTCTGCACGGTGGACACCACAACAGAATGGTATAGGAGAGAGGAACAATCATTCAGTTGTTGAACTGGCTAGAACGATGCTAATATAAGGAGGTGTAGGAAAACATTTCTAGAGAGAACATGTCAGCATAGTTGTCTACACTATGAATGAGATATTGGTAAAGAGAGGTAAGGATAAAACTTCTTATGAATACTGGTATGGTAGAGCAGCTAATGTCATTTATTTTATGATTTTTGGCAGTAAATGTTTTATCAAGAGAGGTGACTATGTTAGTAAGTTTGAGGCTAAAAGTGATGAAGGCATATTTATTGGTTACTCGACCAAGATTAAGGCTGATAAATGTGACAACAACTAGAAAAAAAGAATCATTGAGAGTGTTGATGTCCATGTGGATGAGTATCCTAAAGTTTCAAGGGAAACCAGTGAGGAGAAAAAGGAAGATGAACCTTATATTCTGATTTGGAACTAGAAACGGTGAAATTGAAAGCTAGTGAAGTAAATATTGTACTACCAGTTCAACCAGAACATGTAGATTCTTTAGAAGAAGATGATAGTGAGAAAGAACCTGAAGATAATGATCATGTTATTCTAAGGAATGTGAGACTCAATCATAATCTTGACCAGATTATTGGAGATAAAGATGCTCGAGTACTAACCAGAAAAGAATTAGAGAGAATTCTTGCATGATCTCTACTATTGAGCCTAGAACTGCTAACAAAGCATTTCAAGATGATCACTAGATTAAAGGTATAAATGAAGAGCTTGACCAAACTAAGAAGTACAATACATGGACCATAGTACCCAGACTGATGAATAAAAATGTGATAGGCACTAAATGGGTATAACGAATAAACTAAACAAAGATGGAGTAGAAGTTAAAAAACAAAGCTAGATTGGTATGCAAAGGTTATGCACAAGAAGAAGGAGAAGACTATGGCGAGGCATTTGCACCGGTTGCTAGATTGGAAGGTGTTATGACTCTACTTGCATTTACAGCATATAAGGGATTGAAAGTGTATCGGATGGATGTGAAGTCAGCATTTCTAAATGGAATACTAGAAGAAGAAGTATCAATTGAGTAGCCATATGGTTATCCTTTGACTGATGCAAAGGATATGGTTTGTAAACTACAGAAAGCACTATATGGTTTGAAGAAAGTACCAAGAGAATGGTATGAAAGACTACATTCACACCTAATGAAGATAGGTTTTCAAAGAACTAGTGAAGACAACAATATATATCTCAAATCTGAAGGAGATAAGATAGTGGTTAGTGAAGTGTTTGTAGATGATATTATATTTGGAAGCAATGATGAAATGAGTGATGAATATGGAAATGAGATGATAAGTGAATTTCAAATGTCTCTAGTAGGAGAGATAAAATTCTTCATAGCTTTGCAATTTTAGTAGATGAAGAGTGGTATTTGTATCACACAGTCTAAGTATGTGAAAGAGGCATTGAAGATATTTGGAATGAGTGACTTTAAACCAGTTGGGACACCAATGATTATAGGTTGTAAAGTGTATAAGGAGGATGATGCCGCATTTGTTGATGAAAAGGAATACAGATCAATGATAGGGAAACTGCATTATGTTGTTCACAGCAGATCGGATATTGCTCATGTAGTTGGTTTAGTTGCCAAATTTCAAAATAATCCAAAGGAGACACACATGATAGCAACTAAAAGGATATTCAGATATTTGAAAGGTACTATTGACTATGGATTATGGTCTTATGGTATCTATATGTAGGTAACTTTGATTTGAAGGTTTATATAGATGCAGATTGGGTAGGTAATGTTGATTATAGGAAGAGCACAACCGGTGGTGCATTCTTTCTTGGAGGAAGACTTGTATCTTGGAGCAACAAGAAGCAGAGTTGTATATCATAGTCCATTGCTGAAGCTGAGTATGTGGCAATGTATATTAATTGTACCTAGGAAATCTAGTAAATATTTCAAAGAGCCTAGTGTTGCATGCTAGAACCAAGCATATTGAGCTGAAATGTTATTTATTGAGAGAGAAAGTGCAGAGTAAAGATGTGTTACTGGACCATGTATCTACTAAGGAGAAGCTAGCAGATATCTCTACTAAACCTCTGCCTAAGACTACTTTTGAGTATCTTATATGTTAGCTAGGGGTTGTGCCCCTACATGAGATCAAATGATCAGATATGGAATAGATAAGTCCTCAAGATAATTGAAGAATATTGAAGTAGGATTGGTGTAGAGTGTTCTTCCATAGGGGATGCATCAAGTTGCAGATTGTTGATGCAGAACAGTGAAGTATGACACTGTATGTTTTACTTTCACTTTGGCATCATTGTCAAATTGGGAAAATAAATATATGATTATGGGGAGAAGAATTATATGATTAATAAAGAAAAGATTTATAGCTAGTTATCAGGTGAAGACATGGACACTCAGTTGAATGAGAGTAATGGTAAAATGTACACCCTGATTCCTATACCTGTGTATGTGCATTACTCTCAATCATCACAATCAAGGGTATTGATACGTGTATTGCCATCAATGAGAAAGGGGGAGATTGTTGGCATTTGCATGAAGATTTCATTGAGGAACTATTGTGTTGTCATTGATGTCAATTATAACCAATAATGATATTGTTATGATGTTGTTTTGCAACCGGTAGGTGAGCTAGTGAAGGAAACCAATATTACTTAAGAAGTAGTGAGATAGATTGGTAACCCTACTCGTTGATGTGCTAAAACCTAACTAATGGATCTTGGTGAATAGGTTGTATTGGTTTATGATCTAATGATGAATGCTAATAATTATGCCACATATGCATGTTGTATGTGAATAGTTCAAATGGTTTTTGGCACATAGAGATAACCATTTTATCTTTGGAATGAGCGAGTATATTGCATGAAGTGGAAACTAAGTGATGAGTTTAGGAATCGATGAAGTGATGATTAAGTAACCATTTTATCTTGGGACTGAGCGAGTATATTGCATGAAGTGGAAACTAAGTGATGAGTTCAGGAATCGATGAAGTGATGATTAAGGAGCAGTAGAGGTTATCTTGAATAATGTGCAATGATTTCGATGTAATCCAATAGTCATAATTGAACTGATTTGTTTATAATCTCTATGAGATCTTAGGTTTGTGATGTGTTACCGACCTATTATTTTGCTTATAAGGTTGATGAGTTGTTTTGTTATAGTGTTGGCAATTTTGGTTAAGTGTAAGTGTGATTGGTTGCCGAACAAGAAGGTGTATCTACAGTATGTGTGAAGGTGGATAGAAGCATCAAAAGTATCTAATCAAGTAGAGTAGTGTTATTCACCAGATCAACAAACCATTGTTGTTTCCTAACAATTACAATAGTCAAATCCCCTAACCGGTTAAGCTCTAATAGGCTTAGTGCTATGTAAATCCTATAACCATGTGATCCATTAGTTTGGATTTCAAACCCTCTACCGAGGTTACTCATAACAAGGTATTGTGTCTAATAGGGAATTATAGTCGATCCCTTAACCGAGTGGTCCCTACTAGGATATGTTCCTAGCAGGACCTTTTGTAAAGCTTTAATAGGCTTGGCTCTTAATAGGGTGAACTTCAGAAGAGTTCATAATACTTGTGGGTATTCATCCCCACCATGGTTTTTCCCATTTGGGTTTTCACATCAAAATCATTGTGTCAAGTGTTGAATGATTTTTGTGGTTATGTTTGTTATGGTTAATTTTCTTAACTGATAAATCCACTTAGATATGATATGATGATCAACAGTAATCTGAAATGTGATTTTACTATTGTCAGTAAAGTATTTGAACATTTTTGTTAAAAGGTTTTGAGAGTTTCAAAGCTGTTATATTGTTATTCTATTATGACAGTCAACCAATATACTTGAAAGTGATATTAAAATTTGTAGTTCAGTATTTCAACCAGTCAGTTCTGAGATTGACTTGAGAGATTATTTTTGTATTTTGTGAAAGTTTAGTTAGTTTTCTATCTACTGATTCAACCCCCCCTCTCAGTAGTTGTCTGGATCCTTATTGATTAGCATACCATCAATGAGATTATCTTTCCTACAAAGGGTGTTCTTTGTGCCAATTATGTTGCTCACCAGTTGATCTTCTATCCCTACAACTTGTTTTAGAAGACCTGTTGCCCTCATGCTCTCATTGATTTCCTCTTGTAGTTTGTCTATTTCAACTACCAAATGATTGAGCCACTAGATCTTTTCTCAGAACTATTGTCTATACTACCTTGATCCTAAGGGGCGTTGTTGCTAGTCTCCATGCATGGGATGTTAAAGGATGGAAGCTAACAATCACCAGAGGAGTCAGCTTCATTGTTGAGACTAGGGTTAACATTTACCTCTTGGCTGAATGGGAGATCTATTCCTTTCCCTTTACACAATGGATTATGTAATATAGATCTTTGCTCTAGGATTCATCTTCCCCCTTTATCACTTCGATCAACCATTAATTTTTTGCATCTAAATTCCATTTCCTATTATGATGTACAAATTTTTAAGGGTTTGGAAATCCAAATCTAAATCAATTAAAACCTTAGGCATTTCAGATCTTTCGAAGAAGAATTCTTCCTCAATTCCAATGAGCAAAGATAGAGCCTCTCCAATGCATTCCAAATATTGGAGTTATGATGTTTGATGTGATAACCATCGATCACTTCTTTTGACTAAGAGGGCAAAAGGATTTCTCATTCAATCTAGAGTTGGACTTTCACCATGATTGATCACTTTGATAGTTCCATTAGGGAGCTTGTCTACCTCTATGTGGGTTAGGGCCATGCACTCTAGGTTGCACCTCAAGTGGAGCCTTCTATGGAATCCATGCCACCTTTTGCCAATCTCTATTTGGAAGGGGATATCCACTTGGTGGGTTGAGGTTGGCTCCAAGTTGCTCCTTCAAACCTGTATTGTTGGCTCCTCCAACTCAGATAGTGTTTTCTCTTAATGGGATGACTCTCTTGCTCCTCCAATTGAAATCATTCCTTTGTGTCTGCCTTCTACCACTATGCCTGCCATGTCTAAAATCAATCTACTACTAGTCTGCCATGATGTTCTTACCATCGAAGGCATTTCACTCCAAATTTTGCTCCATTCTAAAAATATGCTTTTTTCGATATTCTTTAATATTAATAATTTCCTTACATCTTTTTTTTTTATTTAAATATATTTACTTTTTATTATTAATTTAAAAGTCTTGAAATCTAAAACACTTATTTACAAAATTAAATTTTAAACTATTATTTTCTAAGGGTATGGATGATTAAATTTTAAAAATGAATTAAAAATTATTATTTGAGATATTACTTTATTCATTTTTTTATTAAATATTAATAGGTTGAAGATTTAACAAGTATCAAAATTATAATAGAAAATAATTGTCCAATGCAAAGAATGCCTACTTTTAGACCTTTCAAATATGTGAAGGAAGGTCAAGCTTAATGCTAAGAACCCTCCCTACCACTCTTTCAATTTAATTTCTATTTATAAAAACTCAAATTCATTTTTTAATGGTTGACATCTATTAGGAAGTAGTACCATAATACAAGCACCATCCATCTCTCAATTTAATTATTATCTTTAGTAGAAACCCCCAATTTAATTTTAATGGCCAACATCTATTAGAAAGTATTTTAATGTTTAATACCCTACCCACCCTCGAACCACTCTTTCAATTTAAATTTTATCTTATTAAACACTCCTAATTTAATTTTGATGACTACCATCTAAGAAAGTACTAAACTTAATGTTTAAAACCCTCCCCACATTCGTGGCCACTCTTTCAATCTAAATTTTATCTTATTAAAAGCCTCCAATTTAATTTTGATGGCTACCATCTAAGTACTATCATAGGAGAGGCACATGGCATCTATGGAAAGGGGTAAATGGATGTGTGAGTTGTAAATGGTATTAAATGCATAATTAAAACAATTAGTTGGTAGGATAGGACCCAAAATAAAGTTTTTAATTGTTGCATACTCGATACGTTGCATTTGTATATTCATTTGTAAATACCTAGATCTATTGGTTTTAACTATGATTAAAATCTTCTTATTTTAGTAATTAATTAAATAAATATTCTTTTAAATAATTTATCTATTCTCATTTTATTTAAAATTTTAATTAAATAAATATTTTTTATTCATTCAATTATTTTCCCATCACCTTTCTTTTTACGACTAAATTAATAGACGAATTATGAATTAATTAATTAGCTAATTTAATTTAATTAACTTATATTTATTTTTCTCCACAATCCTTGTTCACTTAATCTTAGCCTTCCATTCATACTGTTGGATCACTATCTAAACTTGTTATCATTTGACAAGTGTTCCTTTTACATGTCTAACTAAGATCTTGAATATTCATTGTAACCATACACATACCCAAAGTCAAACTAACTTTTATCGTAGCCAATCACGTAAGGATGTTGCCCTAATGTGTATTCTAGGGCTAGCCTTTATCCTTCATGTGACACTTGTAACATGACCACAACTTTGATGTAAAACCCTAATCCTCATTCAATCCTAACCACCCATTACCCAATCAATCTTGACCCTTGATTTTTATATTGGACATTCTATAATTAGAGGTTTTCCGTCTCATTGAAGATCTCCTTTCATGATAACCTTATGTTCAGAAATTTCTATGTATTCCATCTTCCTCATATGTTAATCATGTCTCTATTCTATCCATCTTATCTTTCATTATATCAATCCTATCATCATGCATAAATCTATCAGAGGAGTAGCTCTTCAGAAAGGAATGAAGATACTTTGAGGTTGGATATTTTACATTATCTTATGTTATTTGTGTCTGAATCATTTTTATTGTAATGATATTTTACAAAACCCATTAATTTCTCCGACAGGTAAAAATTATGGACCTCAAAAGAAATCTAGTAGGCCTAAATGATCTCCCAGATAGCTTGTTGATCTATATTCTAAGCAAAGTTCCCTTGAAGCAAGCAGTGCGTTGTTCACTCCTCTGCAAAAGATGGAAATTCATCTGTACAGCCTTACCCATCCTTAAAATTTCATAAGGGATTTCTCGTCTTCATCATACAGCAGCATTATTGATGATACATTTGAGCGTCATTCAGGTAACCTTGAAGTTTTTGAGTTTAGCAACAATATCTCCTTTGAGATCAGAGACAAGCTTTCTAAGTGGATTCACCAAGCTGTTTTGAAAGATGTAAGAGAGATAAGAATTGAAGAGAATACATTTAATTTCCCTCTTGTTGAGGTTCCCACGACGATTTTTTTGTGCCATAGCTTGAGATCTTTGACTGTCAATACTTTTCTTCTCACAAATATACCGGACTATTTTGTTGGCTTCATGGGTCTGGAATCACTCCATTGCGAGAGTGTTAAGCTGAATGACACCATCTTTGCACTCATGGTTCAATTATGTCCAGTTTTGACGATTTTAAGGTTATTTAATTGTTATGGACCCAGAACCTTGAAGATAAATTCAGACAGTCTTCTTTCTCTATATCTCTGCTCTCCGATAGAAGCATTAACAGTGAGTTGCCCACGCTTGATGAGACTTTCAATAATGAAAGATTTTCGTCGGAGGACCGCGATGGAATTCTACTTGCCGGCATGTTCCAGCCTATATACAGACGCTGCACTATTTAGAGTGTTTACAACTCTAAAGTCACTGAAAAAAATCACCTCAGTGGAGTTGATTTATAAGGATGATGTACCGATTCTATCTGAATTTCCTTATTTAGAACAAATCTGTATAGGCAACACGCGCTACACTGCATTGGTAAGTTTTTAATCCTTATTTTATTACAAACATTGTATTTTTTATCAAACCCTAACATCGATTTGTTGCTCTACTGCATTTTAATCCTTGACAGAAACATTAGAACTGCATTTCTAGCTTTCATTCATTTTTGTATATATTTCTGACTCAATCTCCGGAAATTTTTGCTTTCATCTAAGGGTGTAATGCAGCAGTTGTCTAATGCCGTATTTCCAGATTTTTCTGCATCATCTTCACTGAAAAATCTAAAGCGGGTTCATCTGAATATGACACTTTTTTATGATGCTACACGCCTACTTGCCTATCTACTTCCACGCTCTCCTGCTCTGAAAAGTATATCAGTTTCCCGGAAGAAAGGATTTGATGGCGCTAGGGCTCTGCGATTTATCAACAGGGTGTTGAATCTTCAGCAACAATTTCCAGGAACCAAAATTCTCTTATCACGGGATACAGTGAAGGAAGGGAGATGCCTCAACTGCGATCTTGAAGATTTTCATTAAAATGAGAGGATCTTATTTACTGTTTGTATTTACAATTTATTTTGGTTAATTTTGCAATGGTATTAAATTACAAAGGAACGGAAGTATGTGTCGAATTTTAATTGAAACTACTCAACCAGAGTAAATTTTAATGGGTACAGGAAATCATTCATATAATATTTTCTCCTACCACTTTCCATTCAATGTTTTTACCGTTGCGTTCTTGTTCTGCCAGTCTGTCTTTTGCTTTTGTTATTGAGAAAAATTATAAAATATTGAGCAACAAAGCATCTGGTGTCAAATCATTGATATGTTTATTTAAATTAGTTCCCTGAGTTCATTATTTGTAGTTATGTTTGCTCTGATGATTGTGATGGATTAGACAGTTTTTTTATTTCATGAATAAAACTTGAACTTGGTAGCTTTTCAGCTTTGATGGTCTGTAGCTTGTTAATTCAATTTCGGACCAGTGGTGAGATATGAAGAGTTCATCAATAATGGTACTATGAAAACAAATCAATGGTTCATTAGAGTTATAACAAAATAAGGGGAAAATTTATGTGCATCTCATGTGAGCCAACGACGTTAAAATTTAAATCTCTGTAGGAGTAATCTCTCGTTCTTTTAAAGGGAATTTTACCTCTGTTTCATTTGTTCAGTCTTGCATAACAGCATTACGTTTTGTTGTCCCTTAGTTGTCCTTGATGACAAAAAGGGATTTATTATTGGCAGATTATATATCATGGTACGTTGACATTTCTTTATGTACAGAGCTTTTCAGGATTTCAGGTGCTTGGTACAGTTTGAAAGGTATACATATGGTTCATTTGCAATTTGATATTTCTATGGTGTTACATTTTGCATATAAACACGTGGTTGATCCTAATATGATATGACTTGGGTATAGTCCTTGTCAGCAACACTTTGGGTATTTGGCATACATTGGTTGATTGACACTTATTTGGTTTTATAGTACTTGTGAGTGCTTGATATGGTTACATTCTATAATGCAATGTTTCATACTATACTTAGCATTTGTTGAAAATGATTATATTTTGTTTAGCAATTTATGCGCTTGGCATTTCTTTGGTAGTCTTCACATAGCTTATTCAAGCACTTTTTATTGTGCTGTCCATAATCTTAGTTGTGGGTCCGTATGATAACTTGGACATGAGCTAGCTTTAAGCTCATTGGCAGATTTCAAAAGCTATTGTTTTAGTTTATGGATTACAATGCAAATGCATTAGGTTTCGATAACATTGAATCTGGAAACACAGAAGGATTACTTTTGCTGTAGCTCACTGGCATACCCTAAAGCCGCCGCCATGGTGTTTCTTCTTGCAGCTACAGTGACCAATCTCGTGCAGATTTTGACTTCTCTTTCACCTATGTGAAAGAGTAGTTTTTGGAGATTCTTTCAGTGCTATTTGTGGCTGATTTCTCTGCAGATTTGGTGGGGTATTTACAAGGTTTTTCAACAGTTTTCTTCAGGTGATTTTGATTTACAATGGTAGAAGTAACAATTTGTAACTTTTGTTGGAGATATAATCCCAACTACTCCCACCTAACTTACATGTCATATCCTCTGTATGTACATCATATCTGCAGACTTGTCACAAACAGAGATTGAAGCAGATTTTCCTTGGATTTGGATGGATTATCATCTACTCTTCAGCCTGTGTTTTTGTCAAATCACATGCTTTTTGGGTAGTTTGGGTAGTTAAAAATATATTATTTTATGTATGCCCTCTCTCCTCCGTGGTATGTAGAAGGTCTATATGTTTCATAGCACTGCATTTTTTATGCACTCTCTTCTGAGAGTCCAGATCCACAGAGCTGATGAATGTAAGCTGTTCGTCTAAAGAAAGTCTAAATGTAAG
Source organism: Cryptomeria japonica (assembly GCF_030272615.1). Lineage (NCBI taxonomy): Eukaryota > Viridiplantae > Streptophyta > Pinopsida > Cupressales > Cupressaceae > Cryptomeria > Cryptomeria japonica. Next base: position 72,035,840 of record NC_081412.1, on the reverse strand, counting down.
AGCAGAAGCTCAGTCAATCTATGTATTACTTCATTATGTTTAATATAAATCTGTTTGTCACTTTTGTTACTCCCCTGTTTCCTTCCCCTTAATCTTAACTGCCAATCACAACAATTCCAATTTCTTCTTCATTTCATTCTGACTTCATTTGTTGATATTTTGGCATCTAAAATCTCCAAATACTAAAGATCAAACCTAGGAAATCCCATGATCCTCTTTTAGTAACCAATCCATTGTAGGTTAAGGTGTGATTCACTTTTACCATCAACACCTCCAATAGAGTGACACTGCGGGTGCTCTGGGATCTCAATTCCAATGAGCTCTATTGGCCTCAAACATGTTTACACAAATTGTCGCTGCATTCAACAATATTATATATCATGGTACATTGACATTTCTTTATGTACAGAGCTTTTCAGGATTTCTGGTGCTTGGTATAGTTTGAAAGGTATACATATGGTTCATTTGCAATTTGATATTTCTACGGTGTTTCATTTTGCATATCGACACATGGTTGATCCTAATATGATATGACTTGGGTATAGTCCTTGTCAGCAGCACTTTGGGTATTTGGCATACATTGGTTGATTGACACTTATTTGGTTTTATATATACTTGTGAGTGCTTGACATGGTTACATTCTATAATGCAAGGTTTCATGCTATACTTAGCATTTGTTTAAAATGATTATATTTTGTTTAGCACTTTATGCGGTTGGCATTTCTTTGGTAATGTGTTCACATAGCTTATTCAACCTATGGGGCATTTAACTAGAGCTTATAAAGCACTTTGTATTGTGTTGTCCATAATCTTAGTTGTGGGTCCGTATGATAACTTGGACATGAGCTGGCTTTAATCTCATTGGTGGATTTCAAAAGCTATTGTTTAAGTTTATGAATTATAATGCAAATGCATTAGGTTTTGATAACATTGAATCTAGAAACACAGAAGGACTACTTTTGCTATAGCTCACTGGCATACCCTAAAGCCGCCACCATGGTGTTTCTTCTTGCAGCTATAGTGACCATTCTCGTGCAGATTTTGACTTCTCTTTCGCCTATGTCAAAGAGTAGTTTTTGGAGATTCTTTCAGTGCTATTTTTGGCTAATTTCTCCCGAATATTGTGCAGATTTTGTGGAGTATTTACAAGGTTTTTCAACAGTTTTCTTTAGGTTATTTTGATTTACAATGGTAGAAGTAACATTTTGTAACTTTTGTTAGAGATATAATCCCAACTACTCCCACCTAACTTACCATGTCTTATGCTCTGTATGTACATCATATCTGTAGACTTGTCACAAACAGAGATTGAAGCAGATTTTATTATCAACACCTCCAATAGAGTCACATTGCAGGTGCTCGGCGATCTCAATTCCAATGAGCTCTATTGGCCTCAAACATGTTTACACAAATTGCTGCTACATTCAACAATATTATTTTTAATCAATTGACAACTTCACTTACATTTTGACAAGTTGAAGCACTTGACATCCTCCTCTCAACTTCTGATCACTATCATCAGCTTAGATATACCATGACATCCCATGCTCAGATTGTTCATATTCTTCTTCATATATTCCTATTGTAGCATCCTAAAATTGCGACACTTGCAATTTTGATTGCATTTGGGTCTTCACGATGGCGGCACAACGTTGAACTTGAATGGAGACCCCGAAACCTGTTTACAACATCAAAAACTGCATTTTTCCGCACCATGGCCTGATCCCTCCTTGCACCCTGCTGTCCTGGGAGGTGGGACCATGGCGCCCAGCGCCCTGGTCCCCCAGGACCATGGCGCCCAATGCCCTGGTCCATAGCCCTATTTTGGGCCCGATCTCTTATGGGGCTTCGGGTCTTTAGGTTTGCAAATTGGAAAATAATATTTCCTGGTTGGCCTAAGGTCGGGAAAATCAGTCTATCAGCCATAATTGACAAGTATATAAACTACATTTCCTCTCCCATTTGAGGAGGTCGAAAAAAGGAAATAAGCAAGAGCAAAAAGTGAAAGCGATATTCAAACATTCAAGCATTCAAGCATTCAAGCATTCCTTCAAGCAATTGAGCATTCTAAGTCTCCATTCAATGCTAAGTGTTGCATTCAAGACAAAGATTCAACCATTGAAGAGGAGATCACATACAACATACAATATACTACATACATTACACCTTCGCATGTAAGAATACAAACATTCTTACAACAAGGTATCAGTACTTGTTTACATTACAAATGTTTACATTTACAGCATTCTCATTTCTTAGTTAATTCCAAAACTGGGGTTTGACCTAAAGGCAAACCCCTCATCCCCAACCCCCCAATCATCCTCTCTTTTCTGTGTGTAGGTTGCAAGTACGCGGCTGTAATTGAAGATCTGGAATCCTTGTGCAGAGATGAACAGATCCCCCTTCGTTTCGCGGATTTTTCGGAGGACCGTGTGCACGCCGGGCGCCATCGTCCTGTCAACTTTCACTCAAATTTGCAGAACAGCACTGTCTCGACCTTTTACTGCTAATTCCAGGTCCGCAACTTCATCCCATATCCCTATCTCTGTTTGTAAGCGAATCTTTCCTACTTTACATGCATTCCTAGTTCAATCTTTCTATCTACATTCTTTACAAAAGAGGGTATCCTTGCTATCACAACCCTTGAAACTCATATAGAATCCAATCTTGCGTTGCGTGGGATTGGATCTTGTGGGCTTCAACCCCTCTTTTGAATGTAAAGTCTCTCCTAAGTGAAAACCGTCAACCCTAGTGACTCTCCCTTCTCTCTCCTTCAAGTTGGGGAGAGGAGAACAACTAGGGTTCGATTTTTCCGCTTTACATTTTGGTGAACCTGATGTGAACATCCTCATTCTGATTATTCATGGTTAGATCTGAAAATTTTGTTTCCTTAATTACATTTCCATGTTTGATCTTTTGTAAATTTTAGAGGTTGATTGCATAAAAACCCTAAAATTTTCTTTTAAGTAATTAAACTTGTGAAATGTTTAATTGTTAATGCTTGTTTCAGATCTACCCTTCTATTGCAAATTGTCAATTCATATTTGTACTTTAATTTTGAAAATTAAGTGGCTAAATGTCAAAACCCTAATTTTTAAGACCTTCTTGATTCAACCTTTGACTGATAATTTCACTAATCAAAACACCTCCAAATCGGCTGTAACTTTGGATTCCGCAACAAAATCACAATATCTTTCATCCCTGAAAATTTGGAAAAAAGTTGCGAGGACCATGTGCACCCCGAGCGCCATCATCCCCGACATTTTTTTCGAAATTTCGGGAGCTAGATCTTACTGTATTTTTCTGCTAAAATCCAAAATTTTGGCTGATTTTATCAATTTTAACACCTTCAAAATTAAAGTCAAAGTTGGTCTAGCGATTGCTTGGATTGAGGCTTCTAATCATTCAAAAAATTGTTGAAATTGAAATTCATATCAAAATTGTGTTTCTTACAGTCCTAAATCTGAAAAGTGTGTTGGCATTCATTCGAAATTTCAGTGTTTTATTCAGATCTTTACAATTTGTGACTTTTGAAATTAAGTGTTTCATTGCAACAACTTTGATTTCCACTTTCAAATTCAAATTTTGCATGAAATCGAGTCAACTTTTAAATTTCGAAACTTGCATTGCTTTCAGTATTCCCTCTAAAATCATAAAATTCAAAATTTCAGTTTCCCTCTCTTTTTCAAAATTCAAATTTTACATTTTTCACCAATCTTGGTAGGGTTCAATTTTGAGATTGCAACTTTAATTTGGCCTATCTACAGAAAATCACTCAATTTTTTCAGATTAGCTTTAAAATCATCATAACTTTCATCCCTGAAAATTTCAAAAAAAGTTGCGAGGACCGTGTGCACTCCGTTCGCCACGGTCCCGGACATTTTTTCTGAAATTTCGGGAGATTGTCCTGATTGCATTTAACAGCTTAAATCTAGGAGATTGGCTGGTTTTATTGAAATTTTCTACCTCTAAAATTCAAAATCTTCTCTCTCTTTAGTGCATGAGTTTTACAACAATAAGTCCTACTTACACTATTCCCGTTAGACGAAGCCTTAGAATTAAGTCTTTCCAAGGTGTAATTACCGAGGAGATGGAACCTAATTTGAATGGCCTTTTTAACAAGGACATGGGTAATTCCTCTAATCCTCTTAATGATGAAGAAGCTCTCCATGAGGTTTCTGTAGAACAACTTTCAAAATTGGATAACCAATTTGATGATTTTTGACAATGGATGTCTCAAGAATACCCTGATAGTGAAGCTCTTTCATTAATTGAGGGTCTAAAACATATGGTTCAAAGTGATAAGAATGAAATTGATATTCTGTGTGGTATTGTACACATTGTGGATTCGAATGTGATGCCGATGAAAAGTTGTGCCGAAACCTTAGGTTATACACAACCTCCTACTCAAGTCAATCATTCTATTCCTTTGACAACTTCTATTGCTAGTATACCTACTTTTACATCAAACATAATGACTACTTCAATACAAGACATTCCTCCTATGATCACTAGTCATGGGGGCAATCCCTCTTCTTCAATCAACCCTCTTCCTTCATTCAATCCAACTTCTTCATTCATTCCTTCAATGAGTGTTCCTATTATATGTCCACAAATAAACATGACACAAGGGGGCAATTCATTTAACCCTTCCATTCCTCCTTGTAGTGTTCCTCCTTTCCAATCATCCCCTATGACTAACTATCATAGCGTCCCACCACCTTACTCTCTACCTTCTTTCAATAACATGACACCTCCATCACAATCTAACACGTCTAATATGAACTCTTCGACTGAAGCGACCATTAACAATCTTGCACAAATTGTCTCTTCTTTACAGCAACAAATTGCCTCTATGAATCAATCTAAGTTTAGTGTGCCCACATTTGATGTTGCGAGCCCACTTTCTCTTGCATTGTTCGAGCTATCCCCCCTAAACATGTTGAAATTCTGCATTTGGAGCTTTATAATGGTAAGGGTGATCCTCTAACACATGTTAAGACCTTTCAAACAATATGTACTGATTTTGCTTATGACCAAAGGTTGCTTGCAAAACTGTTTACTAGAACATTAAGAGATAAAGCCCTACAATGGTATTGCTCGTTTCCTTCCTATTCTATTTCATCTTTCGAACAACTTGCAAATGCTTTCATTCAACAATTTCAAAACAATATAAGTTCTAAAGTTACTTTGATTGATTTAATGCATTGTAAACAAGGTGTTAAAGAAAAAGTGATTGACTTCATTGGTAGATATAAGCATTTGTATGCTCAAATTTCTTTTCCAGTGCCTGACAATGATATTCAAAGAATCTTTATTTCTAATTTACAAAAAGACATTAGAGAAAAATTCCTATTTTCTGAGTTTACTTCTTTCCAACAGTTGTGCACAACTCTTCACAATTATCAACTGACTGTGAGTCAAATGGAACAAGCAAATCCTATGGCTCCGAGTGATAAGGGTGATAGTAGTCAACAACCATTTGGGAAGTTTAAACCGAATAGAGAGTCCATTAAATTCAATGAAAACATCATCAACAACAATGTGAATGCAGCATCAGGTGTGCCTGCTATTTCTAAGTTTTTCAAGACAGAAAGAAAGTTTACTCCTTTGAATGAATCATTGCATAGTATTATGAATAAGTTATTGGAACAAAATGTGCTGACTCTTCCTCCTATAAGGCAAATAGATCCTGCAAAGATTAATTCACCCTACTTTGATAACAAATCTTTTTGTAAATTTCATCGTCAACCTGGGCATGATACTGAAAAATGTTTTGCTTTAAAGGGTAAAATTCAAGATTTGATTGATAATAATACTATCTCTGTTTCGGGTGTGAATGATAAAGGCAACACATCTGTAGCTCCTCCTAACCAAAATCTTCAGATTTTTACTAATCCATTACCTTCTCATACCTCTAATGTGATTGATACTACTGATTCCTCTGTCTCACCTAATGATCTTGTGTCTATGACTCCGAATGTGATTAACTTTGTAGAGCAGCAGAAAATCCCTAAAGAACCTTCCATCACCTTTGATTCTAGTGAAACTATCAGGGCACCTGATGGTCCTTTATATATAGTTGCAAAAGTCAAGAATACACCTTGCCGTGGAGTGCTTATTGATCCTTCTTGTATGGTTAATATCATTACTGAAGAATTTCTTTTTACTTTGCAATTGAATCAAGTGATCTATGATGAAACAAATGTGGTTGTGAAACTATTTGATGCATTTTCTTCTCCTACAATTGGTTCTATTACATTACCTATTGAGGTCCATAACAAATCCCTTGATATGAGCTTTGCTATTATTCCATCATCCGAACAATTTCGTGTGAAGCTAGGCTATCATTGGCTATCTTCCATGAAAGCTATTGCTTTTCCTATTCACAAGTGTTTGAAATTTCCCCATAATGGTGAAGTTGTTACTGTCAATCATAGTCTCTTTAAACTAGCTGAAAGAACTTCTAGCGCTCCTATTGATTACTTTTGGCCTAAACAATTCCAATCTCTTCCTCCGTGAAGTGATCATCTTTTTAAATCTTATCAAAAGTGGAAAAAAGATATGATCCTATCTCTAAGTGAACCTAGACCACCCAAACTTGACATTCCTATCATTCTTGAGAAGGAAGTTCTTCCTTTGAAAGATAAAACTAATGTCTTTCCTCAAGAAGATTCCCAAACCATTCCTATGAATGTGACTATGCCTATATCTAATAAACTTCCTAAAAGTAGACCTATACCTCCTCGTCATGAGGGGCTTGGTCTCCTTCCTAAACCAAATATTCCTCCCTTATATGGAGCAGTTCCTCCTCCTTCCTCTTATGGAGAGAAAAGACCTTCCTCTTCTCCTATTGTTCAACCTAAGATACCACAACCTAAACACCCAAGTGAAAAGGATGAGAACATTCCTCCTCCTCAATCTTCTCAACTTCCTACTAAGACTAGACGAAATCGTTCTGCACGTGAACGCCGATGAAAGCGTCGTCTTAGAGCTCAGGCAGCTGCTTCTCAAACTTTGCAATCCCCAAAAACACCTTCAGCCAGTATTATTCCATTTTCTCCTCAGCCGACGATTGAGCCGAAATCTCCTAAACATAAGATGCATGATGGTCTTGATCCTGTGCGAGTTAAAGATCCTATTTTTATAAATCTTGATGATGATATAGATGAAAATATTATTCATGATGAAAATGTTAGTCCTGTTCATTCTGATAGTGAATATGAATATGTTGATGTTGATAACCATCTATCTAACGAATTTTCTAAAGCACTTATCCTAGCTCCTAGACAAGAACACCGTGGCTTGGGATATGAACATAGCCCTTGTTTGGATCTTGTGATAGCTCCATCTGCTATGTTGAATGTTCCTCCTCTAGCGTGTTTCCTACCTTCCCAAAATATTGATCAGCAAGATCGGGGGGTAGATGATGTGCTAGACTAGTTCATTAGCATAGCAGATTCTCTCCTCCTCTCTTTTGTTACTTCTTCTATGTGTTATTCTCATTCTTCTATTTGTTGTCCTTAGTGTTGTCTACTTGAGGACGATGCAAAACATTGAGATCTCTTTTTGACTCAAAAGACACATGTGTTCCCTTCTTCTAGGTGACCTTCCTTGATTGGGGAATGAAGAACAATTATGCATACATACATACGATATACATGAATTATCATACAGCATACTGACCCCGAGGAAAGCAAAGTCACCTTGTGCTTTATGTTTTGTGTCTATTATCCTTGGGCTTATCTCACACTTGGGGGCTAAATCCTTGTGATAACATGCTCCTTTCTTTTCTCATTTCTTATATGTATCACTACCTTAAAGCAATCACCCCCGGTGAGGCATGTGCGATCACTTTAACGTAGGGGGGCATACATCCTGTCCATATCTTTTCAAGATACTTGAAAATTTCTTGACAAATTTAGCTTTGCCTTGAAAATTTTTGATATCTTTCTTGCATGACTCATAGTGAGGGAACCTTACTACTGACAGTCATGGTTCTCTCTCGTGATCTTCCCTTTTACTTTATCAATCGAAGTCGTAAGATCCTTTGTCCACTGGGGGCTTGGTGTATCTTGCCTCCTTGACGTGGTGAAAGTTTTTCAATGTTGTTTCCTTGTACTTTACCAGAAGTATAAGCATACGCTTATACTCCCGCTAAAGTGGGGGCTAAATGTAGCGTCCTAAGATTGTGACACTTGCAATTTTGATTGTATTTGGGTCTTCATGATGGCGGCGCAATGTTGAACCTGAATGGAGACCCCGAAACCTGTTTACAACATCAAAAACTGCATTTTTCCGCACCATGGCCTGATCCCTCCTTGCACCCTGCTGTCCCGGGAGGTGGGACCATGGCACCCAGTGCCCTGGTCCCTCAAGACAAGGGCGCCTAGCGCCCTGGTCCCCCACGACCATGGCGCCCAGCACCCTGGTCCCTGGCCCTATTTTGGGCCCGGTCTCTTATGGGGCTTCTGGTCTTTAAGTTTGCAAATTGGAAAATAATATTTCCTAGTCGGCCTAAGGTAGGGAAAATTAGTCTATCAGCCCTAATTGACAAGTATATAAACTGCATTTCCTCTCCCATTTGAGGAGGTCAAAAAAAGGAAATAAGCAAGAGCAAAAAGCGAAAGCGATATTCAAACATTCAAGCATTCAAGCATTCAAGCATTCCTTCAAGCAATTGAGCATTCTAACTCTCCATTCAAGGCTAAGTGTTGCATTCAAGACAAGGATTCAACCATTGAAGAGGAGATCACATACAACATACAATATACTACATACATTACACCTTCGCATGTAAGAATACAAACATTCTTACAACAAGGTATCAGTACTTGTTTACATTACAAACATTTACATTTACAGCATTCTCATTTCTTGGTTAATTCCAAAACCGGGGTTTGACCTAAAGGCAAACCCCTCATCCCTAACCCCCCAATCGTCCTCTCTTTTCTGTGTGTAGGTTGCAGGTACATGGTTGTAATTGAAGATCTGGAATCCTTGTGCAGAGATGAACAGATCCCCCTTCGTTTCGCGGATTTTTCGGAGGACCGTGTGCATGCCGGGCGCCATCGTCCCATCAACTTTCGCTCAAATTTTCAGAACAGCACCGTCTCGACATTTTACTGCTAATTCCAGGTCCGCAGCTTCATCCCATTTCCCTATCTTTGTTTATAAGCGCATCTTTCCTACTTTACATGCATTCCTAGTTCAATCTTTCTATCTACATTCTTTACAAAAGAGGGTATCCTTGCTATCACAACCCTTGAAACTCATATAGAATCCAATCTTGCGTTGCGTGGGATTGGATCTTGTGGGCTTCAACCCCTATTTTGAATGTAAAGTCTCTCCTAAGTGAAAACCGTCAACCCTAGTGACTCTCTCTTCTCTCTCCTTGGAGTTGGGGAGGGGAGAACAACTAGGGTTTGATTTTTCCGCTTTACACCTACTTACTTAAAATTGTATAAAAATGCATCTCCTGATTGATATAACCTTATCCTTGAGAATCAACAAAATACATAATAACTTGCCTTTCAACATCTCAACCTCAAAAGGAGATAAGGGAAAGAAGTGAGGTAAAAGGTCATTGTCAGGTCCCTTACAACCAAAAGATAGGGCACCATTATCCCCCCAATGATACTTACAAGCATAACTAGTATCATCCAATTCTACCTGAATAGGAGAAATGTCAACTCCAGCCACATCCAACTCTCCCTCAATAGAAGATAGCACCACCTCTATAGAAAATACTAGAGTAACCCAAAGATGCAATAAATGAAACACAAAGGCCAAATCCAATAAAACAAGGAGGGGTACAACAAAATCCCAATCAAAGAGATATCTAGGAGTCAAGAGAAAAACATAGTGAAAGCCAGACCCAATAATCATAGAAATCACAAATTAGAGAGATTCCAATGTCACCCATAACAAAAAAAACTCTCCTAGAAGATCAAGATAAACAAACGAGAACAAGGAGAGAAGAGAGATAGAGAAACCATCAAATTTTCATTTCCATGACAAAGAATAAGTTGAGATATCAAAAAAATCGCTCAAAGAATCAAACCTAAAGATCCCCAAGTCATGGCAGAAATAGCTTCTACATAGCTCCACAAAAACAGGAGCTGTAGAGAAAACATGCCATACAAGATGAGGAATGGATCCAAAAAATAATCCAAAAATTCAACAAGCACCACCAAGGCTGTGAAAGCAAAAGGTGAGGAAACCCTAAGACCTACCCAGAAAGGAGAAGCACAAAAGAATAGAAGCGAGACCACATCCATTACCCTCAACAATGAAGCATATTAGGAGGCCTCCAAACAACCCAATATGACCAAGACTAGAGAGGCCCAAACAAGGCAAGACAAAGCTCCAAATAGCTACAACTACATCTATATTGACAGTACCATAGATTCCCTGACTAGAATCATCCTTATCAAACATATAATTTATATATTGATACTCAATATATTCAACCTATAGAAGGCTCGAGTAATTAAAAAATTGCAAGTAGTATATGGATCTGAATGATCATACAAAATCTCCATACTGTTAAAAAACCTTTGATGTCCTTTAGAAAAACAATGTCAAATTTCAAAAGTTTGACAAATATTTGAGGAGATCTGGAATATTCTAAATGCAATCGCAGGGTTGGATTTGGCCCAATTTGTTCTAAAGTATCAGCTACCTCCTAGATATGACACCTAACCCAAACTTTAAACTCTCACAAATTTGGAAAAAGTGGTCAAATTTAGATGAAAAAAACCCAATCCTAATTTTCTTAGTAGTCCTTAGTGCAATTCGTCAACTCAGATATCCTTCCAAAACACTAAAAAATAATGTACAATGAAACATTTGTCATATAACAATAGCTCAAACCTTTCATACCTTAAGCATTTTGCAAGGTCATAGCTCTAATACCATTTCAAAGTACTAATGAACCCATAATGAAGTGGTAAACTTCAAGGATCATTACCCTTATTAAAAACATTTTAAAGTACTAATGAACCCATAATGAAGTGGTAAACTTCAAAGTACTAATGAACCCATTATTTTGATAAGGTGCAATGAGGTATGACAACTACCCTTGACAAAAACATTAAATGCTCAATACAAAATATTAAATGCATGAGAGAATTATTAAATGGCTAAATGACTAAAAGTTAATAATGGAACATGACACCATTATAGATATTTTTTATAAATGACACCTAGGTTATAAGGACAAATAACCTAACTCCTAAGTAAACATAACAATTGAATAGGCTCTCCATAATAAATAGATAATAAGTAACTTCTTTCACACTAACAATTACTCATAAATACACAAAGTTGAATAATTACTAGTAATATGATTAGAATGTGGTAAGTATATATGTAGAATTATAATCATTTTAAGGTTTAATATAGGAATAATCTGATTTTTAATTTATTCTAGTGTATTTTTTCTGGATTTGATTGTGTGTATTAATTTATTGTTTTACAAAAAGAGGGGAACCCCATATATATATATATATAACAGATTGTGAGGTAGTCATAAGGATGAACCACAAAAGTGCTCAAAACCAAACTAAGGCCAGATATGATCCAAGTACACTATTTCTCATCAATCCATGACATAACAAACTCATTAAATAAAAGTTTATTTAGTACACCATATCTACAAAGATCATGCTCCTAAAGCTTGAATATTAGCATAAACACATCCACATAGATAGTGGAAGAGAATTTTACAAATCTAAAAAATGCTTGAAAATGTAGATAGATCCTTTGAAGGCTACAAAAGAACTAGTAACTATAGGGAACCATCAACATTGTAGTAAACTAAAAAAACCCTTAATTATAGACTAAAGAAACCATTCACCAAATTCAACCCTCTAAAAATTGAATAAGCTCAAAAAGCCCTACTCAAAAGCTAAACCGCAAATTCCAGACTACAAAGAAATAGGCATAATCAAATCCTTGAAGATCAAAAAACTAAAATTCAATTGTACAAAGATTATAACACCATATGGAATATAAAGGAAGAGACCACACAAGTCCCAAAAAAATAGAGACATTGCAAAATCTCTATAGGGGAGCTAAAATAGTCACAACTTCTCCACTAACCAGCACAATTTATTGACCAAAGAAGGGCCAACATGAATTTCAAATAGCCAAAAAAAACTAGTTAGTTCCGAAATCCTAAAGCATTAGCTCAAACTAGAAAGAACTAAAAGAATAGGAACCAATCACAACATAAAATTGTATATTCAATCATTCTACTGATATAAAAAATAGAAGACAATGAAAGGAAATCATTGAGAGAAGGGACCACCAAAATCTAGGAAAGAGCAAAAATTCCACCATAATCTGACAAAGAAACTAACCCTATGTTGAATAGAAGGTGAATTGATATGTTCAATACTTGTGCCATCACTTTGCATTCAATATAGCTAATATCCTCATCACACACTAGGGTAACGACTAGTCCATATTCATTTCAATAGGAGTTGGGATAGAGTGTCTACCTAGATCCTTAGTAGCCTTATACAACTCATTTTAATGGCATAGAATCCCATCATCAATCTTATCTTCATGAGGCAACAATATATTTTTGTATGTTGTAGGATAATGAGTCATAATGCTTGCCCATAAAACATTGAAAAGACATTTAATAGTCAGAGAAAATCTAAATTGTGATGCTACATGCCTACTCAACTATCTACTTCCAAGTGCTCCTTCTCTGAAAAGTGTATCAATTTTGTGGAAGAAAGGATTTGATGGCACTAGGGCTCTATAAATTTCTTAGAGAAGGAATGGACAACAAAATTTTCATTGTGAATTTCCCAGTGGTGGGACGGGCTAGAAAATTTTCAGGCCTCAGAAGGCAAATTATTTCAAGATAGCCTTCAACAAAAGTATTATCTAAAAAGATCATTTTACAAGAGGATTGGTGAAAATAAGCAACCCTTCAATATAGACAGACAAGGGCTAGTCCCATGTCTCATTATTTGTTGAATCTCCCTTAATTTACACCTTTGATTTGCATGACAATAACCCTTCAATAAAGTAAAATATCTTTGTGAAATTGTTTATGGCTTGTCATAGACTAACTACTTTTTTCTGCAATAATTTTTCCTTCCTAGGAATGGATAATATAACTTTCTCCAACCCTTCCAAGGTTCTCACATGACGCTCCATCAAATTTGAGCTTATACCATCTCTGTTTTGGAAGAGACCATAGATAATTCTTTCTTATGTATTAGCCTCCTCATTCCTAAAAATCGTGGAATCCTTAACCCAGGCCAATTTTTATGCATCAGATTGTCGCATTCAGAGAACGTGCATTCCTTGTTAATGTACTTCAAATTTCTACTATTCACTACTTAAACAATAGAAACCTCAATTTTAAGGAGGAATCCATCCAGTGGTAGTTCCTTTTGTTTAAATATTCTTTGGTTTCTTTATTTCCAAAGTCCCCATAGAAGGATTGCATATCCATAAACTTCCAAACAAACTAGACTTCATCAATAGTAACCAACTTTTAAACCATTGGAGTAGGTGTTAAGGAAGAGTAGTAGACCACCCTAGTTTCTTGATCAACCAAAAACAATAGCATGGGATAAAGCGGTTGTTGATGAGCAATTGACATGAGGTTTCCTCGTCTTTTCTACAAAGGGCACATCTTGACAAACCTTCAAATCCAAAGTTCTTGAAATGCTCAAAAATTAGACCTCTCCCTTGAATGGCTACCCGAGAAAAGACTCCATCCTTGGGTAGGCAGTGTTTTTCCCAGCACAATTTGATGGGCAGGATATCTTTGATTAGAATTGACCTTTTGTATATTGATTGAAACCCATCCTTGGAATTATACTAGCCAATCTTGGAGTTGAACCATATCAATCTATCTATACCATTTTGAAATGTTATAGTCCTTCCTATAAGAATATCCTTTCCAAAATCAGGAAGACCACCCATCAAATTTATCCCATGATAGATGCCTAAGTAAGAGATTTATACTATTGAAAATGAAATTCCAAATTCTAGAGCCTTTTAGGGGGTTAGAGGATTTGATTATACCTTCTCTATTATTAGAGTCGAGATATTTTGATTGCAATATCTTAACCCATTTAGACAAGGATGTGTGTAAGATTTCCATGCTATCTTCGCTTCAAGAGCCTATTTTTGCCACAACAAGTTCCTAATCCTTGTACCTCTGTCCTTCATGTCTCAACAAATCTTGTCTAAAGAAATCATTACATTTTTTTGTCTTATTCACCACCCCTTGTCAATAGAACCTCCTCATAATCTGATTGATTTTCTTGTTGGTCCCAACATATAAGGCTAGACATGAGAGGAGATAAATTGGCATGGCCGATAGTACTATATTGATCATAACCAATATCCCAGGCCAAGAGAGCCACTTAGCCTTCTAGGAAGATTGCCTTTTTTCCATTTTTTTCTTTTGGAGGGTCCCATAATTTAGATGTTCAAATTCCCCTATCAATAGGAATCCCCAGATAAGTGCAAGGAAGCTTACCCATTTGAAGCTAAACCTATTTGATATTTTCTTCTCCTTCCTTAGATCTAGTTTGGAGAAGAAAATCTCTCATTTTCATTTCTTATATCTTGCCTTGAAGCCTTTTCATAAAAATTAAGAATTTTCTTAAACTCCACTGCCTCTTTCTTGCTACCAAATCCTATTAATAAAGTGTCATTTGCAAACAATTGATGTGTTCTTTCCTCCATCCCACTAGTGATTTAAATAACTTCAATTCTACCCAACGTCTTGGTCGCACTGATGCCTCTACCATAATTATAAATCAAAAGGGAGACAAAGCGTCTGCTTGTCTTAGCCCACGAGATACTTCAAAGAAGATTTTTGAGGAACCATCTACCAAAACTAAGAACCGACCACTAGAGATGCAGAAGTAAATCCAATTGGTACACGTCTTGTTGAATCCAAAGACCTCCAAGAACTTACATAGGAAGTGCCAATCTGCTCTTTTATAGGCTTTCTTAATATATAGTTTAATGACCATCCTAGCTTACCTATGGCTCTAGATAAAGTGTATTGCATCTTGAGAAATAATGACACCATCTAGGATTGATCAATATAGGACAAAACTAGTTTTCTTTTTTAAGATGACAAGAGGCAAGAGTGTTTCAATTTTGTTTGCCATGATTTTGGGGAATAGCTTATATAATACATTGATAAGGGAGATAGGTTGGAAATATTACCACTTTATCACATTTTTCTTTCTATGGAATTTGGGTTATAAAAGTATTATTTATCTCTTTAATTAATCTTTCAGCTTATTGGGCCACCACCAAGGCTTCTAATACATCGTTGCCCACACTATCTAAATTTTTTTTAAAGAATCCAACTAGACATTTATCTGGACTAGGATCCTTATCAGCTCAAAATTGGGCTAAGGCAATTTCCACTTCTGATTTTGTTATTTTTACATTGAGCATTAGGTATGCTCATAGTCAATCAACCTAGGCATATTTTGTGTAAGACTTTTATGACTAAGCAGATCAAACCCTTCCCAATTATTCAACAATCCTCTGAATTACTCCACAACACTATCTGCAATTGCACCTTGTTCTTCCAAGCTAGAACCATCCTCTCTCTATATTTTTTTTTATCTTATTTATTTTCTTTTGTTTCTTGACTAAATTATGGAACAAATTGGAGTTTTTGTCACCTTCATCAAACCAAGTTTGCCTAGACTTTTACCTTTAAAAAACTTCTTCCTTAGCCAAAATGTCCACATATTCATGGAGGAGCTTCTTTTCTTGGACAAAGCTTTCCTAATCCATCCCCTTCTTGAGAACCTACTCATTCAGAGCTACCATATCTAATTCAATCTATAGTTTTTTTGTAAAGATATTTTTGAATTTATATTTGTTCTAGTCTAATAGCTTTTGTTTTGTCGCTTTGAGATTGGAGACGAGGGCAAAAACTTGGACCCTGAGAATTTTTCTTTGTTCCATCATTTCTATATCAAAGAGAAGAAGTATTTATATTTAATCCACATAAATTCAAATTTGAATGGCCATCTCTAGGGTTTATTTTCATCAAGTATCTCAAGAAGAATGGGATAATTTGATTTGAGCCCGACCTTGGCTGAATTGAAGCTTTGAGATCAAAAGATGGGTATACCAAGTCTCCTTTGATGAATAATCTATCAAGTATTTCTAAAATATAGCTGAAGCCTAGTCAAGCCTATTATTCTAGGTAAATAGGCCTTTCCCACTTTCAGTCTCTAGCAAAATCTTTTTTGTTACCCAATCTTTGAAGTCAAGTTGAGATTGACTAGCAATTGCAAACCCTATCTCTTCTCTGATGGATGTAGAATGGCATTGAAGTCACCCCCCTGGATAATGTGGGCATGGAGGCTTCAATAGCTAGCTAATATTATATTATGTGCATTCATATTTGGGGGTTTAATATCCCAAAAATGAGGGTACAATATATTGCCTATCGGTAATAATAGGGGATTTTTAATTCAGGCTATGAAAAAAGAAAATATATGGCAAAAATAGGGGAGCTTTTAATTTATGTTGTGTATTGGGAGGGGGTGAAAGGAAAGGAGTTTAGGGCAATATTTTTTCAAAATAGAGGGATTCTTTAGTATGCCATGAATGCACGTGATATAACCTAGGTTCACTAAGTGAGGCCCCTGTGGATGTAGGATTCTAGAAAAGTAGCCATTAGTAGGTCGATTTATGCCCAAACCTCTCTCTTCCTTGGATTGGGAATGGGGCCATAAATATTGATGAGAATAAACTGGAGGCTTCTATTCAAGTATTTCACAGTTCCCGCTTGCCAATTTCTTCTAGCAATTAGAGGTTTGAAGCTTAACACATTTGTTTTCCAGAATATGGCAAGACCACCTGATGCTCCTTATGTCTAAACCACTTCCACTTGCTAGAATATGAACTTCTTTACAAAGATCAACATTTCTTCTCCAGCCAATTTGGTTTCTTGTAATAACAGGATATCATCCTAATTTGCAATATAGCTACACTTCACTAAGTCTTTCTTATTATTGGCACCTAGGACCCTAACATTATAGGATATGATCTTCATTGCTTCTAAGGAAGGGTCTTTCCCTTCCCCATACGAGAGAATGGATGTGATCTTCATTTGTCATTTTTCTTCCCCATCCTTCACCTGAAGCTCTAAGAAACACTTCCTACCTCTCTTGTTTGTAGAACCCTTTCCATAGTCAAGAATCCTCTTAAATGTCCCTTCTTGAAGGATACCAAGTTCACAATCAGAGCTATCATCATCCTCATCAGAGGTCTCATTCTTATCATTCCCTCTAGCCCCCGCTTTACTCATTTTGTCCAATTCTTTAATCTTCTTGACTAAGAGAAGCCTTTTATGCCTCCTCTGATTCATTTTTTATGCTCAAGGCATTGTCCCTAGGCTTTAAGCTCACACCAACTCCTTCTAGTAGGGGTATATCCTCAAACAAATTATTGATGACATGGTTAAAGGGAGTCAGTGTTGGCATTTGCATGAAGATTGCATTGATGAACTATTGTGTTGTCATTGATGTTAATTACAAGTAGTAATGATATTGTTATGATGTTGTTTTGTATCCAGTAGGTGAGCTAGTGAAGGAAAATGGTATTACTTAATAAACAGTGAGATCAACTGGTAACCCTACCTGTTGATGTGCTAAACCCTAACTGATGGAGCATGGTGAATTGATTGTAATATTTTATGATCAAATGATGAGCGATAATAATTATGCCACATATGCATGTCGTATGTGAAGTGTTTCAAATAGTTTCTGGCACATAGAGATAATGGTTTTATCTTGGGAATGAGCGAGTACATTGCATGAAGTGGAAACTACGTGATGAGTTACAAGAATTGATGAAGTGGTGATCAAGGAGCATTCAAGGTTATCTTAAATTATGTGCAATGATTTCTATGTAATTCAATGGTAATACTTGAACCGATTTGTTTGTAATCTCTATGAGATCTTAGGTTTGTGATGTGTTACTGACCTATTGTTTTTCTTATAAGGTCAATGAGTTAATTTTTTGTACTGTTGGCAATTTTGGTTAAGTGTAAGTGTGATTGGTTGCTGAACCAAAAGGTGTATCTACAGTATGTGTGAAGGAAGATAGAAGAATGAAAAGGATCTGATTAAGTAGAGTAGTGCTATTCACTAGATCAACAAACCCTTATTGTTCTTTAACAATTACAAAACTCAAATCCCTTAACTGAGTAAGCTCTAATAGGATTAGTGCTATCTAAATCCTGTAACTAGGTGATCCATTAGTTTGGTTTTCAAATCCTATACTGAGGTTACTCCTAACAGGGTATTACTTCTAATAGGGCATTATAGTCAATCCCTTAACAGAGTTATCCATAACAGGATATGTTCCTAATAGGACTTTTTATAAAGCTTTAAAAGACTTGGATCGTAACATGATGAACTTCAGAAGAGTTCAGAATACTTGTGGGTATTCATCCCCACCATGGTTTTTCCTATTTGGGTTTCCACATCACAATCATTGTCTCATGTGGTGAATGGTTTTTGTGGTTATGTTTGTTATGGTTAATTTGCTTAACTTCTAAATCAACAAAGATATGATATGATGATTGACAATTGTGTGTGTGAAAAGTGGACCTGTATCTATATCTACACAACACTTCAATTAAGTCATTATATGAATGGTTAGTAAATCAATAATCAATGAATAATAAACCATTAAACAGTGACCCATTGCCTTCTAGTAGATGCTAGTTTAGATTGCTCTCAGATTGCTAAGTTATCTAGTGACTAGACAACACCTAAACGAAGGATTTTTAAATCTATATCAACATGAATATGAGGATGCAATATTTAAGCTAGATAAATTCATGATTAATCTAACAAGATTTAAGCAATATGAAATAACTAATATGCAATATCTCAATGCAAATTTTCAATGAACCTAGATCAAAAACAACATAAAACAATATATTCTCCAGGATTTTTTGAATGAAAGATGAGAGCTTGAATTTATAGAAAAATCATAAAGAAACCAACGGCTGAGATCAAATGATGATGAGCGGTCAAGATTTTCCAAGAGGAAGAACAATCCAGGTGAATTAATGTGATTGGATGTTTTTCTTAGTTTTAAAGGAAATTGAACTAAAATTAAAATAAAATCAAGAAAAAACCGATTTATTCTCTATTTCATTCAATTTTAATATTTAATTGTTTTAATTGCTTTCTTTGAGATTATTTATCAATTTTTAATTTGGTTTTTTTGATATTATCTCCAATTGATTTGTTTTCTCAATTATTAATTCTTTCTTGGTCAATTAATTCCTTTTTCATTTATTTTCTTTTTTGATTTATTTCTGCTCATAATTTTCAATTCCTCTTTCTTGATTTCTTTCCTTTTTTGAAGATTTATGGCAATTTTTATTTATTTTTCAGATTAATTCATCTTTTTAATGATTTAATGGCAAATTGATTTATTTAATTAAATATGCTAGGATATATAATAAAATAAATAAGATAATTGTTTAAAATGATTTACTTGGAATGATCAATTAATTAAATAAATATTTAATTAATATTGGTTGATTAATTTTGCCATGTTACATTGATGATTTAAGAAATTAATTGTATACTCACGATTGATTTAATTTCCTTTGGTTAGGACCTTGGTGACGTTGTCGAGATTAGGGGCTCATGGTTTAGATGACCATTTTTAGGGTATTACATTTGCCCCTCTTTGAATTAATGTGCGAGCAATGTGTTGGTTCAAAGAATAGTTGATGTCTAGTAGATACTAGTTCTATACTTGATTGATCATGAACCAGATGAAGAGCAAGGTGTTTAGCTTGATTTGAAGCAATGAAGTTGAACATAGTTGATTAAAGCGATACTGATCTCGAACTTGATTGATCAAGAAGCAGATCTTACTGACCTAGAACTTGATTGATCTAGACATAGTGAGTCAAGATAAAAATTGATCTTGAACTTGATTGATCAAGATACGATGAGCGAAGATAAGTTGTCCAGCTTTATTCGATGTGATGAAACTGAACACCTGCTTAGATTGAGTGTGTGATCGAAGATACTCTTTAAACCCTTGATTGAGTTTAAACAAATAATCAACCTGATGAAAAGTGATGAAACTGATTATCGTTAAGAGACTGATTCAGACAAAGACAATATCAGCTCGATATGAAGTGATAAAAGTGATATATCCCTAGCGATTGATTTGATTCAGATGTTTGAGAAATCTCAAATTGATATAAAGCGATGAAGTTAAGATACCCCTAGCGATGAGGTCGTGTTTGATGTTTAGAAAATATTACCTTCTCAACTTGCAACAAAGAATTTTGAAAGAAATTCTCGACTTTGAGGTCTTGAGTATACCCCCTCGAGAGCAAAATCGAAAGATAGCAAGGGTTTCGCAATGATTGTAGGCAATTTTTGGCGATGATAATGATTGGATTAAATGAAATGTATGGATCTATATAAGATGCTCATGTATGCAGCTAACATCTCAATACACAAGTACTCGATCAGAGAAACGATGATGGAAAAGAGACCACTTAGCTAAGAAATGATGAAACTTCCAACTTCTCATTCAAAAGATAAAGAAATTAGTGTTGCCATACAAAAATCACTCTAAATTCATGAGATGCAAAATGAAATGCAAGATGAGATGCAAAATGAGATGCAACCGAAACCTAGTCTGCAATGACCCTTTTTTCGTTCATATCCTTTGACATATTTTGCAGAGACCTGGATTGCATGATAAAGAAATTCCCTCAAAACAGACAAACAAATGATGCTAACCTCCCTGTAGCATACAAATAAGGATATTTGAGGTATGTGTGGCGATTTCACCTTGATGTGAAGGTACTTATCATAGACACCCAGCTAATGAGATGTTTTTAGACCATCAAAATCATTCCTATAAGCAGAAAATAAAGAAAATATTATGCCCCCAATACTTGCTCCTCTTAGTAAAGATAGACTTCCTCGAGTTACTCAGAGCGAATAATATATGAAAGCCAATGTAAAAGATAGCACACAAAGAAAATTTCATGCATATCTCAAACAATTTAGTGATTGTTTTCAGTAATGTTGTTTTGCTTGTGTACTTAGTGATAAAACTCTTCAATAGTTAGGAGATAGGTGACTGACTCGAAGTGGATGACCAAGTTTCACTGATATAAATATGACTTGGTTGATACTGCTTAGGATATGTAAATTGATCAGTTGATTACCTAAGACTAGGACATTGATTAGTTTCAAGCCACGAGGGTCCTAAAAGAACTAGGATGTCACAAAAGTGACTGAGATATGTACAAGCGAAAGAAAAGATGCATGAAAGTGGGAATGCCAATGATGCGTTAATAGATGGAGCACTTCACTACAAGAGGCACCTGTTTGCCAGGTTTTCACGTTCTTGGCAGAGATTCATTTTTTTTAAGGACTTTTTTTGAATTTTAGTATTCCTTCAGGACTTTTTCTAAATTTTAGCATTTATTCAAGACTTTCTAATTTTTAGTATTTCTTCAGAAATTTTAATGATTTTTTTAGGATTTTGTTTAGCACATTTTAGGATTTTTAGGATTTTTTAAAGAATTTTTATGATTTTTATGATTTTTTAATTTTTCCCCTTAGTGTCTAACAAGGCAAAAGGGATTTTGCGTACATGAATGGATAAGCAAATGATGGTGGACACTTTCAAGGACTATCTGAGAATGTTAATCCAAGCATAGGGTCTAGATATAGCAATGAAAACCAAGGATTTTAGCGATGTAAAGTAAGGATTTTAGTGATCTAAACCAAGGATATAGTGCAACGAAGCAGGGATATAGTGTAACGAAGCCATATGGTCCAAAGAAGTGGCCATGTCAAGAGGTTTGTGGAAAGCATGTTTTTGCATTTTGTCCATAGTGTTGATCAAGATTTGGATAGGGGACAAATAGGATAATCAAGATCAAAGGTGGTAATGAAGGATGTAAGTGAGCAATAGATAGGAGCTAAAGGGTGTGGATCAAGTGCAATATATAGGACATACAAAACTTGTAAAGTTCCTTAACCTTGTCAAGATCAAAGGTGGAAAATGGATATGAATGTAGATAGAGCGAATGAGGGATAATGGACGATGAAGGATAATGGAGGAAGAACGATAATAGATGGATGTACATGGATGGAACTTGTCCCTAGTGTAAAGTACAAAAGGATAATGAATTACACATTATGCCCTTTTCCTTGTTTCAATCATGGTAATTGCCCAAGGCGCAATAAAAAGTGGTTTTCACTTGTGGACGAAATTATTTCTCTTTACTTCTTTTTTTATTTATTTTTATTTATTCACTTTTTCATCTTTTTTTCTTTTTCTTTTTTGGAAGATAATAGAGGCATGATAGGGGATGGAAGAAGGACCCCAATGTCTCTCTTCTTTGGATGGTACCCTTAGAATATGAGTTGCAACAAACCATGGCTATGAAGGTATGCTCAAAGATTTTGGTAGGATAATGAAATGAAACTAGGGCAAGGATTTATGTAAAGGATTTGATAAGAGGGATGGAAGGGTAAAAAAGAGGTGTTGGATAATGGATGGGAGATTGGAAGAATTGTGTATGGATAGATGGAAATGCTAGAAAGATCAACATTGACCCACACCTTGAGGGATGGTGGACATATGGAGGAGAAGTGAATCTCATATTTTGAGATTTGGATGAAGGAAAGGTTATAGATTTTGGGGAATAAGAACCCAAAATGGATGAAGGAGGTGATGGAGGAATAGACTCAGAAGGTTTGGATGGAGGAACAATAATTTTGGATGCCAATTTTGATTTTTCTTTAGACTGTTGTGCTTCAAGAAGCCGCTTAGGGATCCACATGGTTTTTGATTTTTCATGCTTTTGTAGTTTCTTAGAGCACATTGCTTGTACATGTGCCTTAGGAACCCATATAAATTTTGACTTTTCTTCTTTGTTTGTAGGCCTTTGTGGCATTTAATATTTTTCTTTTTCTTTTTGGATCATATTTTTCTTTGTTTTTACATGTCGATCAGATGGGACATGTCGATCCTTGAATACGTGTGGATTACTTGACTTATGACTTTTATGCTTGGCATCCAAATTTCTTGGAGGGAGATGTGTGGATAGATAGGAATGGTATGGAGGTCTTTTAGATGGATAGAAGGTACTTGAAGATGTGTGCCTTTGTTGATCCTGCATAAGGGATGGAGGGATATAGAGACCTAGAATGGATGGAAGTGATAATGGGGAAAGCATATATTTGGATTTAACTGGAGAAATGTAGGATTTATGAGACATACCAATATCTTGAGAAATGTCCCTAAGGCTATGACCTTTAAGATTTTCTTTAATATGGAGGGGTTCTTGCTTGTGGAGATTTACCCCTTTGCCTTTATAAATATTTTGACTTGTAGGATTCACTTTGCTTTGGAAAGAAGGTGTGAGTCCATTATGAGATGGAGGTGGAATGTAGGGAATGATAGGTTCACGAAGGGGATCTATAGGCATGATGGATCCTTGAGCTGAATATGGAAGATTATAACAAGGAGATGAAGGGATAATTTGATCTTGACAAGGAAGGGGACCATTGGATAGAATAGGACCATTTGAAAAGGTGGAAGAGGCATCATGATCTTGCTTAGGAAGGATGATTTTCTCTTGAGATGGAAGGGGACCATCTTGGAAGAAATGGAAAGTTATAAGGGGATCATCATGGGATTATAGAGAGGTGAGATATTTTTTAATCATTAGACGGGATTGAGGAGTTTTGGTGTCTTGATCTTGATTTATGATAGGACTTGTTTCTTCATTTTTTCAGATTATCCTCTTGACATAGAGTCACTTCTAAGGAAGGGATAGGATTTTTCATAGGCGCAGGGGGTTCTTGGAAGGTCTCCATATTTTGACATGATGGGGTGGCATTTTGGAAAGGGCCTTCTGGAGTGGGCATGATTGGAATTGGAGTGCATGATGGTATAGGATCTGAGATTTTTAAATCATGAGAGTAACTTGTATCAGTATTGGCATTAACCTAGATTTCGATAGGAGATAGTGCTTGAGGGTCAACATGAGAAGTTTCATTGTTTGAAGGAGATGGCATGGATTGTTGCTGAGAATTTTTTGGAGATGGAAGCATTATGGAAGAGATGGAGGCCACATATGGAGCCTTGCTAGACATAGGTTCATGATTTTGATCATGCTTAGAAGTAGTTCCTTCTTTTTCTCTAGGTGAGTCATTAAGATCTTCAATTTCAATGACACCATTATCAATGAGATCTTGAATCTTATGTTTTAATTCCATACACAATAAAGTCTTATGTTTGGTATGCCTATGATATGGACAACAACTACTAAAAACTGCACATCCCCATGTGGTCTTCTTAGACAATATGATCAAATTGTTCTTAAGAAGCTCTTCCAAAGTTGATTCAATAAATTGCCCCAAAGGTGTAAACTATCTATCTAGGGAATAGATGTCTTTTTATCTTGGTGAAGGTGTTTTGTGATCTTGTATGAGATTTGGCTTTTGGTCATCAATTATTTGTTGGTATTTGATTGTCAAATCATATAATCGTTTTAACATTCCTTGAAGTTTCTCACTCTTGATATCAAGCATTTGTTTTTCAAATGGAATCATTGATTCATTTTGTTGGATTTTCATGTCATATATTTCTTCCTTGATATCCTGAAGCATTTGAGCCAAGGTAGCCATGGGAATTGGAGCTAAGGTAGCCATCGGATTCTTACTTTTATAAAAAAAAATAGAAGAGCTTCTAGTTTGAGCCAACATTTATAACCAACGGGACCGAGAGCTAGATGTGATGCAGAAGTCAAGATCAAATTGTAGCTTGTTGTTCGTTTAACGTAGTGATTGAGTGAAGTAACTAGGATTTGGTCTAGTTTCAGGAATGATCTATCCTGTGTAAGATGTTATCTAGGTTAACATAGGTTTTAATAAGATGTTTGTTTGAACTAGCTTAGAAATGGTCGACAAAATCATGCAACGCAACAACAGGGGTACACTATCAAGATTTTTTATGCTCAGGAGGATGATAACCAGTTTTATGCTCATTATAAACTGATTTGGGAAATTATGATTATTTTGACTGACAAGATCAGGAATTCATACGATAGAGGATTGAACAGAGACAATACTCTGACAAATAGAGTTTCAATGACTGATGTCTACTAGTTTTTGATAACCTGACTAAGTTTTTGTTCACAGATGATGACAGTTTAGAGGTGGACTGAGTTTTTGACAAATAAGGTATACTAGTTTGTGACACGGACAAAGTTTTGATCACTGATTTTGTTTGTTGTTTTCTCTAGTTTTGGTATTCAATCACAACATGCTAACCCTATGGAAGTTGTCTTAGAGAAGAAAATATTTTCTTGCTGACTTAGGTACACACCCAATAGCTAATCAGAATACGGTTGCTTAGTCTCACGCGATGGATTCTCAACACCGTATTAACCAACTCCAAACACTAATGGGTGCATAATATGGCAAGTGCCTTGGGAGAGTTACTATCTCTCTTGCATAAAGATTATCAACCTTTTGGAGGTGAACCAAGTAGCTTCTAATCTTATAGCTTTTAGTAAAGAATTTCATTTGAAATTACCCCTTGAAGTCACACAAGCATGATCGAGGCCTATAGCCTGACAAGGTACTAAAACAAGTTGTAGTCACGTAAAGGTGATTGAGACCACAAGGCCCTACAAAATTCTCGACATGAGAGATCTCAAAGAGAAAACTCAAATAATCCCATCGTCTGAGACTTTAATCACTAGAGGACTATTTATTATAGTGAGCTAGAATGCCCAGGTCTAGTTGTACTCACTTGGGTCGTTCTCATAGGGTGATTACTTTTTCCTATTATGATAGGCCCGAGAAAGCTATAAAAATCTCAAAACTTAAAAAAACCTTCGAGGGTCTAGATTTTTGATTGTCTATAAAAGACAAGAGCATACTCTCCTACCTCTTAGATTTTTTCTGAAAACACAAAAGATAGATTTTTTCTTTAACCAGATAACAATTTAAGTGCCTAAGAAAATACTAAATGAATACACAATGTTTAGTCGATTCTCCTTAGGCAACCTGCAAAACCAATATTTTAGTAGTCATTTTCTTCTTGATTCTTTGGCAAGTGTATGTTTGATTGATAGATTCTTTGACAAGTGTCCTCCAAACATTAAAAGCCCAAAATAAGTTTCCAAAATAATATTTAAAAAAATAATCAAAAGAAAATTCTAGCATGCAAACTATAAATTAAACTAATCTAACTAGAATTTCCATTTTTTATGACTATCCTAGTTATGACAGTTTTGATAGTATATCACTCCATCATTTATAACTTTTTAACCAGAGATAATTCTAAATGTTTTATAGCACATATGAAAATTTTCTTTAGATCCAATGGTTAAATAAAAAGTTATGCCCTCCAAACAAAGACCATTTTTTACTGTCACAAAAGAATAAGTAAAATGATAGTACTACACTCTTTCATTCCTAACTTTCAAACTAGATATTCTTAAGAACATGTCTTCAATGAAACTGTAGAAAACTTGGTTTTCCACAAAATATCAAAAATTGGTTTAGATCCAACGGTTAAATAAAAATTTATGCCCTCCAAAAAGAGACCATTTTTTACTATCACAGAAGAACAAGCAAAAAGAAAGATTTTTATTTGCAAATTTAACACATGTTTAATAGTTATAAAAACCAAACAATAAATTTATTCAAGAAGCATTAGAAATCTTGTAGTCATGGGTTTGAGCCCCATGGTGGGTGCCAAAAATGTGTGTGTGAAAAGTGGACCTGTATCTGTATCTGTAATACACAACACTTCAATTAAGTCATTATATGCATGGTTAGTAAATCAACAATCAATAAATAATAAACCATTACAAAGTGATCGATTTCCTTCTAGTATATGCGAGTTTCGATAGCTCTCAGATTGCTAAGTTATACAGTGACTAGACAACACCTAAACGAAGGATTTTTAAAACTATATGAGCATGAATATGTGCCAAATGGATGCAAGATTTAAGCTAGATGAATTCATGATTAATCTAACATGATTTAAGAAATATGAAATAACTAATATGCAATATCTCAATGCAAATTTTCAATGAACCTAGAGCAAAAACATCATAATAACAATATATTCTCCAGGATTTTTTGAATGAGAGATTAGAGCCCGAATTTATAGAAAATTCAAAAAGAAACCAATGGCTAAGATCAAATGATGATGAGCGGGCAAGATTTTCCAAGAGGAAGCACAATCCAAGTGAATTGATATGATTGGAAGTTTTTCTCAGTTTTAAAAGAAATTGAACTAAAATTAAGAGAAAATTAAAAAAAACTGATTTATTCTATATATCATTCAATTTTAATATTTAATTATTTTAATTGCTTTCTTTGAGATTATTTATCAATTTTTAATTTTTTTTTTCAAGATTATCTCCAATTGATTTCTTTTCTCAATTTTTAATTATTTCTTGGTCAAATGATTCCTTTTTTGATTTATTTGTGCTCATAATTTCCAATTCCACTTTTTTGATTTGTTTCCTTTTTTGAAGATTTATGGCAATTTTTATTTATTTTTCAAATTAATTCCTCTTTTTGATAATTTAATGAAAAATTCATTTATTTAATTAAATATGTTGGGATATTTAATAAAATAAATAAGATAATTATTTAAAATGATTTACTTGGAATGATTAATTAATTAAATAGACATTTAATTAATGTTGGTTGATTAATTTTGCCATGTGACATTGATGATTTAAGAAATTAATTGTGTGCTCAAGATTGATTTAATTGCCTTTGGTTAGGACCTTGGTGACATTGTCGAGATTAGGGGCTCATTGTTTAGATGACCATTTTTAGGGTATTAAAACAATAATCTAAAATGCGCTTTTACTATTGTCAATAAAGTATTTGAATGTTTTTGTTAAAAGGTTTTGAGAGTTTCAGAGTTGTTCTACTATTATTCAGTTATGATAGTCAACCAGTATAATTGATAGTGATATGGCAATTTGTAGTTTACTGTTTGAACTAGTTAGTTCTAAGATTGACTTGAGAGATTTTTTTTGATATTGGTGAAAGTTTCAAGGTTTGAAGTTTAATAGGGAAAAATAAAGAATATGGAGTGATATGATGAAAATCTATATCAATAGTCTACAAAGTAGATACTGGGAACATGTTGTTACTTAATATGTTGCACCTAGTGGGACTATGTCTAATGATCAAAAGAAAGAGCAACAAGAAAATAATCAAGCATTGGAAGCCATTATCAGTTCTTTGTTTGATTCAGAGTATGATGATGTCCATGGTCTAGAGACTACTTATGATGATGTGTAGATGACTGAAGGTGAGAATATTCAACAGTATGGTCAGAGTATCAAGGAGACAGTTGAAGTGGAGGATGCCACAGTGGTTATTAAGGTGTTGAGAACACTTCTATTGGTCTACACTATCTGAGTTACAACCATTCAGAAGCTAAAGTCTATTGATAAAACTAAGATAACTCTTGACTCCATCATTGGTAAACTTACTGCATTTGAATTAAATGGTTATGATGGTAGTGCTCAAAAATATGAATCTATATTTAGAGCTTCAGTTTATAATCCACCTGTGAGGAAAAGAAAAGATGTTAGTCATATTTATGAGTCTAGATCTAGTAGAGAAGTTGATAATGAAGATAGTTAGATTGATCTTGAAGCATTGTTAGCCAAGCGGTTACCTAGAGGTACTGGTAAGTACAGAGATAAATTACCTTTGAAGTGTTTTGCATGTAACAAGATTGGATACATTGTAGCTAACTGTCCTAATGGTGATAATGAGAATAAGTGTGAGAAGTAAAAAGGAAAAGGCAAAAGAGATTATCTCATTGCAATTGATGGTGGTATCACTGATGAGAAATCTGATCTGAAGGAGATGCTAATGAAGACATTCTATTTGTTGCCATTAAAGAGGAGACATCTGATCAGAAGGCATTAGTTTCTCACATGGATAATTCTAACGATTGGATCATAGATAGTGGTTGTTCACACCATATGACCGGTGATCGGAGTAAATTTCTTACTTTGAAGGAATTTGATGGAGGAGTTGTGAGATTTGGAAATGACTCACCCTGCATGGTAAAAGGAAAGGGTACCATTTCTCTTAAAGGAAAGAGCAGTGCAGATGATGTCTACTAGATTGAAGGATTAAAGCAAAATCTTTTGAGTGTAGCTCAACTCAATGACAGAGGATATCCATTGGAATTTAAGAAAGGAATGTGTAAAATATATGGGAGCAAAGGTGAACTAATTGCCAGTAGCAAGAAGACAAAAGGTGACCTATTTCACCTAAATCTTAAAGTCAATAACTGTTTAATTGCTAAAGTAGATGACAATTGGCTTTGGCATTGAAGATTTTGTCATATAAATTTTGATAACATTGTCAAAGTCAGTAAGTCCAATTCGGTAAGAGTTTTTCCTTAGTTGGACAAACTTGTGAATTCTATGTTTAAGGAATGTCAATTAGGAAAGATTAAATCCTAAAATTTTAAGAGAAAATCTTTCTCAGCAGAACATTTGATAGATTTGGTTCATACAAATGTCTATGGACTAATAAAGACTATAAGTATTCAAGGTGATAGATATTTTATTATTTTCACTGATGATTAGTCAAGAAGGATGTGGGTCACATTCTTGAAGGAAAAAAAAAATCCTTTAGTAAGTTCAAGGCATTCAGGGCCTTAACTGAAAAGGAAAGTGGTAAGAAGATAAAGTGTCTGAGGACTGATCAATGTGGTGAATTTACTTAAGAGGAATTCACTAAATATTATGAAGAAAATGGAATTAAGAGGCAACTTTCTGCACTAAGGGCACCACAATAGAATGGTATTGCAAAGAGGAACAATCATTTAGTTGTTGAAGCTACTAGAATGATGCTAATACAAGGAGGTGTAGCAAAGAAAAAAAATTTAGGAGAGAAGATGTCAGCATAGTTGTCTAAACTATGAATGAGATTTTGGTAAAGAGAAGTAAGGATAAAACTCCTTATGAATACTGGTATGGTAGAGCAACTAATGTCATTTATTTTATGATTTTTGGCAATAAATGTTTTTATAAGAGAGGTGACTATGTTAGTAAGTTTGAGGCTAAAAGTGATGAAGGCATATTTCTTTGTTACTCCACCAAGATTAAGGCTTATAAATGTTACAACAAATGGACAAAAAGAATCATCGAGAGTGTTGATGTCTGAGTGGATGAGCATCCTAAAGTTTCAAGAGAGACCAATGAGAAGAAAAAGGAAGATGAACCTTACATTCTGATTTTGGAGCTAGAACAGATGAAACTGAAAGCTGGTGAAGTAAATGTTGAAGTACTAGTTCAATCGGAATGGGCAGATTCTTCAGAAGAAGATGATAGTGAGAAAGAATCTGAAGGTAATGATCATGTTATTCCAAGGAATTTGAGACTCAATCATAATCCTGACCAGATTATTGGAGATAAAGATGCTAGAGTACTAACCAGAAAAAGAATTAGAGAGAATTCTTGCATTATCTCTACTATTGAGCCTAGAACTGCTAAGGAAGCATTTCAAGATGATCACTAGATTAAAGGTATAAATGAAGAGCTTGACCAAACTAAGAAGTACAATACATGGACCATAGTACCCTGACCGATGAATAAAAATGTGATAGGCACTAAATGGGTATAAGGAATAAACTGAATGAAGATGGAGTAGTAGTTAATAAACAAAGCTAGATTGGTATGCACAGGTTATGCACAAGAAGGAGGAGACTATGGCAAGACATTTGCATCAGTTGCTAGATTGGAAGGTGTTAGGACTCTACTTGCATTTGTAGCATATAAGGGATTCAATGTGTATTAGATGGATGTGAAGTCAACATTTCTAAATGGAATACTAGAAGAAGAAGTATACATTGAGTAGCCATATGGTTATGCTTTGACAGATGCAAAGGATATGGTGTGTA
Source organism: Cryptomeria japonica (assembly GCF_030272615.1). Classification (NCBI taxonomy): domain Eukaryota; kingdom Viridiplantae; phylum Streptophyta; class Pinopsida; order Cupressales; family Cupressaceae; genus Cryptomeria; species Cryptomeria japonica. The sequence continues at coordinate 72,004,832 of NC_081412.1, read as the reverse complement.
AACTACACAAAGCACTATATCGTTTGAAGCAAGCACCAAGAGCATGGTATGAAAGAATACATTCACACCTAATGAAGATAGGTTTTCAAAGAACCAGTGAAGACAACAATATATATCTCAAATCTAAAGGAGATAAGATAGTGGTTAGTGAAGTGTTTGTAGATGATATCATATTTGGAAGCAATGATGACATGAGTGATGAATATGGAAATGAGATGAAAAGTGAATTTCAAATGTCTTTAGTAGGAGAGATAAATTCTTCATAGGTTTGCAATTTCAGTAGATGAAGAGTGGTATTTTTATCACACAGTCTAAGTATGTGAAAGAGGTATTGAAGATATTTGGAATGAGTGACTGTAAACCAGTGGGGACACTAGTGGTTACAAGTTGTAAATTGTATAAGGAGGATGATACCGCATCTGTTGATGAAAATGAATACAAATCAATGTTAGGAAAACTACATTATGTTGTTCACAGCAAACCAGATATTGCTCATGCAGTTGGTTTAGTTGCCAGATTTCAGAATAATCAAAAGGAGACACATATGATAGGAACTAAAAGGATATTCAAATATTTGAAAGGTACTATTGACTATGGATTATGGTCTTATGGTATCTATATGTAGGTAACTTTGATTTGAAGGTTTATACAGATGCAAACTGGGCAGGTTTAATTTTGATTATAGGAAGAGCACAATCAGTGGTGCATTCTTTCTTGGAGGAAAACTTGTATCTTGGACAAGCAAGAAGAAGAGTTGTATATCACAGTCCACTGCTGAAGCTGAGTATGTGGCAGTGTATATGAATTGTACCTAGGTAATCTAGTAAATATTTCAAAGAGCCCAGTGTTGCATGCTAGAACCAAGCATATTGAGCTGAAATGTTATTTCTTGAGAGAGAAAGTGCAGAGTAAAGATGTGTTACTAGAGCATGTATCTACTAAGGAGTAGCTAGCAGATATCTTTACTAAACCTCTGCCTAAGACTACTTTTGAGTATCTTATACATCATCTAGGGATTGTGCCCCTACATGAAATCAATTGAGTAGATGTGGAATACATCAGTCCCCGAGCTAATTGAATAATATTGAATTAGGATTGGTGTAGAGTGGAGTTCTTCCACAAGGGGTGCATCAAGTTGCAGATTGTTGATGCAGAACAGTGAAGTATGACACTACATGTTTTACTTTCACTTTGACATTGTTGTCGAAGGGGGAGAAGAACTCTATGATTATGGGGAGAAGAATTATATGATTGATAAAGAAAAGATTTATAGCTAGTTACCAGGTGAAGACATGGAGACTCGGTTGAAGGATAGTACATGAAAAAATGTAAACCACGATTCCTATACCTGTGTATGTGCATTACTCTCAATCATCACAATCAAGGGTATTGATACTTGTATTGCCATCAATGACAAAGGGGGAGATTGATGGCATTTGCATGAAGATTGTATTGATGAACTATTGTGTTGTCATTGATGTCAATTATAACCAATAATGTTATTGTTATGATATTGTTTTGCAACTAGTAGGTGAGCTAGTGAAGGAAACCAGTATTACTTAAGAAGTAGTGAGATTGATTGGTAACCCTACCTTTTGATGTGCTAAACCCTAACTGATGGACCTTGGTGAATCAGTTGTATTGGTTTATGATCTAATGATGAATGGTAATGATTATGCCACAAATGCATGTTGTATGTGAAGAGTTCAAATGGTTTTTGGCACCTAGAGATAACCGTTTTATCTTGGGAATGAGCGAGTACATTGCATGAAGTGGAAACTACGTGATGAGTTCAGGAATCGATGAAGCAATGATCAAGGAGCAGATGAGGTTATCTTGAATAGTGTGCAATTATTTCTATGTAATTCAATGGTCATACTTGAACCGATTTGTTTATAGTCTCTATGAGGTCTTAGGTTTGTGATGTGTTACCGGCCTATTATTTTTCTTATAAGGTCGATGAGTTGTTTTGTTGTAGTGTTGGCAATTTTGGTTAAGTGTAAGTGTGATTGGTTACCGAACAAGAAGGTGTCTCTGTAGTATGTGTGAAGGTGGATAGAAGCATCAGAAGCATCTAATCAAGTAGAGTAGTGTTATTCACTAGATCAAAAAACCCTTGTTGTTTTCTAACAATTACAATAGTCAAATCCCTTAACTGGTTAAGCTCTAACAGGCTTAGTGCTATCTAAATCCTCTAACTAGGTGATCCATTAGTTTGGATTTCAAACCCTCTACCAAGGTTACTGATAACAAGGTATTGTGTCTAATAGGGAATTATAGTCTATCCCTTAACCGAGTGGTGCCTAATAGGATATGTTCCTAACAAGACCTTTTGTAAAGCTTTAATAGGCTTGGCTCTTAATAGGGTGAACTTTAGAAGAGTTCATAATACTTGTGAGTATTCATCCCCATCGTGGTTTTTCCCATTTGGGTTTTCATGTCAAAATCATTGTGTCAAGTGCTGAATGGTTTTTGTGGTTATGTTTGTTATAGTTAATTTTCTTAACTGATAAATCCACTTAGATATGATATGCTGATCGACAATAATCTGAAATGTGATTTTACTATTGTCAGTAAAGTATTTGAATGTTTTTCTTAAAAGGTTTTGAGAGTTTCAAAGAAGTTATATTGTTATTCGGTTATGATAGTCAGCTAGTATACTTGACAGTGATATTAAAATTTGAAGTTCAGTATTTCAACTAGTTAGTTCTTAGATTGACTTGAGAGATTATTTTTGAGTTTTGTGAAAGTTTAGTTAGTTTTCTATCTACTGATTCATTCCCCCCTCTCAATAGTTGTCTGGATCCTTATTGATTTGGCATACCATCAGTGAGATTATCTTCCCTACAAAGGGTGTTCTCTGTGCCAATTATGTTGCTCACCAGTTGATCTTCTATCCCTACAAATTGTTTTAGAAGACCCGTTTCCCCCATGCTCTCATTGATTTCCTCTTGTAGTTTGTCTACTTCAACTACCAAATGATTGAGCCACTAGATCTTTTCTTAGAACTATTATCTAGATTACCTTGATCCTAAGGGGTGTTGTTTCTAGTCTCCATGCATGGGATGTTAAAGGATGGAGGCTAACAATCACCAGAGGAGTCAGCTTCATTGTTTAGACTAGGGTTCACATTTACCTCTTGGTTGAATGGGAGATCTATTCCTTTCCCTTTACATAATGGATTATGTAATATAAATCTTTGGACAAGGATTTATCTTCCCCCTTTATCAATTGGATCAACCATTAATTTTTTGCATCTCAATTCGATTGCCCATTATGATGTACAAATTGTCTAGGGTTTGGAAATCCAAATCTAAATCAATTAAAACCCTAGGCATTTCAGATCTTTCAAAGATGAATTCTACCTTAATTCCAATGAGAAAAGATAGAGCCTCTCTAATGCATTCCAAAAATTGGAATTATGATGATTGATGTGATGACCATCAATCACTTCTTTTGACTGGGAGGGCAAAAGGATTTCTCATTCAATCTAGAGTTGAACTTTCACCATGATTGATCACACTGGTAGTTCCATTAGGGAGCTTGTCTACCTCTATGTGGGTTAGGGCCATGCACTCTAGTTGCACCTCAAGTGGAGCCTTCTATGGAATCCATGCCACCTTCTGCCAATCTCTATTTTGAAGGGGATATCCACTTGGTGTGTTGAGGTTGGCTCCAAGTTGCTCCTTCAAACCTGTATTGTTGGCTCCTCCAATGGGGATAGTGTTTTCTCTTGACAGGATGATTCTCTTGCTCCTCCAATTGAAATCCTTCCTTTGTGCCTGCCTTCTGCCACCATGCCTGCCATGTCTAAACTCAACCTACTACTGGTCTGTCATGATGTTCTTACCATCAAAGGCCTTTCACTCCAAATTTTGCTCCATTCTAAAAATATGCTTTTTTCCATATTCTATAATATTAATAATTTCCTTGCATCTTATTTTTTTATTTAAATATATTTACTTTTTATTATTATTTGAAAGTATTTAAATCTAAAACACTTATTTAAAAAATTAAATTTTAAACTATTATTTTCTAAATGTATGGATGATTAAATTCTAGAAATGAATTAAAAATTATTATTTGAGATATTACTTTATTCATTTATTTATTTAATTATTTATTTAATTTTTAAATAATAGATAATAAATAGTATTTAGATCTATCTAGCCTCCTTTAAATAACTGTAATGCTAGTACTAGCACAAATATTTTTTTTTTTAAAATGTTATCTTATATTTTATAAAAAAATGAAAATATTTAATTTTATGTGTTATTTATTTTAAAAAGTAATACGTTTATTATTAAATATTAATAGGTTGAAGATTTAACAAGTATCAAAATTATAATAGAAAGTAATTGTCCAATGCAAATAATGCCTACTTTCAGACCTTTCAAATATGTAAAGGAAGGTCAAGCTTAATGCTAAGAACCCTCCCTACCACTCTTTCAATTTAATTTCTATTTATAAAAGTTCAAATTCATTTTTTAATGGTTGACATCTATTAGGAAGTACTACCATAATAGAAGCACCATCCACCTCTCAATTTAATTATTATGTTTAGTAAAAAACTCCAATTTAATTTTAATGGCCAACATCTATTAGAAAGTATTTTAATGTTTAATACCCTACCCACCCTCAAACCACTCTTTCAATTTAAATTTTATCTTATTAAACACTCTTAATTTAATTTTGATGGCTACCATCTAAGAAATTACTAAACTTAATGTTTAAAATCCTCCCCACATTCCTGGCCACTCTTTCAATCTAAATTTTATCTTATTAAAAGCCCCCAATTTAATTTTGATGGCTACCATCTAAGTACTATCATAGTAGAGGCACATGGCATCTATGGAAAGGGGTAAATGGTCATGTGTGAGATGTAAATGGTAGTAAATGCATAATTAAAACAATTAGTTGGTAGGATAGTACCCAGAATAAAGTTTTTAATTGTTGCATACTAGATACGTTGGGTTTGTATATTCATTTGTAAATACCTAAATCTATTGGTTTTAACCATGCTTAAAATCTTCTTATTTTAGTAATTAATTAAATAAATATTTTTTTAATTAATTTATCTATTCTCATTTTATTTAATTTTTTAATTAAATAAATATTTTTTATTCATTCAATTATTTTCCCATCACCTTTCTTTTTACAACTAAACTAATAGGCTAATTATGAATTAATCAATTAGCTAATTTAATTTAATTAACTTATATTTATTTTTCTCCCCAATCCTTGTTCACTTAATCTTAGCCTTCCATTCATCTTGTTGGATCACCATCTAAACTTGTTATCATTTGACAAGTGTTCCTTTTACATGTCTAACTAAGATCTTGTATATTCATTTTAACCATACATGTACCCAAATTCAAACTAACTTTTATCGTATCCTGTCATTTTAAATTAAACTTTCATTTTAAATTAAACTTTTAATCATAGCCAATCATGTAAGGATGTTGCCCTAATGTGTATTCTAGAGCTAGCCTTTATCCTTCATGTGACAATTGTAACATGACAACAACTTTGATGTGAAACCCTAATCCTCATTCAATCCTAACCATCCATTAACCAATCTATCTTGGCCCTTGATTTTTATATTGAACATTCTATAATTAGGAGTTTACCCATTAATTTCTCCGACAGGTAAAAATTATGGACCTCAAAAGAAATCTAGTAGGCCTAAATGATCTCCTAGATAGCTTGTTTATATATATTCTAAGCAAAGTTCCCTTGAAGCAAGCAGTGCATTGTTCACTCTGCAAAAGATGGAAATTCATCTGGACATCCTTACCCATCCTTAAAATTTCATAAGGGATTTCTCGTCTTCATCATACAGCTGCATTATTGATGATATATTTGAGCGTCATTCAGGTAACCTTGAAGTTTTTGAGTTTAGCAACAATATCTCCTTTGAGATCAGAGACAAGCTTTCTAAGTGGATTCACCAAGCTGCTTTGAAAGATGTAAGAGAGATTAGAATTGAAGAGAATACCTTTAATCTCCCTCTTGTTGAGGTTCCCACATCGATTTTTTTGTGCCATAGCTTGAGATCTTTGACTGTCAATACTTTTCTTCTCACAAATATACCGGACTATTTTGTTGGCTTCATGGGCCTGGAAACACTCCATTTCGAGAGTGTTAAGCTGAATGACAACATCCTTGCACTCATGGTTCAATTATGTCCAGGTTTGACGATTTTAAGGTTATTTAATTGTTATGGACTCAGAACCTTGAAGATAAATTCAGACAGTCCTCTTTCTCTAAATCTCTGCTCTCCGATAGAAGCATTAACAGTGAGTTGACCACGATTGATGAGACTTTCAATAATAAAAGATTTTCGTCGGTGGACCGCGATGGAATTCTACTCGCCGGCATGTGCCAGCCTATATACAGACGCTGCACTATTTAGAGTGTTTACAACTCTAAAGTCACTGAAAAAAATCACCTTAGTGGACTTGATTTATAAGGATGATGTACCGATTCTATCTGAATTTCCTAATTTAGAACAAATCTGTATAGGCAACACGCGCTATACTGCATTGGTAAGTTTTGAATTCTTATTTTATTACAAACATTTTATTTTTTATCAAACCCTAACATCGATTTGTTGCTCTACTGCATTTTAATCCTTGACAGAAACATTAGAACTGTTGATCTATAAAGAACACAGCAGAAAAAAAAAATGAAATTAAAAAAAACCAGACAACATGCACAGAAAGACAGAGACAAGAAAATTATAGTGGTTCGTCCAATCTGGACTACATCCACTCTTCAAGCAGGGGGCAACTCTTTTATTAAAATTACATCAATGCAATACACAGCAACACTCAGCTATATCTCTATTAATCATCACAGCAGCTGGGATAAGCAACGGTTTTGGAATCATACTCTTCAGTTACATGCAGGCCCAAATGATTGGGCTTCACTGACATGCAATGTTACAATGCAGAGCCGTTACAAGAACTGCATTTCTAGCTTTCATTCATTTTTGTATATTTTTCTGAGTGAATCTCCTGAAATTTTTGCTTTCATCTAAGGGTGTAATGCAGCAGTTGTCTAATGCCGTATTTCCAGATTTTTCTGCATCATCTTCACTGAAAAATTTAGAGCAGGTTCATCTGAATATGACACTTTTTTATGATGCTACACGCCTACTTGCCTATCTACTTCCACGCTCTCCTGCTCTGAAAAGTATATCAGTTTCCCGGAAGAAAGGATTTGATGGCATTAGGGCTCTGCGATTTATCAACAGGGTGTTGAATCTTCAGCAACAATTTCGAGGAACCAAAATTCTCTTATCAAGGGATACTGTGAAGGAAGGGAGATGCCTCAACTGCGATCTTGAAGATTTTGATTGATATGAGAGGATCTTATTTATTGTTTGTATTTACAATTTATTTTGGTTAATTTTGCAATTGTATTAAATTACAAAGGAACGGAAGTATGTGTTCAATTTTATTTGAAACTAATCAACCAGAGTAAATTTTAATGCGTACAGGAAATCAATCATATAATATTTTCTCCTACCACTTTCCATTCAGTGTTTTTACCGTTGCGTTCTTGTTCTGCCAGTCTGTCTTTTACTTTTCTTATTGAGAAAAATTATAAAATATTGAGCAACAAAGCTTATGGTGTCAAATCATTGATATGTTTATTTAAATTAGTTCCCTGACTTCATTATTTGTAGTTATGTTTGCTCTGATGATTGTGATGGATTAGACAGTTTGTTTATTTCATGAATAAAACTTGAACTTGGTAGCTTTTCAGCTTTGATGGTCTGTAGCTTGTTAATTCAATTTCGGACCAGTGGTGAGATATGAAGAGTTCATCAATAATGATACTATGAAAACAAATCAATGGTTTATTAGAGTTATAACAAAATAAGGGGAAAATTATGTGCATCTTATGTGAGCCAACGATGTTAAAATTTAAATCTCCGTAGGAGTAATCTCTCGTTCTTTTAAAGGGAATTGTACCTCTGTTTCATTTGTTCAGTCTTGCGTAGCAGCATTACGTGTTGTTGTCCCTTAGTTGTCCTTGATGACAAAAAGGGATTTATTATTGGCAGATTATATATCATGGTACATTGACATTTCTTTATGTACATTGACATTTCTTTAAGGGACTCTCTTGGATTTTTACTACTCTTATTTTTCTAACACTCTGACAGTGTTCTCATCTTGGACTGGACTCGACTGGATCTTGACAACTTACGGCTAGACTGATCTTTAGCTGTTCTTCTCTTGCTGACTATAACATCTACTTGACACTAGCTTTCTTTGACAGACTTCTAATAGACTTCAACAATCTCCACATGATCACAATTTCAACACCCACGATGTCCTTTATCCTAAGGGACTGGCTATGACCTCTTAAATCAGATGTACCATTTGCAAACTTTTATTTTAGGACAAGTTAGCAAGAAGCCTGCGGCCTTTGCCATTACAACTTGACTGACTTTGAAAACACCATGATGCAAACAGGACCCAATACTTCTTACAACTATGACTGCTTAGGCTTGGGTGGATTGTTTCTTCAGCTGCATTTATTATTTTTCATCATTGCTTCACACAAGAACTTGCACGCCTACAGACTCAAATACTAGAATATCTTCCTTGTCTCTTTCTGCTAACACTTTGCCATTTCCCTCACCCTAGCTAGCTTACCAATTTGCCCTAATCTCCAGGCTCTGATACCAGATGAAGGAAACGAAAGGAGTAGCAAAAAAGATAAACAACTTTATATCACTCAAAATGAAGTATTACATCGATTAACTAAACTGCATCTCAACATTAAACAACATTACATTCATACAAATATTAGACTAAACTTCTAACATTTAACAACTCTATGGAGCTGGACTCTCTTAGGCAAGAATAAAGAAAAATACACACCATACAATATATAGAAGAGTAAAGACAGATACATACGTAAAATATTATTTATTGAGCTACCACAATCTGAATGAATCTGCAAATGGGACATTAGCTAGGTTGTTGAAGATAATGCGCGTCTGCTGATATGACAGAGAGCAGGCTGATGCAGGGACAGAAAATCCATTCGAATCCAAGGAAAATCTGCTTTGAGTGCTTTCATTTAATGATGCAGGTTGACTGCAGATCTGGACAATCATAAGGAAGATGTGAGACACGATAAGTTATTGGGAGGAGTTGAGATTATTTCCAACAACTTTCTATCTGAAAAGAAATATGGTTACTCCATTTGTTTTCTTTTGAAAATACAAAAACAATCAAGGGAAAAAGGAAATAGTGAAAATTTTCTGAAAGATACTTTGTAATTTCGAATGAGTGTAAATGAGAAACAAGCACTAGGGTTTATTCAGTTTAAAAATTAAAAAAAAAGGAGATTTCTCATTGACACATAATTAGTTTCTTGTTTCAGTTTGTTCAAACCCTAGTTAGGGTTTGGTAACCCTATTTGAGGGTTATTCATGAAAACAATTTTGCTTTTAAGATTTGAGGGTTACTCATGAAGACAATTTTGCTTTTACAAAATGTTCTTAAGAACACATGGGTTCATACAGATTTTTTTTTGGATATATAGAAAAGATTGAAAAGAGCGACAAAATAGTCTTGATTATGTAATCTCATAAACAATACATTGACAGATACATTTGAGAACATAGATAAATTATGATTTTGTTTCAGAGTATATGTTGTACCTATTTTTATTAGAAGAGATTGAGGTTAGTTTACTCTCTCGGATTGTGAGTGTATGGTGGAAAAGTGGTCTGATAGAACTCAATATGTGAAAATATTATAAAAAGACTAGTCCACACACACACAAAGGACTTCTTGATGCAAGTTATGGAGTAATAATGTATTACTCAGCTTCCCAAGGAGGGTCCCATGGTTCTCTATCTCACAATGTCCCTCAAACCAATGTTTTTGGTCTCAGATCACTGAGCAAAATGGTTTTAGGGATGGCAAATGCAAGAACGAGGGATGCACTGATAGTTTTTAGGATGAGATGTGTTAAGCTATGTATGATCTTAGAAATGCAATAAACTAAATGATAAGATGACAAGATTAGTATGAGTACTATCCTAGCATACTATATTTAATCTATGATTGAGCTAAAATGATAAAGAAATTATTCTAAACATGCATATTAGTCTAATTCCTAATCTAAAAGAGGCTAAATGATGAGCATAAAAATGATATGAAAGCTTGAAAGAATTTGAGCATAAGTGTAATGCTTCAAATTTGAAAGATGATTGTTAAAAATGGAGGAATGAGAGCTCTATTTATAGCACAAATAGGGCAATGGATGGTCAAGATTGAATGGTTTAATCAAGGGTTGAGTTTGAAAGTTGGGGATCCATATGCACAATTGGCACCAATGAAATGGTGACAAGTGTCAATATAGGATTGGGTTGAGAGAAGGGGTTGGAGGCATTAAAGGCCTGAGAAGACCTCATGGTTATCTAGAGGCTAAGGGTCAAGTCTAAATTAAGATTACCCACTGGATTAAGAGTTAATCCAAGGATAAACCTTTGTGCAAATGATTAAGAGATAATCATGGTCAAAACATTAATGGCCTGATGAGACCCTTGGGTTGGATGAAGGTTGAGTCAAAACAAATGTTTTAACCATGTAGGAGGGTTTGAGTTAACCATTAATGGTTATTGGAGACTTTGGGGATTAAGTGGTTGAAAGTTGGAAGCCTTCAATGGTTATCAAAGACTTTGAGGATTTAAGTGGTTGAAGGTTGAAAGCCTTTAATGGTTATCAAAGACTTTGAGGGTTTGAGAAGTGACTTCCCTTTGCTTAGGGATGTGACAAAGTTTAGATTAGGGGTTAGGTTAATTAGAAGCGATTAGAAGATTCTAGAAGGGATTAGAAAGGGTTTGGGATTTTGCAAGTGGATGGAGGGATAATAGGATTTAATTGAAATAAAGTATTTCATTCAATCTGGTTGCAATTAAATAAATTAGATTTATTCAATTTAGGATAACTATTTAATTAAATTTGAATTTAATTAAAAGTGGATAGGGGGGATTTAATTGAATAAAATGATTTATTCATTAAATGGGTATAGTGAATTTAATTTAAATAAATTGAGTAATTTACTTAATTAAATAGAGGAATGTGGATAATTTAATTAAATTGGATTTAATTAAATAGAGAAATGAACATAAAATATTCATTTAGGAATATGGTCATTTTTATACGTCTACATTTTGCCCCTCTTTGAAGTGACGTGTGTGCACATGTTATTTCAAAGAAAATGATGCTTTATCATGATTTATGGTTAAATGCAATTTTTGTGTCACTCTTTTGATTTGCGAGTCGTGCCCCAGATTTGATTTGATGTGTGATGCCCCAGATTCGATATTTGATGGTGATGCCCCCTCGCGAGATGAATCAATATTTTTGAAAAAAATTTGTTTGAAAATTTTTGATGAGTTGGTGTATGATGTGTATGATTTCGTGCATGTAAAAAGTGTGCAAATTGATTCATCTCCTGATAAGTTACAAATATTATGGTATAGGGGAGACCGCGACCATATTACAGGTCCATTTGGCTAACCCTAATTTCATTTTCCTCCTATAAAAGGGGAAAAGGGCTTGATTTAGATTCATTTGTGCTTTGTTGACTTTGGAGAAAGAGAATTTTCTCTGGAGAGAAAATGCCTATTCCCTATCATAGACACCGATTCAAGCGCGTTCGGAGGTATCGGAGGCTTGTAGCGCGTGGACCACCAGTAAGTCAATGCTTTTGACCCTCTTTTGATTTTTTATTTTGTCGTTTTTAGTCATTTTTTGAATTTCAAAGTTTGGGTTTTACGGTTTAGCGCGTCTAGGGTCTACAGTAGCGCATACAAAGTGTGAAGTAGCGCATCGAGTTCAAATATAGGGGTCGCATCCGAAAAAGATACATTAGCGCATAAAATTACTAGGTTAGCGCGTGCATGTAGAATAGCGCATAGAAAGTGCTGGGTAGCACGTTGCGTCAATTGGTTAGCACATAGGGGTGACCTAGCGCATAGGGGCCTTAGGGGTTCACATAGGGAAGGGGGTTTAGTGCGTAGGACTAACCTAGCTCATAGGGCTAAACGGGTAGCGCCTAGGAGGGGTAGATTAGCGCGCAGGCAGAGTCTAGCGCATGGGGTGAAAATTTTAGCGCATAGACCGAGTCTAGTGCATAGGGTAAATAGATTAGTGCGTAGGAGGGGCAGCCTAGCATGTGGGAGGTTTTTAGCGCATTGAATAACTATTTTAGCGCATCTAAAAAATTTTGCAAGCTGGGCCGAATGAAAAATTGGTTTTGTTTGCCTGTCGTGTTTTGATGAATTTATCCAATATGAGTGTTGGTATAACTTGTTTTGATTTGCGATTTTCCAAGTTATGTATAGATATCAATCTGTTGTATTGATCAGAATATGATTTATTTGCATGGTCTGTTTCAAGTTCAATGTGTGTAAAAGCCTGAGTTGTGTTACAAGCCGATATGGGTCAGAAACTTGAGTTGTTTTACAAGCTGATATGGGTGGGAAACTTGAGTTGTTTTACAAGTTTATATGGTTGTGGAGACTTGAGTAGTTTTACAAGGTTTGATATGGTTTTTGATAACTTGAGTTGTTTTACAAGTTGATATGAAATGATAGGATTTTGAACTTTGATGTAGATGAGCAAATGGTTTCATGTTTGTTGATGTAATTTTGATTTTGATATCTGTGTTTTGATGTGGAAACTGATATTGGATATGTTTGGTTTGTTGATAGGAGCGATTGGGCATGGTACAGTTGAGGGAGAGATTCCCCAGACCATGGACATTGATACCGCGGTCGTCACAGGCTGATTTGGACATTATTGAGAGATGTGGATTAACGTCTCTCCTGGATATGCCTCGGTTCACTGTGAACCGAGGGCTTTTGATAGCTTTGGCAGAGAGGTGGCATAGTGACACCAACACCTTCCATTTTTCTACGAGAGAGATGACAGTCACACCTGAGGACTATTATCGGATTTTACACATTCCTGTGGTAGGTGCACTACTACCATACAAGCAGTCGAAGGAGGGTGGCACAGAGACATTGCGTCAGATTTTTCATGATGATACCATCTGCAGTTATGAGATCCCCTGGCAGGAGTTTTTGGACTTGGACTATGCACCACTGCCATCCATTCTAGCAGGGTTTATCGGGGGATTCCTTTGTCCTGATCGCAGGTCAAAGGGATTCTCGGTGGGATGGGGGTTAGTTTTGGAGGAGATGGTCACACAGGGCCGGAGATTTGCATGGGGGTCAGCGATGCTGGCTCATTTATACAGGAGTTTACATGAGGTAGTTTACCTCGGTTATGGCAGTTTGTCAGCTGGCGTGACTTTGTTATAGGTATGGTGCTGGGAGCATATTCCAGCAGTGAGGCCATTGGCAAACAGGGATAGGCCCGTAGGTGCAGCATATGCCTACGGATACAGAGGTCTAGTTGTCCAGCGTAAGCTGGGAAAACTAGAGCATTGGAGGAGGGTTTTTGATGACATAGATACGGTCACCTGGAGACCGTATACAGGATGTGAGGTATGGGCAGAGGATTGGCTAGAGATGCCCTTTGTTTTTATGACCAGATATCTGATTGGGAGGACCCCGTTCATGATTGAGCGGTTTGTGGTGACCCAAGTTTTGAGGCAGTTCGGGCACCAGCAGGGTATTCCTCAGGGAGCGTGCCTTTATGCACGGCGACAGCAGGATGTGGTCGATTGGGGGCCGACTATTGATAGTGTCGTGGTAGTGGAGGAGTTTGTGGGGTTGGTCGGCCAGATCTGGGATTATGCCCCAGAGATCCAGGATGCGGGGATGACAGACGAGTTTGCTCGATTGTTTGCGACGCAGGCGCTGGCTAGGATCTCGGATCCGGAGGAGATGAGGCCAGCATTTGACTCAGATGAGGAGGAGGGAGATGGGGGAGATGATGGAGATGATGGGGAGGATGGAGGAGGAGGTAGAGGAGCCAAGGGGAGGCGGGGACATATAGTGACGAGAGGAGAGAGAGGTGTGGATCAAGCAACTAGACAGGGGAGGATAGACAGGGGGAGAGGAGGATTGGCTATCGGAGCCAGTGGAGAGGGGAGAGTGGGGGAGGTGCTAGCTGCAGTGGGGGGCGATGATGAGCCTAGTCGACCATCTCAGAGGAGGAGGACGGATGCACTCCCACCTCCAGTACCAAGGAGAGGCCGAGTGGGAGGGATTCCTCCAGCATAGGTACCACTATGGGTACGAGTTCCAGGGTATATGGAGGATGCTCAGATCTGGACCTTATAGATTACTATGCAGTAGCTGCAGGCATAGATTTTGACTTATCAGCGGCAGATTGCTCAGTTGACCACTGAGCGAGATACCGAGATAGAGCGTTGAGGATGAGCAGAGGAGGTGGTGGTGAGCATGCAGAGAGCAGCGGCGGGTGGTCCCATGAGAGACACCCTAAGAGAGTTGGCACTGAGAGCCCAGGAGGCAGAGTACTATAGGTGGCATTATGAGGCTGTAGTACCTAGGGACCGGTGAGTTGAGAGCTTCACACAGTCGAGATCCAGCCGATCTTGAGCTACTCGGTCACGGTCGGAGAGTCGAGGTGTCACTGGTCCACCAAGACAGGACCCTCCTGGAGATCCAAGGGTGGGTGTATCTGGAGCGAGACCATCTTCGTCAGGAGATAGTCATACTTGAGAGACATGGTCTCTGTTTGTATTTTTGGATCATTGTTATTCTTTGTACTGGACACAGTGTTTGGACACATTTTGTAGATTTTGATCATTTTGAGATATATATACGGCACCATTTTTGATCATGTGATGTGTTGATATGGATGCATTTATTTTATGTGATGATGTAATGCTTAAATATATGATGTAATGTATGATGTAGGATGTATGCTATTTATATGCTGTGAGATGTATCTTGATATGTAATGATGTTAAAATGATATGCAACTAATGGTAAAATGATATGCAACTAATTGTAAAATGATATGCAACTAATTGTTTTTGGAGCATCCCTCATTTTGTATTTGCCATCCGATATAACCATTTGTTTGCTTTCTTTGTAGATATCATCATTGAACATTTATTGATTTTTGGATATGTTGAAAATTTATACAAGCATAATGGTATAATTGAACCATAATAACCTGAGAAAAATTTACATGATTTTTGACTTTGCAAGATAGCACAAGCGTCAAGGTATAATTGAACTAGGACGACCTGAGTGCGTATTGCGTAAACAGACAAGATTAGATCATTTGTATGCATGAAGTGGAATCAGGCCTTCAGTGATATTCGATGTATCATGTCCCAAGGTAAACATTCACATAGTATAAGTGATCGCCTCCCAGACAGAAGACCAAGAAAATATTGGAGTTTCCCCACGATCTCTAACTGTGAAGCATGTAGTGAGACAAGGAAGAGAATCCAATAATTCAGAAAGTTCAAAATGCAAAACTAGTCAAGACTTTATGCAAGAATGCAACATGTAGTACTTCAAAAAATCATCCATCCTTGGTATTTTTGTGAATTGTTTTGCTTTGGTTTTTGCGATGAAGTATAGTTTTGTTTGTTGGATGTCAAGCTATTGAGTTTTGCAGATAGCCTTGATGTCTTGAATGTTTGCAAGTTTTTTGAACCAACTAATGCCCCTAGCTGAGTGTGCCTCTGGATATGATCATGTATAGTGATTTCCAAGCCATGGTGGACTGCGGTAAGAGAATAGATATAGATGGATAACCCAGGACAGTGACTACATTAAGTATATCCTGAATGAATATATGCTAAGTGTCGGGCGATGGTCGATAGTGTTTTGATGGATAAGATGGCATGGAGATAGATAGAGGAGCCGTTCTTTCACAAGAGCGCCTGTTTACCAGGTTTTCACCATTTGTTTTTATTGTACTTTGTGTTTTTTTTTTTTGCTTTTTCTGGATTTTTGATTTTTTTGTTTGTTTTTGGCTTTTTTCGTGCACTAGGCCAGTTTAAGTATAGTACATCTTCAGATGGATGTTGTTGGTTGGTTCTTCGAGCATATCTCCGTCTGAAGTTGTTAGCTGATAAGCACCTGATCCATAGACTAATATGATGACATAGGGACCCAACCAGTTAGGTTCAAATTTCCCTTTCTTTTCTCGATCTTGTTGATTTCTTGGATTTTCTTTGAGGACGAGGTCACCAACCTTGAAGTTGCGGGGAATGACCTTGTGATTGTAGCTCCTGCACATGTGTTGCTGATATGCTTTGAGATGAGTATAAGCATGTTGGTGTCTTTTGTCTAATAGTTCAAGTTCTTGCAGTCGGTTAACTCGATACTCTTCATCTGGGATTAAGCCTTTCAAAGAGACTCTGAGAGATGGGATTTCTACCTCCAGGGGTAAAATTGCTTCTGATCCATATACCAATGAGTATGGTGTCGCTCTTGTAGGTGTGCGGATGCTGGTTCTGTATGCCCAAAGTGCTGGATTGAGTTGTACGTGCCAATCTTTTCCTGCATCATTTACTGTTTTCTTGAAGATTTTCAGTATCGTCTTGTTAGATGCTTCCGCTTGACCATTTCCCTGTGGGTAATATGGTGTAGAGAACCTATGTTGGATTTTGAATTTTTCACATAGTTCTTGGACATCTTGATTCTTGAAAGGTCGTCCATTATCTGTGATGATTGAACTTGGAATACCATATCTGCAGATCAGATAATTGAGGATAAAAGAGGCAATTTGTTTCCCAGTCACTGTGGTCATGGGAACTACTTCTATCCATTTGGTAAAGTATTCTATTGCTGTTATAATGAACTTGTGTCCATTTGAAGATGAAGGATGAATTTTGCCAACCAAGTCTAGTCCCCATTGACAAAAGGGCCAGGATGTTGTAAACGGCTATAGTTCTTGTGCTGGTGCATGTATCAGATTACCATGGATTTGGCATTTAGGACATTTCTTGGTGAAGTGATAGGAATCTTTCTCCATTGTAGGCCAGTAGTATCCCATCCTTAGAAGTTTTTTAGCAAGAGTAGTGCCACTTGAATGTGTGCCACAAATACCTTCGTGAAGCTCATGTAAAGCATAATCGGAATCATTACGATCAAGGCAATGAAGAAGAGTACCATCGAGACCTCGACAATACAAAGTATCGGCAGTAAGGGTATAACGGGCAGCTTGTCGGATAAAGTTACGTTTTTGGTTATGGGATTGGTCAATGGGTAAAATATTGTGTTTGAGGTAGTCGTAGATGGGTCCATATAACAGAGAATCTGAACCAGTCAAGGCATAGATAACATGGGATTCAAAGTGGTCATAGGTGGGGGAAAACAGTTGCTCTACCAGGAACTCATAACGACTCTGTTGCTCTGGAATTTGTAGTAATGAAGTGATAGTAGCCATTGCATCGGCTGCTTTGTTGTTCAACCTTGGTATTTGCTCGAAGGTGATGTGCACAAAATACTGTTTGAAGTCATCCACTATTCGCTTGTAGGGTAGTAGCTTGTCATCCTTTGTCTGAAAGTCATTGTTGATTTGATGGACAACCAGTTGCGAGTCTCCATAGACTTTTAACTCTGTGATTTTCCACTCTATGGGCATTTTGATGCCTATGACCAGTGCCTCATATTCAACCACATTATTTGTGCATGGAAACATGAGCCTATATGATCTTGGTATAGTGTGTCCTTCAGGAGTGATGAACAGAATGCTTGCTCTTGAACCATGTTGTGTATAGGATCCGTCAAAGTATAGGGTCCAGTGTTTGGTAGAAAGAGAAAGAACATCTCTGTCTGGAAAGTCAACCTCCATGGTTTGTTTTCCTGGTAGCGGTGCTTCAGCTAGTTGATCTGCAATTGCTTGTCCTTTGATGGCTCGTCTTTCTGTGTAGTGAATGTCAAATTCACTGAGAATCATGACCCATTTAGCCAATCGGCCTGTAAGAGCTGCCTTGCTAAGTAGATATTTGAGAGGATCAATTTTTGCAACTAACTTGATGGTGTGTGCTAGCATATAATGTCGGAACTTCTGAGATGCGAAGACCACTATTAGGCAAGCCTTTTCAATGAATGTATAGTTGAGTTCATAGCTATTCAATGTCCTACTGATGTAATATATGGCGCGTTCCTTTCCTTATTGATCTTCTTGTGCCAATAGTGCCCCCAGTGATATATCGGTTGTTGAGATATATAGGATAAGTGGCTTTCCTGCGACTGGTGGTACTAGAACTGGTGGGTTCATCAGGTACTGTTTGATTTGGTAAAAAATTCTACACACTTGGCCTCCCATTTGAATGGTACATTTTTGTGTAGTAAATGGTTAAATGGTAGACTTTTATCTGCTAGCTGAGCGATGAATCATCTGATTGATTGAAGTTGGCCTTGTAGAGATCTAAGTTAACTGATATTCTTTGGTGGTGGCATGTCCATAATGGCTTGTACCTTTGCTGGATCAACTTCAATACCTTTAGCTGAGACTATGTAGCCTAGTAACTTGCCTAATGTAACCCCGAAGACACACTTCTTAGGGTTAAGCCTGACTTGGAATTTCTCCAATCAATGAAATTTTTTTGCTAAGATGCCAAGATGTTCAGCTCTAGTGAAGGATTTGGCTAGTAAATCATCCACATAGTCTCCATAAATGTGTGCATCATGTCATGGAATATTGTGGTCATTGCTCTTTGATAAGTGGCCCCTGCATTCTTTAAGCCAAAAGGCATAACATTCCAATAGTACATTCCCCAAGGACAGGTGAATGTTGTTTTATCTTGATCTTCAGGAGCTATTTTGATTTGATTATAGCCTGAAAAACCATCCATTAGTGAAAGCATTGCATGGCCTGCTGTGAGATCTACAATTATGTCGATACTTGGTAGAGGAAAGTCATCCTTTGGGCAAGCTTTGTTGACGTCTCTGAAGTCAGTGCAGATTCTGATACTACCGTCCAGTTTTGATACTGGAACGATGTTGGAAATCCACTCTACATAGTCAATGGGTCGAATGAATCCGACGTCTAATAATTTCTTTAATTCAGTTTTGACCATGAGTGCCACCTGTGGGTTCATCTTGCGTAGCTTTTGCTTAACTAGCTTAACTCCTGTAGAAATGGACAGATGATGCATGATTAAGTGTGGATCCACTCCAGGCATATCAGCATATGACCAAGCAAAGTTAATTTGCTGTTCTTTGAAGAAAATGATGAACGCTGATCTTTCTGCCTCAGTTAGAGATTCTGCAAGGTGTATGTTTCTGGCTGCTTCTGTTGTACCAATGTTGATTGATTGAGTGGGCTCAATCAATATGGGTGATTGCTCATGAAAGTGATCAGGAAGAGTGTCAAGTCTCCCATCGTTAGGTGCCTTAAAAAGGTTTTCACCCTCAGATGCTTCCTTTATTTTTACTTTTTGATGATCTAGAGCTGCCATTGACTGGTTTTCAGCATCAGATCTTTTTTTTGTTGTATTTTTGTGACTAAGAGACTTGGCACTCCCTGATTGACAGATATCATTATTTTGTTCACTGGTAGAGCTTGTTTCCGGATTTATGGTACATAGGTAATGGATAATAGATGCATCATCTGGGAAAATTTGTATATCATGGATTTCAGGTTCGTCCCAGTTGATAAGGTCAGGAAAGACAAGTGGTAAGGAATCGTTGGGTGGATCAAGTTCGGCTACTGTAAGTGTTAGGATAGAGTTTTCATTGTGTTGGGTTTTGGTTTTAAAGGAGTCCAGGATTTCGTCGAGGTCCTCGATGGTATCATTCTCCACATAGACTTGCTCATAATGTTCTTGTTCGCTTTCCTTGGCGTCATAGATATTCTGTGGTCCAAATTCAAGAGGTCTATCTTTTGCGTTATGTTCTTCGTGGGAGAGAGTTACAGAATCAGTATCACTAGGGATATCTATAGTAGCATTAGAGCAGGTACCCCATTCATATTCATTTGAATCGGTCTCATAGGTATCATCCCAGATTCTATCTGTGCTGTAAACAGGTATGTTGTATGGTGAAAACAAATCTTTGATGATGGATACCATTTTGATGGTTTTTGTTGATTCTGTATCAGATCCGTCTTCTACTTGCTGGATTTGTTCATAGACTGTGCTTCCTCGGGGAGGAATAACAATATCTGGACATGACATGATTTGTTTTTGAGATATTGGTGTTTGAATATGAGCTACTGCTACAGATAGGGCCTTCTTATGACTTAGAAGTTTCCCCTGATGTAACTTCTGATCTTGACATTCCCGTGTCTTGCAGATTGTTTCTGTTGATTCAAAGAGTGCTTCCTGCCAGGATTCTTCTTTGTACTTCTTCTTTTCCTTCTATTGAGGTTTTGTAGTTGTGTGCGGCGGCCGTTTCAATAGGAATGTGAGTTTAGAACCCAAGCCTGCTTTGTTTCTACTAGGTTGTGAAGGAAGATCTATAGGTTCAGTGACTCCTTCTTTGCGTTTGCCAATAGGTCCTTTACCACCATATCCCATTTGCTTCATGATTAAGTAACCTTTTCCATACAGGTGTGTTGGTAGAGCAATGTCCAGAGCGATTTCTCTATGATCGTCTTCTTCATCTTTATATAACCAGTTAAGAACATCTTTGTCTTCTGATTCATGTGCTAGAGTGCCCAGTTGGATGAAAGTACCATCAAATTTGGTGAGGGGCTGAGTAATCAGATGTGTTGATGTATTAGGCAATCCATGAGATCTAGGT
This sequence comes from Cryptomeria japonica, assembly GCF_030272615.1. Lineage (NCBI taxonomy): Eukaryota > Viridiplantae > Streptophyta > Pinopsida > Cupressales > Cupressaceae > Cryptomeria > Cryptomeria japonica. Next base: position 71,984,140 of record NC_081412.1, on the reverse strand, counting down.
GATGTTGGAAATTTGGCCAAACATAAAGGCTCCAGAGAATATTCTCCCATGCCTTGGTCTTTGATTTGCATTTTCTATTTGAAGTCTCCCCTTAAGGAGTTGGGCTTTGTTGTCGGTATATCTGATGTCACGGATTGCTGCTTTTCTCTATTATGAGGAACCAAACTATCTTGAGCTGCCCCCATTGCATTGCAATGTTGAAATGGATTGTGATCAACTGATATGGAGATTTCTTGTCCATCATAAGGAAACTTGACACACTGGTGATATGTAGAAGGTACTGCTTGCATTTCTTGTATCCAGGGTCATCCTAACAAGATATTGTAGGTGAGATCAATATCTAAGACCTGACATATAGTATCCTTTTGTATTGGTCCTACTTGAATAGGCAATATCACTATTCCTTTAGAGGATCTTTCCTCATCATCATATGCCTTTATGGTAATTTTCTTGCAAGGATCAATAGACTCTTCTAAGAAGCCCAATGCACGGATAAGCTTTAAAGTACATATATTAAGTCCGTCTCCTCCATCTATTAAGACTCTTTTTACTCGGTGTTTGCAAACAATGACTTCAATATGGAGAGTTGTATTATGTGGATGACTCAAGGAAGTATTATCATGCTCTGAGAAGGTGAGGTTATGAGGTCCTATCATATGGGCGACCATGGCTTGAAATCTATCTGTATCTAGATTTTGAGGTACATTTGTTTCCAATAGCGCTTGCTCCAATATGTCTTTGTGCTTTGGTGATAGTTTCAATAATTCCAGGATAGATATCTAAGCTGGAGTCTTGCGTAGTTGGCTAACCAAGTCATAGTGGATTTTTGCTGTGACAGTTGTAGGTGCAGTATGTCCCTTCACGACATATTTCTGAGTTTGGGTTGTTACATTGACAGATTCATGATCATGCCGATCTCAAATGGTGATGACATTGACTTGATGATCTTCAGCTGATATGTGGTTGATAGTGTTGTTGTAGATGTGATTAATACGAGCTCCGCGTGTATCATCTGAAGTTGATGCTCCATCTTTGTTGTAATTTGGGAGAGGATTTTTGAAGGCTCCGTGATCACCATTTGTTTTAAGACCATCGACCGTTAAGTCACCTCGATCAATCATGTCCTGCACTATGTGTTTCAATCTCATGCACTCGTTTGTTCTATGACCCCTATTGCGATGGAAATCACAATAGTGCGAATCATTCCACCAAGGTGGTTTGATTGGGGGTTCATAGTTGTTGATTGGAGGCAAAGAAAGAATCTTATTTGCCAAAAGTTCTCTGAATGCAGATTCTAATGATTGTCCCAGTGGTGTGAAGATACGCTTTTGGAAATTATTCATGTTGTTGCGTGGATTGTTCTTAGGTCCTGGATTCATGTTTTTGTTTTGAGTATCGCTGGTGTTATTTGTGTTGAGCTGTCCTTGATCAGTGTTTGGTGCATATGTGTTAGCACTGGGAGTAGCATTTTTAGGATTTTTCATATTTTGAGGATTTTCGGATAATGCAAGTATTGGTTGCTTAGATTTGGGATCATATGATTCATTGTTGCCTTCATTTTTGTTTCGAGTCCAAAATCGAGATTTGTCAAGGTTGGTGTTGTTCTGATTATTGTAGTTTGTTGAGTTTGTTCCTTCCTTGTAGAATTTGAGTGTTCCCTTTTTGACACATGCTTCTTCTACTTGAATGCCATTTTCAATCAATTTAGCGAATGATGGTATGCATTGAAGTTTTAGTCTATAACTCATTTCGCCATTCAAGTTATCGATGAAGATTTCCATTTTCTCCTTTTCAGGAATATCTCGAGGATATCTGGATACCATGCGTCGCCAGCGTTGAAGGAACACCATGAATGTTTCATTGTTCTTTTGTTTGGTGTTGCAAACATCTAGCATGGTTATGGCATGTTGAATGTTGTAGGAATAGTGGGTTATGAATTTGTTAACCAGTTCATCAAATGATCTAACAGGTGGCAAAATTTTGGATAACCATTCTATGGTTTGCCCTCCCAGGATCCTGGGGAATAACCTCATTAAATAGGTGTCATCATGAGCAAATTCGAGGCTCAGTGTGCAAAATTCTCGAACATGATCTCGGGGATCACTTTTTCTATCATATTTATCAAATTTGGGAACGTCCGAGTTTGGAGGAAAAGGCACCATGTTCAAGCTTCTGTCAAATGGGTAAGGACAGATTTCGTTTAAAGAGTACCGTACTGTTGTCCCTTGTTGCATATCTTGTATTTGCCTTTGCAACATTTGCATTTGTTGAGTAAGAGAAACCAAAGGTGCATTATCTTGGCGAGGAAAGAGTTCTTCCCTCGTATTTGTTCTTAGCTGAAAAGGTGTGGTAAACGGTATGTTTTGTTCTGGAGTTTCAAGCTCAGGTATACGCATTTCTAGTATGTGTTGTTCTGGAATATGTTGTTCAGGTATGTGAGTTTCTTCTTCTCTTTGTTGTTCTTGATATGTATATTGTCAAGACCCGGTTTGAAAAATGTTTGCATAGAAATCTTCAGGAAGTTTAACGCCTTTACTTGTGAGCATGAGCAAATACTTTTCTTTGTCATTTTCCATGATCTTTTCTACAAGTTTTTGGAATAAAGGGTTTTCCTGACATTCCCGAAGAAGTGCTTCAGTAATTTCAGTTTCTTCTACGGGTGGAACTTCAAAAGGATTTGATAATCTACGATTCATACTTGATTCTGCATGTGTCTCACTTTTTTTGTCTTGTTGAGAGCAAGTGACAGGCATTTTAGTAGAAACTTTCAGTGATGAAAGGAACAAAAGTCTCTTCGATGTGTTGCTCGGGGGTTGGTGGTTCTGGTCGAGGTGTGTTATATGTGATGCACTCGTTGGGTAAGAATGCTGGATTGATTTTTTCGCTATGGTTTATGGTTTGATTAAAAGCAGACTTTTGACAGTATGCTCTTATCTGCAAGGGTTCTTTATCAAATTCGCTAGATTTGTTTTGGATATACCTTTTGACGTGATGAAGGAATTGTAGCGTTGTAAATTGTACGCACTTGCTAGGGTGGTACAATTTCACACCTAGTTTAGCACCCGCCTTGGCGCATTTTGTATTTTGCATTGCATTTCCCCTTTAGCACTTAATTAATTAAATTAATTAGGTCTAAGGTTCTATTTTATCATCTCCCATATCATAAAGTTGGGCCCTTTTCATTAAAGTGTGCCCCTTTCATTTTATTCCTCCTATACATCATTTAATCAAAAACCCTAATTAGGCCCTATTTCGAACTTGGGGGCTTGGTTTCGGGGGTCAAAACATCTCGAAATCACCTGTAACTTTAGGATTCTCTCTAAAATCATCATATCCAACGGCCCTGAAAATTTGGTGAAAAGTTGTCGAGACCGTGGCGCCCGGTGCACATGGTCCCAGACATCTTTCCCAAAATTTTGGGAGCACAATCCAATCATAAAATAAAGCTTAACCCCAAGAAATTGGTGGGATATTCAATCTCTAAGTCGGCCTAAAGACGAAATTAAGACCTAGGGTTTCATACATAAGAGCTCTCTTTCTTCATTTGAAGGGATCCGATTTTTGATTTCAGGACCTCATATGCCGTGAAAGAGTAGATCTATTGAAGACTTCAATAACATTCAACATCCATCCATCAAGCATTTATCAATTTCATTCATCCATTTAGGGCTTGGAAGACATTGAAGAACAATAGGAGATTACCGACTGAAGATTGGCTTGTACTCCTCCCTTGAGGGTTGCGTATGATTTCATGTTGTTTTCATGTCTTTGCATAAGCTTCAATATATCCTTTATTCATGCTTTAGATCACTTCGCATCTTGATTTAGAGCATTTACATTATCATTTACAAGCAATTAGGGTTTACTTTCTAGGTTGCTCTAGTTTGCTTTCTTGCATTTTAGGACCTTGCACACACACTAGGTCTGCACACACAATACATTTTACAATACAACTTGGCTATTCGTGGAGGTGGAAATCACCGAAGTGGGGGTTTGACTAAGGCAAAACCCTATATAGCCACCCAAACACCTTTTCAGATATAAGTGCAGGTTTCGGGACTCGGACGACGCCGCAAGTTACAGATCTGGAAGAAGCAGACGGAGACCAAACAACACACCAAGTTTCAGAGCAAAAGACCAGGACAGGGGCATGGAGCACCCTGGTCCTGCCAGGATAGGGGCACTGGGTGCCCTGGTCCTTGGGACAGGGGCGCTGGGCGCCCTGGTCCTCCTGACAAACAGCATTTTCAGCATTTTTGATAGCTTTTTCCAAAGTGCAAAACAACAGTTTTCGGAGCAGTTTCAGGGGCAGAATCAGGACGGTGGCGCCCGTGCCCCCATCCCGAACATTTTCAATCCGATTTTAACTTCAGGTACGCATTTTCATTCTTGTCTTATCCTTGTGTTTACAGCTTTCCATCATTTAAGTTCAATTCTGTAATCTTGTTATTAGTTCATACTTGCACTTTGGGGTTAGGGATTGAACTTGCATCATTTTATCTTTCAATTACAACAAGGGAATAGAAATCCTAATAGGTATCCCGTGGCTCTCTCTTCCACAAAAAGAAGTAGCCAATTGTGTGATACCTCTAGGCCCTTTCGTATTCCACAAGTGTGTGGTTGAAAGTGAGATTTGGGCATGTTTGCTTAGTTTCACTTTTTCTCCTACACATTTTTGGTGAACCCGATGTGAACTCCAATCTTCTCTAAATTCTGATTTATGTTTTCAAATTTGAGTGTTTATGCTATTTCAAATTCAAATTTTGTATTTAGAAGTTTTAATTTCTTGCAAGATTTAAAAATTTAGAGGAAATTTTTGCTAAAACCCTAATTTTTCAATTCAAAGTTGAACTTGTGGATAGCTTAATTGGGATCAATAATTTTAAATCTAATTTAGGAACTCATTTGAATCATAAATTTTATCTACATTCTAAGTGCTTGCATTGGTTAAAATTAAACATTTCCTTCTATTTTGCATGTGCTATCATTTGAAAGAGGAAAATTGTTGTCATGATGCATTCATTTCAGAGATGTGATAATGGGTTAGCTTCCCTTGTTTCAATTTTTCCTTCTCCTAAAGAACCTCCCCCCATCTATAACAACATTTTAGTGCCTAAAAGAGTTGCTACCAATCCCTTTGAGACTCTCCCATGCTCTAAGGATGAAGAATTTAAGAGTGATCTTGACAATTCTCCTAAAATGTGCCCTTCCTATTTAGCTATCCTAGAGGAAGAGAATGATATCATAAACACCTTTCTTAATGTTACTTCACCTTCCCTACATGATGCCTCTCTAAGTGAAAAGGTATTGATGGACATTGACTTATTTTCTCCTAAAGTTGGTCCTTCCAATGGGGGCATGTTAGTGCAACAAGAGGTTATGAACACTTCTTTCAAAGATCTCCTTCCTAAGCATGAATCTTTGGAGAAATATGTTCATGTTCCTCCTAAAAAACACTCCCTTCATGAGGATCCTTTTGTGCAAGAAGATGACATTATCCCTACATTTCCTATTGATGGCATTTCCTTTTCTAACAAAATTCCCACTAGAGATGATGAATTAATGATAAATGCTTACCCTTCTCCTAAAGTTTGTCTTACCCATAAGCATCCCTTAGAGAAAGAAGATGAAATAATAAGCACTTTCCTTAATTCTCTCTCCCCAAAAGATCATATTGAACATATTTTGTGGAAAGAGGATTAGTTTAACACATCTATTGATGCTCTCCCTTCTAAGGATGAGGAATTAATAAACAATGTTATCTCCTCTCCCGAAATTGACAATACTTCAAACATTCCTTTCAACAACTTCACTATTTGGGATGAACCATTGGAAGAAGGTGTAGATTATTCTCTACCCCGTGAGAGAACCCTAGCCAAAGGGGATGAAATCAAGATTGAAAACTCCCTTGATAGTTTCTCATCTTCCTTGAATCTTAATTATTCTCCCTCTAAAAATAAAGCATCTCCCTCTCCTCAATTTGGTTCTACTCATAAGGAAACCCTAGTTCAAAGCAAGATGGTTAACATTTCTTTCAGAGATCTCCCTCTCAAAAGTGAGACTTTAGAGAGTAATGTTGATCTTTCTCCTAGAGAGTTTATTCCCCATGTAGATCATTTGATGATAGAGGATGATATGACCTTTCCTCTTCCTACTAGAACATCAATGCCTACACCTTGTCTCTCTCCTAAAATTGATTTAATCCGTGATGAGATTTTGGTGCAAGAGAAGACCATCAACAATTCTTCCAACACTTTTTTTCATTCCTCTAAACCATCCTCAATCAATTTGATACATGTGAATGAAACACCTAACAAAACTCTCTTCACTGTCCAAGGTGCTTGTCCTTCTCAAAATTCTCAACCTTTAAATAAGCCTATCTTAGTGGTTCAAGGTGGTTATGCTAATGATTCTTTTTGCACTCCTAAGAAACCTATTATTACTGTGCAAGGAGGTTATTCTTCTAAGAGCCCTTATGAGTATGCTAAGCAACTGACTAGAGAGAGTTATCATGCGGTTGCTCATACCTATAACACAAGAAACAATAGGCAACCTAATCCTCCTCCAGTTATCCCAACTTCACTTCCTCTTTCTCAACCAATTCTTCTGCAAGCTCCACGTATTTCACAAGTTCTTGGTAAGGAATATGATCTCATAGAACAACTTAAAGCTACCCCTGCTAAGATATCCCTTTGGAATTTGATCCAAACTTCTTCTACTCATCATGGAATGTTACAAGATGCCTTGAAAGATTTGAATGTTCCTCCACCGAATACATCTAGTAATATAGCATCTTAAAGCTCAAATTGTGTTTACCCAAGATGAGTTGCCTACTAGTGAAATTCAACAACAATATGATCCCTTGATGATTGCGCTTATCATAAATGACACGGCTATAAGACGAACACTAGTAGATAATGGCTCTGGCCTTAATGTATGTAGCATTAATCTATTGCATAAGATGAATGTGGATACATCCCTTATTGAGCCTGACTCTCGTCCCATTCGAGGCTTTGATAATGTGGTTAAGTCTTCATTAGGTATTATCACCTTACCAATCACAGTGGGACCTGTTACTTTGCCTACTCCTATCCATGTTATGTCGGGAAGTCTAACATACAACTTGTTATTAGGGAGACCTTGGATTCATGGTATGCAAGCTGTCCCCTCTACGTTGCATAGACAAGTTAAATTCATTTATAACAATAAGACATATACTTTGATAGGTGATAGTAATTTTCAAGCCTATTTGCAAACATCTACTTCCAAAGGGAGTTCTTCTAAGCCTTCCTCTTCTAGTGATGACTCGTTAAACAAGATACCTATGGATGAATCATCACCCTCTGATAATCAAAATTCTTTGGATGAGTTTGAAGCTCCTGAAGAAGATCCTTCTCGACTTGAATATACGCATAAAAAGGCTTTTGATCCTGAGAAGGTTCTCGCAGAAGACGATTGGGGATCTCTTGATTTTAATCCCACCTTTGTAGGTGAATATAGGGTTCCTCCTAGAGAGCTTAAAGTTAAAAAGAAGGAAGAAACTAGAGATCAATCAGTCTTACTTGAACCTATGAGCAATAATTTTGTGGCCGCTTCTCAAACTTCTTCTCCTCACACCTCTAATTATGAAGAGTTTGATTCTTTGTCTTATGAAAAACCACCCTCTCTTCCTGAAATGGCTGATCGTTATGGTCGTGGTTTTCGCATTTTTGCTAAGCATGGGAATCATGGAAATGGTTGTGGCGCTCATGAACAAGGGATGAAGGTTCCTCTAGAGACTAATTTTCACAATTATTCCTTTGGACTTGGCTATAATCCCTGCAAACGCACCAAAGCATCTAAAAGACCATCTCTCAATGTGAATGCTATATTTAGTAGTGATGATGATCTCACTTCAACTAAATCATCTTCTACTTCTATCAACTCTCATTCCCCTCATAAGGAAATCTTGGCGATGAACAAGTCTCTTTATGACTCCCCTCAAATTTCTAAATCCACTTATGAATCTTTATCTCCTATTCATCATAAAGTCCTTTCCTCTAGGGATAAGGCTCTAATAAATTACACTCATCCCTCTTCTAAGATTTCTTGTGACTTTTCTTCTTCAATTTTTATCACTTTATACATGTTTTTGATCTCACTTATAGTTGAGCATTTAGCATGTCATATTCAAATACCTCATTCAATCTATCATGTCTTTAAATAACATTAATGGCTATTATGTTGCTCATCATTACGTGACATTGGTAGCTCATTTACTCGGGGCTCATTGTCATTCATGATGGTACAATTTCAAGTGCAATCATATATTTTTTTGAAGCAACATAATAGCCTAATTTTCTTGTTCCTATGGGGACAAGAGTGATTTCATACATCTCTTCTTTTTCTTATGTCCAAATCTCTCCCTAGAAGATTGTGTAAGTCCTTTTCATTATCCTTATCCTTGGGAGGCAATGATCTTTCCTTATTTTTATCTAAGGATCCACTTTTTTTCCTATTTTGTGGATGGTGTGAACTTTATTACTTGATGTTATTCCTTGTATGCATTTGTTGTTGTTTGTTCAAGGATTCTCTCTTATAAGAGGTGTAAGTCCTTGACTATAACCTCTTTTGCACTTGATGAAATACACCCATAATGAATTCACTCTCCCAATTGGGTTAAAAGGAGCGTCATCCTTCATTAAGAATCACTTTCACCTCGCAAAAGATGGAAGTATTGCATTCTTATTGTCTTCTTTGTCTTATTCTAGAAGATGTTATATTTGTCTAAGACAATTCCTCTTGGGGATAGGCGTCTTTTGTACAAAGATCTCTTCTCCTCTAAGGATCTCCTTTACACATACTACAAGATATCCCTTTTCAACTATCTTATCCTTGCTTAAAGAGTGTAAAACTCTCTAGCTTGGATCTATGACATTGTTGCATTTTTTGGGGTATCTTCTTTTGTGATGAAGGTAGGTATCCTTGTTCTACTTTGCTTATGACATAAACATTACACTTTTTGAGCAATGGGTTATTCTCGGAACCAGAGCACAGACTCTTAGAGCGAGATGTCACACTTTTATACTATACATATACAGGTTGTAGCATACTCGGGCATAGACTCCTATGAGATGCTTCTAACCTCACTTACACACACATGCACGAGGTCGAGTGGAACTAGCGGCATAAGGCTAGACTTTCTCACTCTCCTCCCTTACATGGATCACCTAGACAGACTCTAGGGGCTAGTTTTCCATGTCCTTTTTTCCATGGATCACCTAGACAAGATCTAGGGGCGAGAATTCCATGTTTTCTCTCTCACTATTCTTCTCATGGATCACCAATGGGTGTATTCATGCTTTTTTCCTTTCTTTTCTTCTCTTTGCATTTTGTTTCCATTTACATCCTTCATCTTGTGTTAGAGAACTCTCAAATCCTCACACTCTTTGTTGTGTTGGAATTGAGATTTAGTCCTCTTTCTTACCAAATGATTCTCCATTAGTTTTTTGATCTCATATCAAATCTTTTTGTGAGCATTTGTCATCAATATTCTTTAACAATTCGAAGTGGTAAACATGATATCCTGTTTCAACTCACTAAAATTAGCAAGCCGAAACAGGGGGGGGCATATAGCTACCCTCTAATTTTCATCACCTTCCTTAGTAAGCATTAGGTGATTTTGTGATCTAACGTGTGTTTTGTAGGGTGCGGTTCCTAACTGTGTACTGCAGATACCATTGGGGGCTTCGTTCAACAGACTTATGGATATATCCTTTTTCAAATAATGTTTACTTTTCTGTACTTTAGCTTGCATATGCACGTAGTGTTCATATGACCGCTAAAGTGGGGGCTAAATGTAGCGTCGTAAATTGTACGCACTTGCTAGGGTGGTACAATTTCACACCTAGTTTAGCACCCACCTTGGCGCATTTTGTATTTTGCATTTCATTTCCCCTTTAGCACTTAATTAATTAAATTAATTAGGTCTAAGGTTCTATTTTATCATCTCCCATATCATAAAGTTGGGCCCTTTTCATTAAAGTGTGCCCCTTTCATTTTATTCCTCCTATACATCATTTAATCAAACACCCTAATTAGGCCCTATTTCGAACTTGGGGGCTTCGTTTCGGGGGTCAAAACATCTCGAAATCACCTGTAACTTCGGGATTCTCTCTAAAATCATCATATCCGACGGCCCTGAAAATTTGGTGAAAAGTTGTCGGGACCGTGGCGCCCGGTGCACATGGTCCCGGATATTTTTCCCGAAATTTTGGGAGCACGATCCAATCATAAAATAAAGCTTAACCCCAAGAAATTGGTGAGATATTCAATCTCTAAGTCGGCCTAAAGATGAAATTAAGACCTAGGGTTTCATACATAAGAGCTCTCTTTCTTCATTTGAAGTGATCCGATTTTTGATTTCAGGACCTCATATGCAGTGAAAGAGCAGATCTATTGAAGACTTCAATAACATTCAACATCCATCCATCAAGCATTTATCAATTTCATTCATCCATTTAGGGCTTGGAAGACATTGAAGAACAATAGGAGATTACCGACTGAAGATTGGCTTGTACTCCTCCCTTGAGGGTTGGGTATGATTTCATGTTGTTTTCATGTCTTTGCATAAGCTTCAATATATCCTTTATTCATGCTTTAGATCACTTCGCATCTTGATTTAGAGCATTTACATTATCATTTACAAGCAATTAGGGTTTACTTTCTAGGTTGCTCTAGTTTGCTTTCTTGCATTTTAGGACCTTGCACACACACTAGGTCTGCACACACAATACATTTTACAATACAACTTGGCTATTCGTGGAGGTGGAAATCACCGAAGCGGGGGTTTGACTAAGGCAAAACCCTATATAGCCGCCCAAACACCTTTTCAGATATAAGTGCAGGTTTCGGGACTCGGACGACGCCGCAAGTTACAGATCCGGAAGAAGTAGACGGAGACCAAACAACACACCAAGTTTCAGAGAAAAAGACCAGGACAGGGGCGCTAGGCGCCCTGGTCCTCCTGACAGACAGCATTTTCAGCATTTTTGATAGCTTTTTCAAAAGTGCAAAACAACATTTTCCGAAGCAGTTTCAGGGGCAGAATCAGGATGGTGGCGCCCGCGCCCCCATCCCGAACATTTTCAGTCTGATTTTAACTCCGGGTACGCATTTTCATTCTTGTCTTATCCTTGTGTTTACAGCTTTCCATCATTTAAGTTCAATTCTGTAATCTTGTTATTAGTTCATACTTGCACTTTGGGGTTAGGGATTGAACTTGCATCATTTTATCTTTCAATTACAACAAGGGAATAGAAATCCTAATAGGTATCCCGTGGCTCTCTCTTCCACAAAAAGAAGTAGCCAATTGTGTGATACCTATAGGCTCTTTCGTATTCCACAAGTGTGTGGTTGAAAGTGAGATTTGGGCATGTTTGCTTAGTTTCACTTTTTCTCCTACACAGGAATACCTGATGAGATTTGAAGAGTTGACGATTGATGTATAAAAACTTATTTCTCTTGATGAATTTGGAAAAACTAGGTTGTTGTTTCTTCAACATGATGTTACGATAGAGGTTCTTTCTTCTCAGAATAAGGAGATTAGTCATGCATGAGTGATCAATGGTTTCCTTTGATTTGTTTGGATTTAGTTGATTCTTATTTTTGAAAATTTCAAATCTTACTTTATTAGAGTGAAGGTTTAGATGCCCCTTCACGACAAAGCGTGTCAAATGATATGGATAAAAGCTTCCTGATCTGGAAACTACATTGACAATTTGAAAATTTTAAACAAGTGTGTTGAGATAAAAATCCGTAACATGGTAAAGGATTCTATTGATACTGATGATGAAATTTACTGGATTATGATAGGAGAGACATCCTCTATTGCGCGATTTGTTTAAGATTCTGACAACTTTGTTTGACACAAATTTTGCTCAAGAAATAGTTTTAATGATTTGTTTTTGTCACTCTGATTTGATGAAAAAATGATGTTTGATGAAAAAGGCTTTCTAAAAGGTTTTTGAAAATTTCAATTTTTTTCTCGGTTTTGCTCTCTGTTTTTCGGCCTTGGATCATGCGCTAGAACAGAGTTTACATGTGCTACTCAATTTACTTGATGCACTAAAAGAGTGAGCACAAGCACTAAGCTGCTCCTAGACACGCGCTAAAGTTTGGATTTTCTGAAAATGCGGGTCTAACAGTTGAAAAAGTTTATGCGCTATCTTGGGTATTCGACGCACTAACTGTTCGACCTCATGCGCTAATGTTTCTATGCCACGCGTTGAGCTGTTTCTTCCATGCGCTAAAGTTAGGACTGTTGCAAATAGTTATCAAATGTGTTTGAAAAAGGCTACGCGCTATACTAGGCCTACCACGTGCTAACTTTTAGACTTTATGCGCTAGTTCTTGGTTCCTACGCACTGAGATATTGTTTCTACGCGCTAGATTGTTGTTGGGATGCGCTAAAAGAATTTGCACTATTTTGTCTTAGCTGAAAATGCTACTATTTTGGACTAACGCGCTAACTTGAGGTTTGGATGCATTAAAAGAAGTATTCCACGTGCTAAGAGGTTGCTCTTATGCGCTAAAATGCGTTGACTTTTCCTTTGGTTCGATTTTTGTTGATTTTGAATTTTGTTGAGAAATTTTTAAGTGTGATGAATGATTTTCTGAAGTAATAAATGCAACCACGACACAAAAAGTACAACCATTTTTACCTAATCTAACAAAAAGTGTATGTTCTTGCGAGGATGTGTTTAAATCCCCAATGTTTTAACAGATTTGGATACAAGTAATACACTTCAGAAAGACTTTTTAGTCAAGGGTCATAAATAACACCATAGCCCACTAGTCTCGATACTCTGTCAGCTCAAATAGCCGTGTCACCCCCTAGAAGGCACCCATTTTTTTGCCTTATGCCAGAAATTAACCCAAAGTGAATCGCTTCATAGTTGAGTAGTTATCTTGGGAGATATATGGTGAGTAATCTTGGGGGTGGAATCTTCCCCACCCTTGCACTACGATGTTATAAATGTCTGGTTACTGACTCGGCTCAAAGTTTCTATTTCTATGGTTCGTAATCAGGTTTTCCGTTCGGCCGTCAATGATAAACTCCCTCAGGAGGCTTCCCAACCTTTAGAACAAAGGCTTTACGTATCTCAAGGATACTGGGGGAAGGCTAATCACTACGCGCAACCATTGAAAAGGACTTTCATCACTTTCCACATTTGATTATAGTGGGTTGGAATTCTCGGCGTCAAAGTCGTTCCCCACTTAGGTTGTTCCCTTCACACCGGCCATAAATGACTTTAAGAGTTGATTGCAACTCCTCGGGAAGGCAGGCTTGCTAAAGGATGTAAATGCTTGAATTTAAAGAAAGTTGTAAGAGTGAGCTAGATTTTTGATCACTCAGTTAAGGGGAGAGCATATTCCTTCCACTTTCAAGACAAAGCAATCAATTGGGTTTATTTTATCCTTTCAAATCAATGATTTGCTAAAATCTGTGCGGAGATGTTGCTCCACAAAAATATGATGTTCATTTTATCTTAAAAGAATGATTTTCTGATCTATGAAAAGGAAATGGTCAACAAAGCAAATTTTTGATTTTGCGGTCAACAAAAGAAATCGGTTAAAAGAAATGGCATCCGCTCCACTTGCAATAAATTTGTTAGAGTCCTACAAGCAAACCAGAAAAGGAAAATGTTAAAGAATTTGGGGGACTTCCACAAGTCTAAAATTTCAGTTCGGTTACAATAAATTTTTCTTTTTGGTTTTTTTTCTGTTTTTCTGTTTTTCTCTGTCTGTGATGCGCTACAGAATGGACTGCACATGCTACAATAAAAACTAGATGTGCTAAATTGATGTTCTTCTGCGCTATACTGTTGCTTGGATGTGCTACTCTGTGATTTGGAGGTGTTGCTCTATTTTTTTTCTTTCCCGCGCTGAGACCTGCAAGAAAATTAAAAATTCGATGCACTAACGTTCGAGTTGCATGCGCTAGATGATGGTCTATAAGCACTGGACTGTGGATCGTATGCGCTATTCTATTTATTGAATGCGCTACTCTGTATTTCACCCGTGTCGAGACCTACAGGAAAATGTTAGAGGGGTCATGCACTGAAGAAAGGACTTCACGTGCTAGAGTGTAGTCCCCATGCGCTAAACAGTAGGCGGGATGTGCTAGACTGTCAATCAGATGCGCTAGAGAACGTTTCCCACGCGCCGATTCCTATTTCCCGCAGACCTGCAAAAGTGATTAATTTGAAAAACTAATTTGTTATTTGGGGTCAGGCCCCACGGTGGGCGCTAGAAATGTATGGTGGAAAAGTGGTCTGATAGAACTCAATATGTGAAACTATTGTAAAAAGACTAGTCCACACACACACATAGGACTTCTTGATGCAAGCTATGGAGTAATAACATATTACTCAGCTTCCCAAGGAGGGTCCCATGGTTCTCTATCTCGCAATGCCCCTCAAACCAATGTTTTTGCTCTCAGATCACTAAGCAAAATGGTTTTAGGGATGGCAAATGCAAGAACGAGGGATGCACTGATAGTTTTTAGGATGAGATGTGTTAAGCTATGTATGATCTTAGAAATGCAATAAACTAAATGATAAGATGACAAGATTAGTATGAGTACTATCCTAGCATACTATATTTAATCTATGATTGAGCTAAAATGATAAAAAAATTATTCTAAACATGCATATTAGTCTAATTCCTGATCTAAAAGAGGCTAAATGATGAGCATAAAAATGATATGAAAGCTTGAAAGAATTTGAGCATAAGTGTAATGCTTCAAATTTGAAAGATGATTGTTAAAAATGGAGGAATGAGAGCTCTATTTATAACACAAATAGGGCAATGGATGGTCAAGATTGAATGGTTTAATCAAGGGTTGAGTTTGAAAGTTGGGGATCCATGTACACAATTGGCACCAATGAAATGGTGACAAGTGTCAATATAGGATTGGGTTGAGAGAAGGGGTTGGAGGCATTAAAGGCCCGAGAAGACCTCATGGTTATCTAGAGGCTAAGGGTCAAGTCTAAATTAAGATTACCCACTGGATTAAGAGTTAATCCAAGGATAAACCTTTGTGCAAATGATTAAGAGATAATCATGGTCAAAGCATTAATGGCCTGATGAGACCCTTGGGTTTGATTAAGGTTGAGTCAAAACAAATGTTTTAACCATGTAGGAGGGTTTCAGTTAGCCATTAATGGTTATTGGAGACTTTGGGGATTAAGTGGTTGAAAGTTGGAAGCCTTCAATGGTTATCAAAGACTTTGAGGATTTATGTGGTTGAAGGTTGAAAGCCTTTAATGGTTATCAAAGACTTTGAGGGTTTGAGAAGTGACTTCCCTTTGCTTAGGGATGTGACAAAGTTTAGAGGAGGGGTTAGGTTAATTAGAAGTGATTAGAAGATTCTAGAAGGGATTAGAAAGGGGTTTGGGATTTTGCAAGTGGATGGAGGGATAATAGGATTTAATTGAAATAAAGTATTTCATTCAATTTGGTTGCAATTAAATAAATTAGATTTATTCAATTTAGGATAACTATTTAATTAAATTTGAATTTAATTAAAAGTGGATAGGGAGGATTTAATTGAATAAAATGATTTATTCATTAAATGGGTATAGTGAATTTAATTTAAATAAATTGAGTAATTTACTTAATTAAATAGAGGAATGTGGATAGTTTAATTAAATTGGATTTAATTAAATAGAGAAATGAACATAAAATATTCATTTAGGAATATGGTCATTTTTATACGTCTACAGTGAGAAGTTCAAATAATTTTTGCAGTTGTTTCGAAGCCTCATTTTTTCAACTGTTTCCGTTAAAATTTAAATAAAAACTTAGACATTTTTATCTTTTCCTCAACTTCCAGGTGGAGTTTACACTAGTTTATACTGCTTCATTATACTCGTTCCAACAAGTGATAATCATGTAGTTACAAACACACTGAAATTACAAGGTTACGATTGACAGTAACTTGAGTTGATATTTTGCATTGTATGAAGCATAGGGGTTGGTGCTCCTTGAAGTATTTGAGACTTCTAAATACATTGTCCAAAGTCACTCAATCTGTTTATATTGGATGATCAGTGATACATGCTCAAATTTTGTTGTAATGTTTTATATGTTCTCTTTTGCGAAATTGTCAAGCCATTTTAAAATCTACAAACCAATCAAAATGAGTCAAGAGTGTTATTGACTCTGATTCAACCCTCTCAGAGTCATTTTACTTCCAACACTTTTAACAAAAACATTAATACATACATTACAATGATCACAATATATTTTTGAACTTTAATTTATACTCCCACAAATTATGTAGAGAAAGATGCTTCGAACCTACTCTATATTCTAGTACATACAAACAATTGTTACAAAGTATAAAAATGTGCTGATAGCTTGTAGAGTGATCTAGCACCATAAACCTGCATAAACATCAATACATGCATTACAATGATCACAATATATTTTTGAACTTTAACTTTATACTGCCCACAAATTATACAGGGAAAGATGCTTCGTACAAACTCTATATTCTAGTACATACAAACAATTGTTACAAAGTAGAAAAATGGAAAAATGTGCTGGTAGCTTGTAGAATGATCTAGGACCATAAACCTGCATAAACAAGAACATACCCATGCAAAATATCATAATGTTTGTTATTGAAAATAAAAGTTTTAACTCTATTTTTGGTGTGAGTCATTCTTTGTGGGTATTGGTGATTGAGTGAGTCACTTCATTAATGTGCAAAACAGTACCAAAACCTTACACACACCATCTTCGCTCATAACTCTAAGCCTTTTCCTTTGAAGGTAGCCTTTTCCTTTGAAGGTTAGATTACAAGTTTTAGATTGTTCTTTGGTGTAAACCTGTTTGTTTTCATATAAAATTCTTGTCTATTATAATGAAAAATATCTGATTTTGTTTTTGTCAATAGTTCAAGATTTATATGAATGTTTTTTCATGTCATGTTTATTGGTTTTTAATTGTAAATTTTGGCAATCATTTAGAACATGATTCAAGCCTCGTTTCTTATATCACACATTCTGCAGTGGATTGTGTAATTAATGAATATACCATCACCTTTATCATTTGTACTCAACCAACTTTTAGAGAAATAATTTCTTTTAAAATGAGTTGTACCTCTGTTTTATTTGTCCAACATTAAGTTTCAACAAAAATGATCTCAGTATATTTGGAAACTTTTGCTCAAGATGACATTAATGCCCACGAATTATACATACCAGTCCAAATAAATATACAGAAAAAAAATGATTATACATACAACCACTTAAAGTCTACACAAACAATTTTTACAAAGGAGGAAAAACTGAATGATCATGTATCATTAAACCTGCATAAACAAGAACATACCCGTGCCAAAAGTCATTATTTTTTTTATGAAAATAAAATTTTTATCTCTTATACAGACAGATGGATATGGAAGATATATTCGTAATAAGTATCTTCACAATTTACAGTTTTCAAAGGCACAAATAAAACCATATATGACAGAAACCGCAAGATGAACAGTGGAAAAGAAGGCAGTGGAGAATACATATATACAAAATGTGATGCATTGTCTGTTAAGCGTAAAGTTTTGTAGCTGGTTTGCATAGAGAAAAACATTGAAAGGAACTTGTTTCAAAGTACATAAATATATATTCACAAGTCTTGTTATAGATAGGAAAGTATAATAATGTTGGTGTCAATTATGTCTTCTAATTATATTTAGGAAAATGTGCATATAGGGAAGTTGAGAAATTCTACCTCCACCTTTTGTAGCCTTATCTTGTTGTTACATTCCACCTTCGGGTTGGTGATCCACCCATTGTCAAATATTTTATTATTTCTTCTACTTACTCCTGCTAGTCTTGTATCTCATTGAGCCACAAGTCATGCTTGTGTACTCTCATAGCCTTGTTTAATAAGTAAACTCATTTACATTGTATGTAATCCAATTCAATCAATCAATCAACTTAGTTAATTGGATATTTTGCATCTTGATAGAATACAATTTATTCTTCTCACATATTTTGCTCTCTATTATTTGTGCTATCAATTGAACTCTTAAATCTTGATAGATTCTCACAAATAATATGACTAATAGAGATGAATAGAGGGGTAAAATTAATGTGTTTATCTCAATACTTTGTTAATATTTAATATTTGAGTTCTACTTAAAATATAAGTTGATTAGGAATATAAGTTAATATTTAATATTTGAATTCTTAAAGCCTAAAACCTAGGTGGAAGCCACAAGAATAAGAGCAAATTCATGATATCTTTACTCGTGGAGGGTAAATTCATGACATTCTTAGCTCAAATCTAAATCTAAAATAATTATGAAAATCTAATATCAAATTAATTTCAAACCTTTATCAAAATTTAAGTGTTTGAGATACATAATATTTCTATTGGTAGGTGGTGTCCTTGCACTAATCTATTGGCTATAACCTTCCTTAAAGAACACCATTGTAGGTGCACATTAGACAAATCAAACTTGACATGTTATCTATTTTGAATCATTTATTTTGAGTGTCCCAAAGAACACTATTGTAGGTGCACATTTTGTGTTATTTTGGTGTCAAAAATGATAAGTTAGGTCTCGTTCCTCTTTATTTCATTGCCGTTCCTTGAGGAATGAGACCCTATCAATTTATTTTTAACTAAACCAATGACAAGAGTGCAAGGAAAAGATATTGAATAGGTGATCATCAAGAAAAGTGACTGTTTGTGTGAGAAAATGAATGAAAATGGAGGGATGGGTATAGAAGTAGAAGAAGTAGCTTAACAAGGTGGTGTTTTTAAGTTGGAATATGTTTGTGGGGGTTGAATACAAGGTTAAATGACCCTTGGTTGAGTCTGGAAGTGAATGGAGGAGTGGTTTTGAGAAAACCCTAGGTTAGAAGGCCTAAAAAGGGGGGTTTAGTATCTAACCTATCAAATAAGTGTCTTTCCTTGAAACATGAAAAAATAAATTGTTTTGAAACATTTTTCAATAATTTTTTTTTGGTTTGGAGTTGTTTTCATACCGTTTGTTGGTACTTGCTTTGGAAAAGAGAGCTAATTGGGCCTAGTTGGAGCATAGTAGGGTGTTGGTCTGAGTATTTCGTCCAAAATAAACATAGTTTATTTTCACATATGTTGTGTAGATTCAAAAAGGGTATATGGAAGTCTAATTTTGTTTGTAATTTTTTTGGGAAAAAGTTGATTTAAGTCAGAAAAACTAGTCTGGCAGGGCTACTAGGATTAAGCCTAGGTTGCACCCGAGTAAGAGAGTTTTGTGTAAACCAAGAAAATGGGTATGTGTTGGCTATTGAGCCAAGTTGATTGGGGCATGCGAAGACCCTAGGTGGTATTAGATTTGGTTTTTTGAGTTGGTAACACCATTTTGAGACCATTGGTGAAAAGGGAAGACTTGAGAACCTTGAAAATTTCAAAGGTCAAGTTGTGTAAACAACAAATATTGCCTAATGGAGTGTTTGTAGATGATTATCCTCTGTATCATGGGGCCAAATAAAATTTTAAAAAAAAGGGTTCACCACTAAGATTGGTTGTGAGCACTAATGTCTGGCTGGTGTGTGGAGTAGCAGTGGTAGTTCCCTATCAACTATTTATAGAGAGCTATAGTGAGAAAATTATTCGGTGGAAAGGATGAGTCAACTAAAAGTAGTTAGTGGAATTGAATGAAATTGAAATCTTGGTAGAGTGGTTGGAAGATCAATATTTGGTTATGATGATTCTCCCTCTCCATAGACATATTAGGGAACCAATAATCTTAAAGGTGATCATTCCATTAGGGTCAAAATTATATAATGAAAATCTAATCCACCAATAAAAATATATCCTTTGATAAAATATAGCCACCCATATTTAATACAACCACCACAAATCAATTTAAGATCCAAAAAAAATGGAACCATTAAATAGCCGACCAAAGTGATTATAAATTATTGTACCAAAGGTTGACACATTGTGGTACCTTTGATGATGAAAAGTGTGTTATAGATTTAGAAAATATTGTACAATATTTCCAAATATAGCTTTAGATTAAGGATCAAACAGGTTTTGAGGGGACCCGAAACCCCTTACAACAAATTTTGAATAGACCTAAAACCCTCAAATTTTTAAATTAAGGATCCAGAACCCTCAGAAGGATGTTGCAATAAGATACATCATAACCAATCAACAGTCCAACTACAACTTATCAATGAAGTTTAAACATTGAAGAGCTAGTATTGAAAGAAAAAAGGCTGAAGCTAGCCTCCAAAGAACTCATATAGACATGAACATAGGGAAAAAGGCTCCCTCAACCTTAACCATGGGTTTTTATCAAGGCTCCCATAACCTTATCCTTGAGAAAGAACAAAATATAGAATAACTTGCCTTTCAAGATCTCCACCTCAAAAGGAGATAAGGGAAAGAAGTCAGGTAAAATTTCATCATCAGCTCCCTTACAACCAAAAGATAGGGCACCATTATTCCCCCCAATGATACTTACAAGCATAACCAGTAGCATCCAATTCTACCCGAATAGGAGAAATGTCAACTCTAGCCACATCCATCTCTTCCTTAATACAAGATAAGACTACCTCTATAGGAAATACTATAGTAACCCAAAGATGCAAAAAATAAAGCACAAAGGCCAAATCCAATAAAACAAGGAGGGGTACAACAAAATCCCCATCCAAGAGAGATCTAGGAGTTAAGAGAAAAACATAGTGAAAGCCAGACCCAATCATCATAGAAATCACAAATTAGAGAGGTTCCAATGTAACCAATAACAAAAAAAACTCACCTATAAGATGAAGATAGAAAAAGGAGAACAAGGAGATAATAGATATAGAGAAACCATCATATTTCCATCACCATGACAAAGAATAAGTTGAGATATCAAAAAAATCCCTCAAAGAATCAAACCTAAAGATCTCCAATTCATGGTAGAAATAGCTTCTACAAAGCCCCACAAAAAGAGGAGACATAGAGAAAACATGTCTTGCAAGATGAATGCATCCAAAAAATAATCCAAAAATTCAACAAGCACCACCAAGGCTATGAAAGCAAAAGGTGAGGAAACCCCAAGACCTACCCACAAAGGAGAAGCATGAAAGAATAGAAGTGAGACTTCATCCATTACCCTCAACAATGAAGCATATTAGGAGGACTCCAAACAACCCAACATGACCAAGAATAGAGAGGCCCAAGCAAGGCAAGACAAAGCTCCAAATAGATACAACTACATCTATATTGACAATCCCATAGATTCTTTGACGAGAATCGTCCAAATCAAACATATAATTTATATATTGATACTCAATATATTCGACCTATGGAAGGCCCAAGTAATTAAAAAATTGCAAGTAGTTTATGGATCTGAACGATCATACAAAATCTCCATATTGTTTAAAAACCTTTGATGTCCTTTAGAAACACAATGTCAAATTTCAATTGTTTGACAAATATTTTAGGAGTTTTGGAGCATTCTGAATGCAATCGCAGGGTTGGATTTTTTGTTGTAAAGTATCAACTACCTCCTATATATGACAACTAACCCAAACTTGAAACTCTCACAAATTTGGAAAAAGTGGTCAAATTTAGATGAATAAAACCCAATCCTAATTTTCTTAGTAGTCCTCAAAGCAATTCATCAACTCAAATATCCCTGGAAAATAGTAAAAAAATAATGTACAATGAAATATTTGTCATCTAACAATAGCTCAAACCTTCGATACCTTAAGCATTTTACAAGGCCATAGCTTTAATACCATGTCAAAGTACTAATGAACCCATAATGAAGTGGTAAACTTCAAGGATCGACCAAGAAAGATACCTCCACAAAAAGTGTTGCAACAAGAGCTTGCATAGGTATTGAGAAATGATATTGATAAATGATATGTGTGACTACTATATACTATTACCTTGATTATATCGATAAGGTGCAATGAGGTATGACAACTACCCTTGATAAAAATATTAAATGCTCAATACAAAATATTAAATGCATGAGAGAATTATTAAATACCTAAATGACTAAAAGTTAATAATGGAACATGACACCATTATAGCTATTTTTTATAAATGACACCTACATTATAAGGACAACTAACGTAACTCCTAAGTAAACATAACAATTTAATAGGTTCTCCATAATAAATAGATAATAAATAACTTCTTTCACACTAACAATTACTCATAAAAACATATAGTTGAACAATCGCTAGTAATTTGATTAGAATGTTGTATGTATATATGTAGAATTATAATCATTTTAAGGTTTAATATAGGAATAATTTGATTATTAATTTATTGTTTTAGAAAAAGAGGGGAACCCCATATATATATATATATATATAATAAGATATTGTGAGGTAGTCATAAGGCTGAACCACAAATGTGCTCAAAACCAAACTAAGGTCGGATATGATCCAACTACACTGTTTCTCGTCAATCCATGACATAACAAACTCATTAAATAAAAGTCTATTTAATACACCATATCTACAAAGATCATGCTCCTAAAGCTTGAATATTAGCATAAACACATCCAAATATATAGTGGAAGAGAATTGTACTAATCTTAAAAATACTCTAAAATTTAGATAGATCCTTTGAAGGCTACAAAAGAATTAGTAACTATAAGGTACCATCAACATTGTAGTAAACTAAAAAACCCCTTAATTACAGAATGAAAAAACCATTCACCAAATTCAACCCTCTAAAAATTGAATAAGCTCAAAAAGCCCTACTCAAAAGCTAAACCACATATGCCAGACTACAAAGAAATAGGCATAATCAAATCCTTGAAGATCACAAAACTAAAATTCAATTACACAAACATTATAATACCATATGGAACATAGAGGAAGAGACCACAAAACTCCCAAAAAATAGAGACATTGCAAAAGCTCTATAGGGGAGCTAAAATAGTGACATCTTCTCCACTAACCAACACAATTTATTGAACAAAGAAGGGCCAACATGAATTTCAAATAGCTAAAAAAAACTATTTAGCTCTAAAATCCTAAAACATTAGCTCAAATTAGAAATAAATGAAAGAATAGGAACCAATCACAGTATAAACTTGTATATTCAAACATTCTACTAATATAAAAAGAGAAGACGATGAAAGGAAATCGTTGGGAGAAGGGACCACCAAAATCTTAAAAAGAGAAAAAATTCCACCATAATCTGACAAAGCAACTAACACTATGTTGAATAGAAGGTGAATTGATACCTTCAATACTTATGCCATCACTTCACATTCAATATAGCTAATATCCTCATAACACAACAAGGTAACATTTGACTAGTCCATATCTATTTCAATAGGAGTTGGGATAGAGTGTTTAACTAGATCCTTAGGAGCCTTATACAACTCATTTTAATTGCATGGAATCCCATCATCAATCTTATTTTCATGAGGCAATAGTATATTTTTATATGTTGTAGGACAACGAGTGATGATGCTTGCCTATAAAACATTGAAAAGATATTTAATAGCTAGAGAAAATCTAAGTTATGATGCTACACACCTACTCAGCTATCTACTTCCAAGCGCTCCTGCTCTGAAAAGTGTATCAGTTTCATGGAAGAAAGGATTTGATGGCACTAGGGCTCTATGAATTTCTCAGAAAGGAATGGACAACAAAATTTTCATTGTGAATTTCCCAGTGGTAGGACAAGCCAGAAAATTTTCACACCTCAAAAGGCGGATTATTTCAAGACAACCTTCAATAAAAAGATTATCTCAAAAGATCATTTTACAAAAGGATTGGTGAAAATAAGCAACCCTTGAATACAGACAGACAGGGGCTGGTCCCATGTCTCATTATTTTTTGAATCTCCCTTAATTTCCACCTTTGATTTGCATGACAATAACCCTTCAATAAAGTCAAATATCTTTGTGAAATTGTCTATGGATTGTCATAGTCTAATTACTTTTTTCTGCAACAATTTTTCCTTCCTAGGAGTGGATAATACAACTTTCTCCAGCTCTTCCAAGGTTCTCACGTGATGCTCCATCAAACTTGAGCTTATACCATCTCTATTTTGGAAGAGACCATAGATAATTCTTTCTTATGTATTAGCCTCCTCATTCCTAAAAATGGTGGAATCCTTAACCCAGGCCAATTTTTTATGCATCTGATTTTCGCATTCAGAGAACGTGCATTCCTTGTTAATGTACTTCAGATTTCTACTATTCACTACTTCAACAATAGCAACCTCAATTTTAAGGAGGAATCTATCCAGTGATAGTTCCTTCTCTATTAATATTCTTCGGTTTCTTTCTTTCTAAAGTCCCCATAGAAGGACTGCATACCCATGAAATTCCAAACAAAATAGACTTCATCAATAGTGACCAACTTTTAAACCATTGGAAGAGGTGTGAAGAAAGAGCAGTAGACCACCCTAGTTTGTTGATCAGCCACAAACAATAGCATTGGACAAAGGGGTTGTTCATGAGAAAGTGACATGAGTTTTCCTTGTCTTTTCTACATAGGTCACATCTTGACAAACCTTCAAATCCAAAGTTTCTAAAATGCTCAAAATTTATACCTCTCCCTTGAATGGCTACCCGAGAAAAGACTCCATCCTTGTGTAGGCAATGTTTGTCCCAACACAATTTGATGGGGAGGATATCTTTGATTAGAATTAACCTTTTGTATATTGATTGAAACCCATCCTTTAAATTATACTGGTGTAAAGCGGAAAAATCACGATCGAACCCTAGTTGCTCTCCCCTCTTCCGACTCCGAGGAGAGAGAAGGGAGGTTCGCTAGGATTCGATGGTTTTTCACTTAGGGGAGAGACTTTACATTCAAAAGAGGGGTTGAAACTCATAAGATCCAATCCCACACAATGTAAGATTGGATGCTAAATGAATTTCAAGGGTTAGGAAAGCAAGGCTACCCTCTTTCGTAAAGAATGTTGATAGGAGAATTAAGCTAAGCATGCATAGAAAGTGATAAAGATTCGCTTATAAACTGAGTTCGGGTTATAGGATGAAGCTGCGGACCTGGAATTAGTAGTAAAATGTCGACACGGCGCTGTCCTGCAAATTTGAGCAAAAGTTGTCAGGATGATGGCGTCCGGTGCCACGGTCCTCCGAAAAATCCGCGAAACGAAGGGGGATCTGTTCGTCTCTGCACAAGGATTCTAGATCTTCAATTTCAGCCGCGTACCTGCAACCTACACACAGAAAAGCGAAGACGATTGGGGGGTTAGGGATTAGGGGTTTGCCTTTAGGTCAAACCCCGGTTTTGGAATTAACCAAGAAATGAGCAAGTGCTGTAAATGTAAATGTATGTAAAACAAGTACTAATACCTTGTTCTAAGGATGTTTGTATCCTTATGTGCGAAGGTTTAGATGTTGTATGTTGTATGTTGTATGTTGTAGCATGTAGTATGTGATCTCCTCTTCAATGGTTGAATCCTTGTCTTGAATGCAACACTTAGCCTTGAATGGAGACTTGAAATGATCAATTGCTTAAAGGAATGCTTGAATACTTGAATGCTTGAATGCTTGAATATAGTTTCCACGCTTTTTCCATCATGTATCTGTTCTGTCCAAATGAGAGAGAAAAATGTAGTTTATATACTTGTCATTTAGGGCTGATAGACTGATTTTCCTGACCTTAGGCCGACCAGGAAAGTTAATTTCCAATTTGCAAACAAAAAGACTCGAGACCCCTTAGGAGACCGGGCCCAAAATAGGACCCAGGGACCAGGGCACTGGGCGCCCTGGTCCTGAAGGACCAGGGCGCTGGGCGCTCTGGTCCCACCTCCCGAGACAGCAGGGTGCAAGGAGGTTCAAGCCAGGGTGCTTGAAAAATGCAGTTTTTAGTGTCGTGAGCAAGTTTCAGGGTCTCCATTCAGGTTGCGTGTTGCGTCGCCATCGTGAAGACCGAAATGCAGTTGAAATTGCAAGTGTCACAATTTTAGGACGCTACAACTGGCCAATCTTGGAGTTGAACCAAATCAATCTATCTATACCATTTTGAAATGTTACAGTCCTTCCTACAAGAATATCTTTTAGTTTGTTCCACTCCTCTTGACTCATGAGTTAGATAAATCTTTCCATTTCCAACCTAAAGTTGATTGAGGCTCATCCAACTCCACATAGGTTATGAGATACCTTCCCCACCTTTGATTGAAGGTATCCTTAAAAGACTAAATATCCATTAACTTATCTATTGGGGGATGATTCCCCAAGAGTCTTCCGAAAATTGAGAAGACCACCCATCAAATATATCCCATGATAGATGCCTAAGTAAGAGATTTCTACTATTGAAAATGAAATTCCAAATTCTAGAGCCTTTTTAGGGGTTAGAGGATCTGAATATACCTTATTTGTTATCAGAGTTGAGATATTTTGATTTCAAGATCTTAACCCATTTAGACGAGGATGTGTGTATAATTTCCATGCTAGCTTAGTTCCAAGAGCCTAATTTTGCCACAGCAGGCTCCTAATCCCTGTACCTCTATCTTTCTTGGCTCTGCAAATCTTGTCTAAACAAATCATTACAATTTTTTCTCTTATTAACCACCCCTTGTCAATAGAACCTCCTCATGATTTGATTGATTTTATTGTTGATCCTAACATATAGGGTTATACATGAGAGGAGATAAATTGGCATGGCCGATAGCACTATATTGATCATAACCAATATCTTAGGTGAAGAGAGTCACTTAGCCTTCTAGGAAGATAGCCTTTTTTCCATTTTTTTCTTTTAGAGGGTCCCATAATTTAGATGTCCAAATTCCCCTATCAATAGAAATGCCCAGATAAGTGCAAGGAAGCTTACACATTTTTAAGCTCAACCTATTTGATATTTCTCTCTTCTTCCTTGGATCTAGGTTGGAGAAGAAAAACTCTTATTTTCATTGCTTATATCTTGCCTTGAAGCCTTTTCATACAAATTAAGAATTTTGTTAAACTCCACCGCCTCTTTCTTGCTACCAAATCCTAATAATAATGTCTCATTTGCAATCAATTAATGTGTTCTTTCCTCCATCCCACTGGTGATTTGAATAACTTCAATTCTGCCCAACCTCTTGGTCGCATTGATGCCTCTCCCCATAGCCTCTACCATAATTATAAATCAAAAGGAAGACAAAGGGTCCCCTTGTCTTAGCCCACGAGATACTTCAAAGAATATTTTTGAGGAACCATCTACCAAAACTAAGAACCGAAGACTAGAGATGTAGAAGTAAATCCAACTGGTGCACTTTTAACTGAATCCAAAGGCCTCCAAGTACTTACATAGGAAGTGTCAGTCTATTCTATCATAGGCTTTCTTAATATCTAGTTTAATGATCATGCTAGCTTATTTATGGCTCTGGATAGAGTGTATTGCCTCTTGAGAAATAGTGACACCATCTAGGAGTGATCAATACAGGACAAAACTAGTTTGCTTGTTTAAGATGATAAGAGGCAAGAGTGTTTCAATTTTGTTTGCAATGAGTTTGGGGAATAGCTTATATAATACAATGAAAAGGGAGATAGGTTGGAAATATACCACTTTATCACATTTTCTTTCTATGGAATCTGGGCTATAAAAGTATTATTTATCTCTTTAATTAATCTTCCAGCTTATTGGGCCACCACCAAGGATTCTAATACATCATTGCCCACACTATCCAATTTTTTTTTAAAGAATCCAACTAGGCATTCATCTCGACTAGGATCCTTATTAGCTTGGAATTGGGCTAAGGCACTTTCCACTTCTGATTTTGTTATTTTTGCATTGAGCATTAGGTATGCTCATCATCAATCAACCTAGGGATATTTTGTGTAAGACTTTTATGACTAAGCAGATCAAACCCTTCCCAATTATTCAACCACCCTCTGAAGTACTCCACAACACTATCTGTAATTGCACCCTTTTGTTCCAAGATAGAACCATTCTCTCTCCATATATTTTTTATCTTATTTATTGTCCTTTATTTCTTGATTGAATTATGGAACAAATTGGAGTTTTTTTCACCTTCATCAAGCCAAGTTTGCCTAGACTTTTACCACTGAAAAACTTCTTCCTTAGCCAAAATGTCCTCATATTCATGTAGGAGCTTCTTTTCTTGGACAAAGATTTCCTAATCAATCCCCTTCTTGAGAACCTACTCATTCAGAGCTACCATATCTAATTCAATCTAGAGTTTTTTTGCAAAGATATTTTTGAATTTATCTTTGTTCTAGTATAAGCTTTTGTTTTTTCGCTTTGAGATTGGAGACAAGGGCAAAAACTTGGACCTTGAGAATTTTTCTTCGTTCTACCATTTCTATATCAAAGAGAAGAAATATTTATGTCTAATCCACATAAATTCATAAATTCAAATTTTAATGGCCATCTCTAGGGTTTTTTTCATCAAGTATCTCAAGAAGAATGGGATAATTTGATCTGAGCTCGACCTTGGCTCAATTGAAGCTTTGAGGTCAAAAGAGAGGGATACCAAGTCTCCTTTGATGAATAATCTATCAATTTTTTCTATAGTATAGCTAAAGCCTAGTAAAGCCTATTATTTTGGGTAAATGGGCCTTTCCCACTTTCAGTCTCTAGCAAACTCATTTTTGTTACCCAATCTTTGAAGTCAAGTTGAGATTGACTAGCAATTGTGAACCCTCTCTCTTCTCTAATGGATGTAGAATGGTATTGAAGTCACCACCTAGGATAATGTGGGCATGGAGGCTTCACTGGCTAGGTATTATTATATTATGTGCATTCATATTGTGGGGTTTAATATCCTAAAAATGAGGGTACAATATATTGCCTATCGATGAAAATAGGGGATTTTTAATTTAGGCTATGAAAAAATAACATATATGGCAAAAATAGGGGAGCTTTTAATTTAGGTTGTGTATTGGGAGGGGGTGAAAGGAAAGGAGTTTAGGGAAACATTTTTAAAAAATAGGGGGATTCTATAGTATGCCATGAATGCACGTGGTATAGCCCAGGTTCACTAAGTGAGGCCCCTATGGATGTGGGATTCTAGAAAAGTAGCCATTAGTAGGTCGATTTATGCCCAAACCTCTCTCTTCTTTGGATTGGGAATGGGGCCATAAATATAGATGAGAATAAACTGGAGGCTTCTATTCAAGGATTTCACAATGCCCCCTTGCCAATTTCTTCTAGCAATTAGAGGTTTGAAGCTTAACACATTCCTTTTCCACAATATGGCAAGACAATATGATGCTCCTTATGTCTAAACCACTTCCACTTTCCAGAATATGAACTTCTTTGCAAAGATCAACATTTCTTTTGCAATCAATTTGCTTTCTTGCAATAACATGATATCATTCTAAATTACAATATACCTACACTTGACCAAGTGTTTCTTATTATTAGCACCTAGGCCCCTAACATTATAGAATAGGATCTTCATTGCTTCTAAGGAAGGGTGTTTCTGTTTCCCTACAAGAGAATGGATGTGATCTTCATTTGTCATTTTTCTTCCCCATCCTTCACCCTAAGCTCTAAAAACCACTTCCTACCTCTCTTGTTTGTAGAACCTTTTCCATAATCAAGAATCCTCTTAGATGTCCCTTCTTGAAGGATACCAAGTTCACAATTAGAGCTATCATCATCCTCATAAGAGTTCTCATTCTCATCATTCCCTCTAGCCCCCTCTTTACTCATTTTGTCCAATTCTCTAATCTTCTTGACTAAAAGCAGCCTTTATGCCTCCTCTGATTCATTTTCTATGCTCAATGCATTGTCCCTAGGCTTGAAGTTCACACCAACTCCTTCTAGTAGGGGTATATCCTCAACCAAATTATTGATGACATGGTCAAAGGGAGTGAGTGTTGGAATTGACATGAAGATTGCATTGATGAACTATTGTGTTATCACTGATGTCAATTATAACCAGTAATGATATTGTTTTGATGTTATTTTGCATCCAGTAGGTGAGCTAGTGAAGGAAAATAGTATTACTTAATAAGCAGTGAGATCAACTGGTAACCCTACCTGTTGATGTGCTAAACCTTAACTAATGGAGCATGGTGAATCGGTTGTATTGGTTTATGATCAAATGATGAATGATAATGATTATGCCACATATGCATGTTGTATGTGAAGAGTTTCAAATAGTTTTTGATGCGTAGAGATAACGGGTTTTATATTGGGAATGAGCGAGTACATTGGATGAAGTGGAAACTGCATGATGAGTTACAGGAATCAATGAAGTGGTGATCAAGAAGTGGTCAAGGTTATCTTGAATAATGTGCAATGATTTCTATGTAATCCAACTATCATACTTTAGCCGATTTGTTTGTAATCTCTATGAGATCTTAGGTTTGTGATGTGTTATCGACCTATTGTTTTTCTTATAGGGTTGATGAGTTAATTTGTTGTACTATTGGCAATTTTGGTTAAGTGTAAGTGTGATTGGTTGTCGAACCAAAAGGTGTATCTACATTATGTGTGAAGGAAGATAGAAGAATGAAAAGGATCTGATCAAGTAGTGTAGTGTTATTCACTTGATCAACAAACCCTTATTGTTCTCTAACAATTACAAAAATCAAATCCCTTAAGTGGGTAAGCTCTAACAGGCTTAGTACTATCTAAATCTTGTAACCAGATGATCCATTAGCTTGGATTTCAAATCCTCTACTGAGGTTACTCCTAACAGGGTATTGCTTCTAATAGGGCATTATAGTCAATCCCTTAACTGAGTGGTCCCTAACAAGATTTGTTCCTAATAGGACTTTTTGTAAAGCTTTAACAAACTTGGATCCTAACACGATGAACTTCAGAAAAATTCAGAATACTTGTGGGTATTCATCCTCACTGTGGTTTTTCCTATTTGGGTCTCCACGTCACAATCATTGTGTCAAGTGGTGAATGTTTTTTGTGGTTATGTTTGTTATGGTTAATTTTCTTAACTTCTAAATCAACTTAGATATGATATGATGACCGACAATAATCTAAAATGTGCTTTTACTATTGTCAATCAAGTGTTTGAATCTTTTTGTTAAAAGGTTTTGAGAGTTTTAGAGCTATTATACTTTTATTTGGTTATGACAATCAACCGGTATACTT
Source organism: Cryptomeria japonica (assembly GCF_030272615.1). Taxonomy (NCBI): domain Eukaryota; kingdom Viridiplantae; phylum Streptophyta; class Pinopsida; order Cupressales; family Cupressaceae; genus Cryptomeria; species Cryptomeria japonica. Next base: position 71,953,091 of record NC_081412.1, on the reverse strand, counting down.
GACAATGATATTACAATTTTGAGATTGACTTGAGACATTGTTTTTGATATTTTTGAAAGTTTGAAAGTCCAAAGTTTAATAGGGAAAACTAAAGAATATGGAGTGATAGGATGAAAATCTGTATCAAGAGTCTATGAAGTTAATACTGGGAACATGTTGTTACCTAATAAGTTGAACCTAGTAGGACTATGTCTAATGATCAAAAGAAAGAGCAACAAGAAAATAATCAAGCATTGCAGGCCATTATCAGTTCTTTGTCTAATTCAGAGTATGTCGATGTCCATGGTCTGGAGACTTCTTATGATGTATGGAAGAAACATGAGAAAATCTATAGTGGTGATGACGATGTGACGATTGCCAAAGAAGAGAGTCTGAGAGGTAAATTTGATGACATGTGGATGAATGAAGGTGATAATATTCAACAGTATGGTCAGAGGATCAAGGAGATAGTTGGTGAGATCAAGAGTGCTAGTGGTAAAGTGGAGGATGCAACAATGGTTATTAAGGTGTTGATAACCCTTCTATTGGTCTACACTATCTGAGTTACAGCCATTCAGGAGCTAAAGTCTATTGATAAAACTAAGATAAATCTTGGCTCCATCATTGGTAAACTTACTACATTTGAATTAAATGGTTATGATGGTAATGCTCAAAAATCATAATCTGTATTTAGAGGTTCAGTTTCTAATCCACGTGTGAGGAAAAGAAAAGATGTTACTCATAGTTATGAGTCTAGATCTAGTAGAGAAGTTGATGGTGAAGACAATCTGATTAATCTTGAAGCATTGTTGGCCAAGCGGTTACCCAAAGGTACTGGTAAGTACACAGATAAATTACCTTTGAAGTGTTTTGTATGTAACAAGACTGGACACATTGTAGCTAACTATTCTAATGGTGAGAATGAGCATAAGCATGAGAAGTACAAAGGAAAAGGCAAAAGAGATTGTCTCATTGCAGTTGATGGTGGTATCACTGATGAGGAATCTAAGGGAGTTGCTAATGAAGACATTGTATTTGTTGCCATTAAAGAGGAGACATCTGATCAAAAGGCATTAGTTTCTCACTCGGATAATTATGACGATTGGATCATAGATAGTGGTTGTTCACACCACATGACCAGTGACCAAAGTAAATTTCTTACTTTGAAGGAATTTGATGGAGGAGTTGTGAGATTTGAAAATGACTCACCTTGCATGGTAAAAGGAAAGGGAACCATTTCTCTTAATGGAAAGAGTAGTGTAGATGATGTCTACTAGGTTGAAGGATTAAAGAACAATCTTTTGAGTGTAGCTCAACTCAATGATAGTGGTTATCCATTGGAATTTAAGAAAGGAATGTGCAAAATCTATGGGAGCAAAGGTGAACTAATTGCAAATAGCAAGAAGAGAAAAGGTAACCTGTTTCACCTAAATCCTAAAGTCAATAACTGTTTAATTGCTAAAGTAGATGATAGTTGGTTTTAGCATCAGAGATTTGGTCATATAAATTTTGATAAAATTGTCAAAGTCAATAAGTCCAATTCAGTAAGAGGTTTGCCTCATATGGACAAACTTGTGAATGCTATGTGTAAGGAATGTCAATTAGGAAAGATGAAATGCTCAAATTTTAAGAGCAAATCTTTCTCTATAGAATATTTGATAGATTTAGTTCATGTAGATGTCTGTGGACCAATAAAGACTATAAGTATTCAAGGTGATAGATATTTTATTATCTTCACTGATGATTTCTCAAGAATGATGTGGGTCACATTGTTGAAGGAAAAAACAAGACTCTAGTAAGTTCAAGGCAATCAGAGCCTTAGCTTAAAAGGAAAGTGGTAAGAAGATAAAGTGTTTGAGGACTAATCAAGGTGGTCAATTTACTTTAGAGGAAATCACTAGATATTGTGAAGACAATGGAATTAAGATGCAACTTTCTGCACTAAGGACACCATTACAGAATGGTATTGCAGAGAGGAACAATCATTTAGTTATTGAAGCTGCTAGAATGATGCTAATACAAGGAGGTGTAGCAAAAAAATTCTGGAGAGAAGATGTTAGCATAGTTGTCTACACTATGAATCAGATATTGGTAAAGAGAGGTAAGGATAAAACTCCTTATGAATACCGGTTACTATGTTAGTATGTTTGAGGCTAAAAGTGATGAAGGCATATTTCTTGGTTACTCCACCAAGATTAAGGCTTATAAATGTTACAACAACTATACAAAAAGAGTCATTGAGAGTGTTGATGTCCGAATGGATGAATATCCTGAAGTTTAAAGAGAAACTAGTGAGGAGAAAAAGGAAGATGAACCTTACATTCTTATTTTGGAACTAGAACTGGTGAAGCCAAAAGCTGGTGAAGTAAATGTTGTAGTACCAGTTCAACTGGAACAGGTAGATTCTTCAAAAGAAGATGATGATAGTGAGAAAGAACCTGAAGATAATGATCATGTTATTCCAAGGAATGTGAGACTCAATCATAATCCTAACAATATTATTGGAGATAAAGATGCTGGAGTACTAACCAAAAAAAGAATTAGAGAGAATTCTTGCATGATCTCCACTATTGAGCCTAGAATTGCCAAGGAAGCATTTCGAGATGATAACTAGATTAAAGGTATAAATAAAGAGCTTTACCAAACTAAGAAGTACAATACAGGGACCATAGTACATAGGTTGATGAATAAAAATGTGATAGGCACTAAATGGGTATTAAGGAATAAACTGAACAAAGATGGAGTAGTAGTAAAAAACAAAGATAGTTTGGTATGCAAAGGTTATGCACAAGAAGAAGGAGAAGACTGTGGTGAGACATTTGCACTAGTTGCTAGATTGGAAGGTGGTAGGACTCTACTTGCATTTGCAGCATATAACGGACTCAAAGTATATTAGATGGATGTGAAGTCACCATTCCTAAATGGAATACTAGAAGAAGAAGTATACATTCAATAGCCATATGGTTATGCTTTGACTGATGCAAAAGGATATGGTGTGTAAACTGTACAAAGAAAACTATGGTTTGAAGCAAGCACCAAGAGCATGGTATGAAGGACTACATTCACACCTAATGAAGATAGGTTTTCAAAGAACCAGTGAAGATAACAATAAATATCTCAAATCTGAAGGAGATAAGATAGTGGTTAGTGAAGTGTTTGTCGATGATATTATATTTGGAAGAAATGATGTCATGAGTGATGAATATGGAAATGAGATGAAAAGTGAATTTCAAATGTCTCTACTAGGAGAGATGAATGACATGGCCCTTTCTTTAATGACATGCCCCTTTCTTGGTTGAATTTGTATAAGTTTTATTTGATTGGGTGTTCTCAGAAGCACATCTATGTTAAACAGAGCAGCATCTGTGAAGTATACAGGCACGTCTATGTCCAGAATTGAAAAACTGTTACAGTCCAGCAAACAAACACAGTCAATTTTGGAATTCTTGAGCTTCCTAGGTCATTTCTCCAGGGTTTCATTTAGCATTCAACCTATCATGGGGTCTCATATAATCCATCATTGCTTTACATCTCTTATTACATTCACAATTGTCTAAACTTGAGTCAAAAGGTCACTTGCTTGTCCTCATCATACTTTGTCAACACACTACATACAACAACACTTTGCTAAGTGGTCCCTCATCAAGGTTTCCTACCTTTGGGTCTCATTTGGTCTTACTTAGACTCAAGGTCAACTTACCTCATCAAGAGAAACTATCCTATCTTTGGAAGTCACACCTACTCTACTACATACATACCTAGTCTTACACTTTGGAAATTGCAAGTACACTTTAGATTAATTTACATTTCATCCAACTCTTGGTCTTCCATACTCTTTCCATTTTTCATCTAGTCTCACACATCTTGGTCAATACCTAGTTCATGGTTGAAACCCGTCTTCAAAAATCTAGGAGAGAAACTAAAAAGGCTCAAGAGTCTGCAAACATGAGTTCTTATGAGTATGACAATGATATCCTTTTCAATTCTGATCATACTACATTACCTAACATGGATGCCTATAAAAACATTTCAAATGTTGAGAACATGGACACTATAAACAACAATGCTACACACAATGACAATGTGGACAACTTTTCAGTACATTCAGCAGATGTGGAAGAATCCATTATGAATCCCCATTTCAATCGATTGGTTGAGGAAATAATGAGGAGGGATAGACAATATTTCTTACAAATGATGGCACAAAGTGGAGCCAAGATACCTCATGACTTTGACATGTCTCAAATAATGGAAAATCGACCTTTGCAACAACCTCACTCCAACATGGATCAAAGGAGACCTAATAGTGGAGGAAATAGAGGACCACACATGGTACCTGAATCACCATCTGCTTTGATTCAAAAACCACAGGGCCCACATACACATGGTCAAGCATATGATACTTACCTTTCTAGACCATTATGGAAGTCTTATGCAGATAGATATGCTCAATCACATACTAATGCTAAGGATCAACCACCATAGCAATTGGATGTTCAAAGGCATGCTCAAAATTTGGAAACAAGGAAACCTCATGTCAAATTTGGGGGCAACACAATAGAACATGACATGCCTATAGAATATGGTATACATGCACAAAATAGATATGAGGTTCCTCAACATGAATCTATACCAAGTGGTCCATATATGCAGCATCATTATAGACCTCCTCCTTATGAACATGTGTATGATCAATATCATCCATATATGCAACATGCTCCCCCTCCAATGGGTACCTCAAACATAGGATATGGTCCAAGAAGTCGATCTCCACCTAAGAGCAGTTTGGAACAACAAATCAGGGACTTACAAAAGAAATGGAGGACATAAATACACCAAAGCTAGCATACACAATGAGAGACATATGTCCTTATCCATTTGACAAGAACATTCCAATGCCTCCATTTCCTACACACTTTGTGATGCCTAAATTTGATAAGTATAGAGGAAAAGGGGATCCTAAGGCACACATAAGACAATTTTTCACAGCTTGCATTCAGGTAGCAGCAGAAGAGACATATTTGATGAGATTATTCCCACAAAGCTTAGGTGATCAAGCTATGGAATGGTTCTCCCAACTTCCACCTAGTATTAAGTCATGGGGTGACTTAGCAGAGGCATTTATCCAACATTTCTCCTACAACATAGAGATAGACATATCAGTCACTACTTTGTGCAACACCAAGCAAAAGGAGGGAGAGTCTTTTGCATCATTCTTACAAAGATGGAGAAATCTAGCTAGCAGATGCTCTTGTGAGATTCCACAAAAACAAATGGTAGAAATATTCACCCAAAATGTTAACAAAGACATTGGTTATGATCTAAGGAAAGCTTGTTTGTCCACCTTCAAGGACATCATTGAAAAAGGCTTAACGATAGAAAAGGTCCTAATTGAACAAGGAGTCATTAAGATATTAAAGGAGAACAAAGATGATTTTAAAGGAAAAGACAAGCCAATATTTTGGAATAAAAACAAGAACACAGTCAATGATGGTGTCGTTGATGCCAACACAGTGCGACCCAAATTCATTTTTTCTGGATCAAATTCTACAAACAATCAAGTGAATACTCAAACAACTTCCAGATCATGAAGGAAGTACACTCCATTGGGAGAACCACTTGAGTCAGTCTTCAAGAAGCTAGTGGCAAACAAGGTGATCACAATTCCAGATTTCCCACCATATGAAACAAAGGCCAAACCAAATTGGTGGAATGATGATGAGTATTGTGAATTTCATAAGAGCAAGGGTCATAAGATAGGAAATTGTCATCGACTAAAGAACATTATACAAGATCTCATTGACAGAGGTGATATTGAGATTGAGGGACATTCGTCTAATCAAGAACATGAGAAGTTTAAGGAACCACTCCCAAAACATGACAAAGGAAAAGATAAAGCCACAGAGGATCAAACCAACTATACCAGAGCATCCTATAACTATGATTCAACTATCAATCACATCTCGATGGACAATTACGTCTCTACTATTATCATCATGGACAAAGCATCGGAGAATTCTACCCAGAGACCTAAGATTGTCCTAAAAGGTGTTGGATCTTCTTCCGAACCTACCTCTGAATGTCATGTTACAACCCGTCGAGGTAAAATCACTTTGTAAGGTGCTCCAACTAAAAACACCGCTTCCTCATAAACCAAACTTGAGTATGACCTTGCAGAACAACTAGGGAAGATGCCCACACTCATTTCAATCCTTGAGCTATTATGCATATCTCCCACACATAAAGCCATTCTTGACAAAATCTTGAGAGATATTGCTATTCCTACTGATCTGAACGTGGACTAGTTTCGGGCCATGGTGGGATACCTTTCCATTCCACATTCCCTTACATTCACAGAAACCGATGACGCCTCGGTAAGTCAGCCACATAATGCACCATTGCACATTGAAGCCTTCATACACAAACATTGAATAAAAAGAGTCCTGATAGATGGAGGAGCAGGTCTAAACATTTGCACATTAAGCACTATTACACAATTGGGATATTCTGATAAAGCTGTGAATTCTACAAATCAAATCACCATTAAGGGATACAATGACGAAGAGCGTTCATCCAAGGGCACAGTCACCTTACCTCTCAGAGTTGGGCCAGTTACAAAGGATGTGGTTTGTCAAGTCCTAGATTTAAATCTCACTTATAACATATTGCTAGGACATCCTTGGATTCATGAAATGAGGGCAGTCCCATCCACATATCACCAATGCATTAAGTTTCCTCATAATGGAGTGCAAGTAATAGTTAACGATGATCCTAATCCATTCATATACTGTAATAATCTGAAATCAAAGACTGAGACCATCATTCCTAGTAATCATGAGCCTGTTCCTTCATTGGCATACATTGATCCTGAGTCATTAAAACCTTTGACATCAAAACAAGGTGAGCTTAAAGGCAAGTTTCAGGACAAAGGCATGGGGGAATATACTTTCAATTAGACCATGTACTTATGACAAGTCATGAGTTCCCCAAAAGAATATGGAAGAGCACATCCTAACAAGCAAATCTCCATCATGATGCTCAAATGGGATCCTACCACCTTTCAAAGATGGGGTGAACTAGAAGAGGAAGATTTATACAAAATGCTTTTCAGGGACAATGAAGAGGAAACACAAGACCACATCAGCCTACCATGTGAGAAATATGGCAAAGGCTTCAAAATTTTAAAAAAATTCAGGTATGATGGAAAAAGCCCTCTGGGGTTACGAAAGGAAGGCATCATGGAACCTTTACAACCTGAATTGACCCTCAAAAAGGAATGCTTGAAAGGACTTGGTTTCTTAACTCCTAGGGTCCACACCCAAAGGACAGAAGAAGCTTTACAAATCAAAGCTGCCAAAATACAACAAGAGGATCGCTATTCCACAGATTCTAATGAATGGGAATGGGATTCAGACAAGTCTTCCAGTGACCACGAACTCAACGAGATATTCAGAGAACCTGATGAACCCACAGAAGAAGAGGAATTTTATAACAAGTTCAGGGTTGGTCAAGAAACAACCCGAGAGGATTCCACACAGTCCTTGTCTCAAGGTTCTAGGTTGAAATCACATAGTATGAGAACACTTGTCCTGGAGTGCGCTACTAGTAATGATAATTTGGATTTGTTCGTGATCGAGACTGATGAGGAGAGTGCCATCGATGACCTCGATAATTACCTTGACATACCCGAATATAACCACATCTTCACTCTTAGCTCCCCTAACTTTGAAGACATTAACGGACTTTCCCTTGTTCACCACCAACTCATTGACTGGGATCATGAAGGACCTGCATAGTTTGACACATTCCAAAATGATGAAGCTTTTATTGACTATTTGGGCATACGACATGATCTTCCTCCTGGAGACCACAAAGCGGGATACACTATAGAACTCAATAGTATGGCATATTTTGGTGAGGGTGTCGGACCTTCCAGTCACAAAAATGTGAAAATAAGAACAAATCAAGGGTCTTATGGCGAAAACCACACTGTGGCGCTATCTGACCCCAAAAAAGTAAAAAGAAAGGACGTATCTGAGGGCGAAAACCTCTCTGAGGCACCCGAAGATGGAAGGCTCGACATTCTCCCAGCATCATATGAGGAAAAGTCATCCATGTTGGTAGAGGAGACTATCAAAACAAACATTGGTACAGAAGAGGTTCAACACAACATATTCCTAGCTTAATCATTGACAGAGTCCGAAAGTTTGAAATTCATAAGTTTCTTCAAAGAACGACAAATCAACTTTGCCTAGGCATACGCTGATATGCCTGGATTAGATCCGGATTTGGTAATGCATCACCTCACAGTCAAACTGGGGGCAAAACCAGTAAAACAGAAACTAAGAAAAATGCATCCACAAGTGGCATTACTAGTCAAAGCAGAACTTGAGAAATTACTCGATGTCGGATTCACACACCCAATTGATTATCCCGAATGGATCTCTAACTTGGTACCTGTTAGCAAACCAGATCGCAGCATCAGAATATGTACAGATTTCAGAGACATCAATAAAGCTTGTCCAAAGGATGGCTTCCCATTACCAAACATTGACCTGATCGTTGATCTCACAGCAGGTCATGAAATGTTATCATTAATGGATGGATTCTCTGGTTATAATCAAATAAGGATCACACCCGAGGATCAACACAAACATCATTTACTTGTCCATGGGGAACTTTCTGCTGGAATGTCATGCCTTTCGGGCTAAAGAATGCAGGTGCTACATATCAAAGAGCCATGACTACTATCTTTCATGATCTCATGCACGTCACTGTGGAAGATTATGTTGATGACCTCTTGGGCAAATCAATAGATAGAGATACACATTTGGACATACTTTCAGTCATCTTTGATCGGTTGGAAAAATACAAAGTAAGATTAAACCCCAAGAAATGTTTCTTTGGAGTAACCTCCGGGAAACTCCTAGGATTCATTGTATCCAAAAGGGGAATTGAAGCTGATCCAGCAAAAGGCAAGGCCATCCTGGAAATGCAACCACCAAGAAATATCAGTCAACTTCGATCCTTACAAGGCAGACTCCAGTCTATTCGAAGATTCATAGCCCAACTGGCAGACAAGTGTAATCCTTTTCAGCACCTGCTACATAAAAACATCAAATTCAAATGGGATGATAACTGTCAACAGGCTTTCCAAACACTCAAAGATTATCTTCTAAATCCGCCAGTTCTAATGCCACCAGTTCCAGATCAGCCTCTGTTACTATACAAAATTGTCATGTCTAATTATCTAAGCTTAATTCTTCTATTAATTAAATAAATCTTTATTTATTTAATTAATTCATTTATCCTCTTCTAGCCTTATTTCTCATTTAAATAAATACTTTTATTTATTTAAATTATCCTTTGCCTAAATTAAATAAATATTTTATTTTAATTATCCCACTTCTTCTATTAATTAAATAAATCTTTATTTATTTAATTAATTCATTAGCCTTTTCTACCCATGACACATGTCATTCATCTCTTAATTCCTACACTACCTACCCCTTTCATTATTTTATTATTTCTTTTACCTACCCTCTAATCATAGCCGACCTCCTTTTACATCTCTCAATCTTATCCCTCCATTTCATATTGTGTCTTCTATATAAGGAGATGCTTCCTTCATTATCAAACCCTAATCATCTCTTATGCAATTGACTACACTATGATCCTACTTGCAACCACATTTCGTTCTTTGTTGAGCTCTTGTGCACATAAAATTTGAGAGCAAATATATCAAGCAAGATTAATGGAGATAGGAAGAATAGAGATTCAAACCCTATTGGACATGTGATGGTATAATCTTTGTGATTTCATTTGATTTGCATTGTCTTAGGTAATCTTCATATGTTATGGTGGATCTTTGTTGTTGTTAGGCTAGGGTTTTGTGGTTGAATTCATTTAGCCTTTCAATATTGTTATTATTGTTGTCCATTTTCACCATATACATTTTGGCACGCCCGGTGGAACTGTTGTCCCTTTTTGCATTTAACATCTTGTTGCAGATTTTGTATTTTGAAGTTACAGATCTGACGTTTTCGGCAACATTTTGACATTTCCGCATCTGCGTACTTTCAGATCGCGTTTTTGATTTTCTGGCACATCTGCGACATCTGGAATCACGTCTGTGTTACTGGCAATATTTTATTTTGCAGGATCCAGGAAAGCGCATTTATGTTCTGAAGGCGCGTTTGTGATGTTTTTAACAACGTCTGTGTCCAGTAAGCGCTTCTGCGTTCTTTAGTCACGTCTGTGTCTCACAGAACCCCATCTGTGTCTTCCAATTGCGTCTATGTTGAGGGTAACCGCGTCTGTGTTAACCAGTTTTGAATTTTGGGTTTTTATTGATTTAGTTTTTAGATTTTGCATTTAGGGTTTTAGATCTGGTTTATTTTGAGCTAACATTTTCAGATCTAGCTAACAAAAGTGGTGCAGCTTGTCTTGAAGGCTAAAACGTTTGGTTGAAGGCCCCTATTTTCACAAAGTCTTTTGGGTTTAAAATTTACCTAACTTGTGTGCTTGCAGGAAGGGGTGATTATTTGAAACAACCAAAACTACTAACAAATTTTTGCTGCAGGACCTTGGCAAGGGTTTTTTGGATTTTTGTTGTGTGCCTTGTTTTCATAGACTAGCAAACACTTCAATTGGTGCACTAAAATTAAATCATTGTCTTTTGTGTCTTGAGCAATAGGTTCTTTTTGTTTAATCTTTAGAGGGCCTGTCTTCCCAGGTGGTCATTAGGACTACTAGTGAGAAGAGAACGACCCAAGTGGTAGCAAAAGAAAAGCCATCTTCTTCCAAACCACTATAAATAACTGTATTCATGGTGAAAACTATGAATAACGTGTGCTGATTAGTTCATACCGACACTATGTCTCCCCATAAACCCGTTTGATCAAATTTATTTGATCAGTTGTATGGCATAACCCCTACCGGCTGGGAGCCTTCTGTATTTACAGAGCTAAAAGTGACGCATGTATGGCCACACGAGTAGATGCCCTTGCTAGCACCTTTTTGTTTTAGAAGCCCAAATCCTTCTAGTTGTTGGGGCATGAGGTCGGACCTCTGGTAGCGGCCCACAAACATACGGTTCTTAGTAGAGATACAAAGTTCACCACGGGGAGTTTTTGTGGGGACTGATGCTTGGCTGACTCGAGAAGTGAGTGCCGAGGGTGAAGCCAGTGAGGTTAAGCATCTAAGTATCCGCTCTGAATAGCGTAGCCTCGGGGGTAAAACCCCATGTGGGATCAACAACTATTGTCTTGGCCAGCCATAAGAATTGTGCTTGACTTATGTTAAACATTCAAAACATTCAAGATCAAACAACAAAACATTGTGTCTTTTGTGTCTTCAAGTGTATGCAAAACATTTTTACATCAAACAACACACTTTTCTTGGAGTCATTTTGGAGTCTAGACACTTGCAAACATTGAGTCCTCATCAACATTGTGTCCTCTTGTCACGAAAAATAGTCAAACAGTCAGATTTGGTCACAACAAAACAACTTCATAGATTGGAAAAATTGCACACAATTTGCAGAAACGCATCTATGTCAGGCATAATAGCATCTGTGTTGTTTAGCCATGTCTGTGAAGGGCAGAATCGCATCTATGTCCACAATAGAGAACATTACATTTTGAAAAAAATTTCTCAGAAGCGCGTCTATGTTAAACAGAGCAGCGTCTGTGTCAAAAAACCGTGTCTGTGAAGTATATAGGCACGTCTGTGTCCAAAATTAAAAAACTGTTATAGTCCAGCAAACAAACATAGTCAGTTTAAGAATTCTTGAGCTTCCTAGGTCATTTCTCCAGGGTTTCATTTAGCATTCAACCTGTCTTGGGGTCTCATATAATCCATCATTGCTTTGCATCTCTTATTACATTCACAATTGTCTAAACTTGAGTCAAAAGGTCACTTGCTTGTCCTCATCATACTTTGTCAACACACTACATAAAACAACACTTTGCTAAGTGGTCCCTCATCAAGGTTTCTTACCTTTGGGTCTCATTTGGTCTTACTTAGACTCAAGGTCAACTTACCTCATCAAGAGAAACTATCCTCTCTTTGGAAGTCACACCTACTCTACTACATACATACCTGGTCTTACACTTTGGACATTGCAAGTACACTTCAGATTCATTTACATTTCATCCAACTCTTTGTCTTCCATACTCTTTCCATTTTTCATCTAGTCTCACACATCTTGGTCAATACCTAGTTCATGGTTGAAACCCGTCTTCAAAAATCTAGGAGAGAAACTAAAAAAGCTCGAGAGTCTGCAAACATGAGTTCTTATGAGTATGACAATGATATCTTTTTCAATTTTGATCATACTACATTACCTGACATGGATGCCTATAGAAACATTCCAAATGTTGAGAAAATGGACAGTATAAACAACAATGCTACACACAATGACAATGTGGACAACTTTTTAGTACATTCGGTAGATGTGGAAGAATCCATTATGAATCCCCATTTCAATCGATTGGTTGAGGAAATAATGAGGAGGGATAGACAATATTTCTTACAAATGATGGCGCAAAGTGGAGCCAAGATACCTCATGAATTTGACATGTCTCAAATAATGGAAAATCGACCTTTGCAACAACCTCACTCCAACATGGATCAAAGGAGACCTAATAGTGGAGGAAATAGAGGACCACACATGGTACCTGAATTACCATCAGCTTTGCTTCAAAAACAAGAGGTCCCACATACACATGGTGAAGCATATGATACTTACCTTCGTAGACCATTATGGAAGTTTTATGCAGATAGATATGCTCAATCACATACTAATGCTAAGGATCAACCACCAAAGCAATTGGATGTTCAAAGGTATGCTCAAAATTTAGACACAAGGAAACCTCATGTCACATTTGGGGGCAACACAATAGAACATGACATGCTTGTAGAATATGGTATACATGCACAAAATATATATGGGGTTCCTCAACATGAATCTATACCAAGTGGTCCATATATGCAGCATCATTATAGACCTCCTCCATATGAACATGTGTATGATCAATATCATCCATATATGCAACATGCTCCCCCTTCAATGGGTACCTCAAACATAGGATATGGTCCAAGAAGTCGATCTCCACCTAAGAGCAGTTTGGAACAACAAATCAGGGACTTACAAAAGAAAATGGAGGACATAAATACACCAAAGCCAACATACACAATGAGAGACATATGTCCTTATCCATTTGACAAGAACATTCCAATGCCTCCATTTCCTACACACTTTGTGACACCTAAATTTGATAAGTATAGAGGAAAAGGAGATCCTAAGGCACACATAAGACAGTTTTTCACAGCTTGCATTCAGGTAGCAGCAGAAGAGACATATTTGATGAGATTATTCCCACAAAGCTTAGGTGATCAAGCTATGGAATGGTTCTCCCAACTTCCACCTGGTATTAAGTCATGGGGTGACTTAGCAGAGGCATTTATCCAACATTTCTCCTAAAACATAGAGACAGACATATCAGTCACTACTTTGTGCAACACTAAGCAAAAAGAGGGAGAGTCTTTTGCATCAGTCTTACAAAGATGGAGAAATCTAGCCAATAGATGCTCTTGTGAGATTCCACAAAAACAAATGGTAGAAATGTTCACCCAAAATGTTAACAAAGACATTGGTTATGATCTAAGGAAAGCTTGTTTTTCCACCTTCAAGGACGTCATTGAAAAAGGCTTAGTGATAGAAAAGGTCCTAATTGAACAAGGAGTCATTAAGATATTCAAGGAAAACAAAGATGATTTTAAAGGAAAAGACAAGCCAATATTTTGGAATAAAAACAAGAACACAGTCAATGATGGTGTCGTTGATGCCAACACAGTGCGACCCAAATTAATTTTTTCTAGATCAAATTCTACAAACAATCAAGTGAATACTCAAACAACTTCCAGATCACGAAGGAAGTACACTCCATTGGGAGAACCACTTGAGTCAGTCTTCAAGAAGCTAGTGGCAAACAAGGTGATCACAATTTAAGATTTCCCACCATATGAACCAAAGGTCAAACCAAATTGGTGGAATGATGATGAGTATTGTGAATTTCATAAGAGCAAGGGTCATAAGATAGGAAATTGTCATCGACTGAAGAACATTATACAAGATCTCATTGACAGAGGTGATATTGAGATTGAGGGACATTCGTCTAATCAAGAACATGAGATGTTTAAGGAACCATTCCCAAAACATGACAAAGGAAAGGCTAAAGCCATAGAGGATCAAACCAACTATACTAGAGCATCCTATAACTATGATTCAACTATCAATCACATCTCGATGGAAAATTACGTCTCTACTATTATCATCAAGAACAAAGCATCTAAGAATTCTATCCAGAGACCTAAGATTGTCCTAAAAGGTGTTGGATCTTCTTTCAAACCTACCTCTGAATGTCATGTTATAACCCGTTGAGGTAAAATCACTTTGCAAGGTGCTCCAACTAAAAACACCGCTTCCTCATCAACCAAACCTGAGTATGACCTTGTAGAACAACTAGGGAAGATGCCCACGCTCATTTCAATCCTTGAGCTATTACGCATATCTCCCGCTGTGTGGGGTAAAAAGTGAGACTAGGCTAACATGTCCTAATCCTACCTTTTGACACACATTACGGAATACGAAAGAGCCTAGAGGTATTGCACAATTGGCTACTTCTTTTTGGTGAAAGAGAGAGCCACGGGCTACCTATTAGGGTTTCTATTCCTTTGTTGTAATTGAAAGGTAAGATTATGCAAGTTCAATTCCTAACCCCAAAATGCAAGTATGAACTAATAACAAGATTGCAGAATTGAACTTAAACAATGGAAAGTTGCAAACATAAGGACAAGAGAAGAATGCAGATGCGTACCTGGAGTCAAAATTTGAGTGAAAATGTTTGGGAAGGGGGTACGGGTGCTACTGTCCTGATTCTGCACCTGAAACTGCACCTGAAACTGCCACTTCACAACTTGGAAAACTGTCAGAAATGCTAAAAATTGTTGTCTGTCAGGAGGACTAGGGTGCCCAGCGCCCCTGTCCCAGGGACCAAGGCACCTAGCGCCCCTATCCTGGCAAGACCAGGGTGCCCCACACCCCTACCCTGGTCTTCTGCTCTGAAACTTGGTGTATGGTTTAGTCTCCATCTGCTTCTTTCGGATCTGTAACTTGCGGCGTCGTCTGAATCTCAAAATCTACACTTATATTTGAAAAAGGTGTTTGGGGTGGCTATATATGGTTTTGCCTTAGTCAAACCCCCACTTCGGTGATTTCCACCTCCATGAATAGCAAAGTTAAATTGTAAAAGTAGTGTGTGTGCAGACCTTGTGTGTGTGTGCAAGATCTAAAATGCAAGTAAGCAAACTAGAGCAACCTAGAAAGTAAACCCTAATTTCTTGTAAATGACAATGTAAATGCTCCAAATCAAGATGCCAAGTGATCTAAAGCATGAATGCAAGTGACATAATGTGGCTTATGCAAAGACATGAAAACAACATGAAATCATACCCAACCCCAAGGGAGGGGTACAAGCCAATCTTCAGTCGGTGATCCCTTATTGCTCTTCAATGCCTTCAAACCCCTAAGTGAATGAATGGATTTGATGAATGCTTGGAAGATGAAGGTTGAGAGTTGCTGAAGTCTTTAAAGATCTGCTCTTTCACTGCATATGAGGTTCCTGAAAACAAAATTTGGATCCTTTCCAATGAAGAAAGAGAGCTCTTATGTATGAAACCCTAGGTCTTAATTCCAACTTTTGGCTAACCTAGAGATTGAATATCCCGCCAATTTCTTGGGGTTAAGCTTTATTTTATGATTGGATCATGCTCCTAAAATTTTGGGAAAAATGTCTGGGACCATGTGCACTCCGAGTGCCATGGTCCCGGCAACTTTTCACCAAATTTTCGGGGCCGTCAGATATGATGATTTTAGAGAGAATCCTGAAGTTACAGGTGATTTCGAGATGTTTTTTATTAGATGATGTATTGGAGGAATAAAATGAAAAGGGGCACACTTTAATGAAAGGGCCCACCTTTATGATGTGGAGGATGATGAAATAGGACCTTAGACCTAATTAATTTGATTAATTAAGTGCTAAAGGAGAAATGCAATGCAAAATGCAAACTGCGTCAGGGCGGGTGCTAAACTAGGTGTGAAATTGTACTGCTTTAGCAAGTGCATACAATTTACGATGCTACATTTAGCCCCCACTTTAGCGGTCATATGAGTACTACGTGCATATGCAAGCTAAAGTACAGGAAAGTAAACATTATTTGAAAAAGGATATATCCATAAGTTCGTCGAATGAAGCCCCTAGCGGTATCTGTAGTACATAGTTAGGAACCGCACCCTACAAAACACACGTTAGATCACAAAATCACCGAATGCTTACTAAAGAAAGTGATGAAATTTGTGAGTAGCTATATGCCCCCTCTGTTTTGGCTTGCTTATTAGGGAGGTGAAACAGGGTAGCATGGTTACTTACAACAAATTGTGTGAACGATTATTGATGAGAGATGTTCACTACAAATGCTTCATCAGAGCACATTTTGGAACATCAAGGGAGTAAGGGAACAAAAATGCAATTCCTACGCAACAAACGGTTCGAAAATCG
This sequence comes from Cryptomeria japonica, assembly GCF_030272615.1. Classification (NCBI taxonomy): domain Eukaryota; kingdom Viridiplantae; phylum Streptophyta; class Pinopsida; order Cupressales; family Cupressaceae; genus Cryptomeria; species Cryptomeria japonica. Next base: position 71,936,490 of record NC_081412.1, on the reverse strand, counting down.
CATCTCCCAAACTCAAGTTATGATGAAATGAGTGATTTAGGAAAAATTAGGGTTTTGAAAGTAAAGGTAAAGGAATGAAAGTATATACCTTGAAAGTGACTATTGCATTTGTCACTTTGTTGATTTTGAGTATTGTTCATTGCAGCGGAGCCCACACAGCCATTATCGTGCCTTCATGACAACCGGAGCGTCCCGCGAGGATTGAGATCATGCGATAGGTCGTGATCGACGACGAGCCACTGGACGAGGTGAGTTGACTGAACTTTGACTTTCTGCAATTCTGTTGACTCAGATTTTCTGTGATCGAAAGCAGGCCCTGGAATCTGACCCTAGGTCCCACCCAGGGCGCCATGGTCCCTTCAGGGTGCCATGGTCCCTGTGGGGCACCATGGTCCCTGCAGGGCGCAATGGTCCCCGTAGGGCGCCATGGTCCCCTCAGGGTGCCATGGTCCCAATCAGGACTTGGCAGGGGTCAACTTTTGATGTTCGTCAGTTTGCGTATTTGGCATAGATGATTTTGATGATTGATTACTGATTACATTGATGTTTTTGTGTTGCAGGGTCTCCCATACATGAGAGAGCACACAACGGGGCAGATTCTTTGTAGTTTGCAAGATCAGATTCCCCGACTGACTCAGGCAGAGAGAGATACATTGTCTATAGTAGGTTTGTGGTCTATGATTCTTATGCCGGCCATTCGATTTCATCCCACGATGTTGATGGCACTCATGGAATGATGGGATCCTGACACATGCACATTGCAGCTTCCAGTAGGGGAGATGACGGTGACACTTGAGGATGTGTACCGCATTCTTCGCCTACCGATCAGAGGAGCTACCATGACATATGCGACCGATCGGTCAACAGAGGATCATTAGAGGGAGCAGGTATACTGCATAGGGAGAGTCCTGCCGAGTGAGATGAGAGGTCGTATCATGGTCAACTGGCTCTTACATCCTACAGGAGAGGTGCCCCTCATGAGACGTCTTATGATAGCCATCATTACACTAGCTGTCTGCCCTAATGGGTGAGGTACACACATGCATGGGGGTCTCACATGGTGCATCAGGGCTATGGAGAGACATAGGAGAGTATACACCTGGGGTCGGAGTATGCTTGCACATCTCTATCACGACCTCGAAGAGTATTGTTTCAGACAGGGTTGCAGCTTGATGACATGCACACTTCTGCAGGTGTGGATATTTGAGCACTTTACATGCACCCAGGCCTGTCAGCTATCCGATGAGTGTGGCTAGCGAGTGACCTAGGGTATTTGCTTATCCACTTACCAGCGAGTGGAGATTTGGAGATCTACTGTATTAGAGAGTGACATTTGACAGATTGATAGCTGAGGTGATTGTATGGAGACCATATCTGCGGATGCATAGATGGGATGGGATGGAGAGACAGTTAGCATGCTTACAGAGGAACCGCCTACTGAGAGGGCGATATCCACACATCATAGTCCCATTCTACTTTGACCGAGTACAGAGGCAGTTTGGGCTAGAGCAGTGTGTTCCAGCCGATGTGCCCATCTACACTTGACACTCATGAGTCCTTCCCAGACCTAGAGCAGTAGCGAGACCTATGATAGATGATATTGAGATCATAGATATAGAGGGATCTGACCAGGATGTGGTCACGGATTATGTTGCAGACCCTAGGGCATAGCGCAGGTATCTCTCATGGTTTGTGAGAACATACCCGGGGCCTATCTTTCCACCAGATCACCCAATAGGCCATCCAGGTCCATGGAGACATGGAGACCAAGATGAGGACCAGGGATCCAGATCAGAGGAGCCAAAGGAGGGAGAGGGTCATGAGGAGACAGGAGGGCCTGATCCACCCATAGGAGATCAGCCTAGTGCCGAGGAGGAGGAAGAAGAGGAAGATGACACAGATAGAGATGATGATGAGGAGAATGAGGATGTAGATGAGGATGATGAGGATAGAGATGATGAGGAGGAGTCAGATGCAGCTCCCCATCATTTAGGAGATGATACCATAGCCTTAGATCCTCCTGTTATTCCCCAAAAGGGGGAACACGAGGTGATACGGAGACCTGTACCCATCGCACACAGATCATTCGAGTGTGGGGAGCCTAGTAGTTCCCAGTCATAGATGCTACCATATCACGATCCCTACTGGCGTGAGGGAGATCTAGGTATAGTAGGTTTATATTGATTGATTGATGTTTTGATGATATAAAATGGTATTAATACATGATTTATTCTACTGCTACAGCTAATGTGCAGGAGTGGCATTCTCTGATCCAACAGGTAGTGACAGATATCTCCACGATTGTGCAGATCCCTAGTTCCTCACAGGTTGCTTATAGACCTCAAGGGAATGCGGGTCGGCATGATGATTTGTTTTCCCCATTTCGAGTATAGGTAGAGATATGGAGGGAGAGAGAGTGAGCTCTATCAGAGGACCTTCAGCAGGCACAGCATGACCTAGCAGTAGCTCAGGCTGAGGCTACCTCGTATCGCGCGATCCTTATGGATAGGGATCATAGGAGTTCCTCTCGGAGTCGCTCACGATCTATATCATGGTATACCCCTATGGGTTCACCTGCATGGCCGGATCAGGAGGGAGCATCTAGTCGTCACTCTCTAGCCACCAGCCCTAGGGATAGGAGATGATCTTATGATGTAGGGTAGGTCACATTTTGGATGTATAGTGACCTACCTTTGTATATTGATCCACATATATATATATATATATATATATATATATATATATATATATATATATATATATATATATATATATATATATATATATATATATATATATATATACATGCTTCTTTGTCTCAAACATGTTATCTTTAATGTCTAAAACAATATGTATTTTGATTAAAGTTAATACACTTGGTAGATGTACATGTATGTTCTGAATTTAATTTCCATGTGATTGATTTCTTAATGCTCCATGATTAAATTGATACATGTGTGACTTAATTAAAATATTTGATCAAGTACTACATTGATGATAGGGAAGAAAGTATGTGTTAAGCCTAAGAATCATATAACTAATGTGATTTAATTTGAATTTAAACACAACATGACACGATTCAACTTAACATATAAAGACATTGTATAATATGCCAACATAATGAAAAATGTAAATCTTTTGCAATTTACATAAATGAATTCAAGACAAACCATAAAGTAAAGAAACACGCTTGTCAAGAACGAAGCAATATAGATTAAACAAAAAATCATTTAATTCTATTTGCTCTTAACAAAGATATGCTAACATATTATCCAATTTTGAAGAAGTGAGAAAGGAAATAGTTGAATGATAAGGAATGAGGAATTAAGCATAGTATCTGTAGACACCCGAAATTGTCATGTCTAATTAAATAAATATTTTATTTATTTAATTATCTAAGCCTAATTCTTCTATTAATTAAATAAATTTTTATTTATTTAATTAATTCATTTATCCTCTTCTAGCCTTATTTCTCATTTAAATAAATACATTTATTTATTTAAATTATCCCTTTCCTAAATTAAATAAATATTTTATTTATTTAATTGTCCTACTTCTTCTATTAATTAAATAAATCTTTATTTATTTAATTAATTCATTATCTTTTTCTACACATGACACATGTCATTCATCTCTTATTTCCTACACTACCTACCTCTTTCATTATTTTGGTATTTCTTATACCTACCCTCTAATCCTAGCCGACCTCCTTTTTACACCTCTCAATCTTAACCCTCCATTTCTTATTGTGTCTTCTATTTAAGGAGATGCTTTCTTCATTGTCAAACCCTAATCAAGCATTCTAATGAGACAACCCTAACTACTGGATCAATTGACTACACTACAATTCTACTTGCAACCACATTCCGTTCTTTGTTGAGCTCTTGTGCATACAAAAATCTGAGAGCAAGCATATCAAACAAGATCAATGGAGATAGGAAGAATGGAGATCAAAACCCTAGTGGACTCATAAACGCGCTTATAGACTGCATAAACGCGCCTCTGCAACACAGACGCGCTTTCTGAACACAAACATGCCTATGTCAGACACAAACGTGACCAGGGAACATAGACGTCCCTACATGACATAAACGCTATTCAAAATCACAGACGCTGCTACATTTCACAAACGCGTCCGCATTCAACACAAACGCGGTTCCAGGCACAGACGTGCCTGGACCCAACACAGACGCGCCTGTTGGACACAGACGCGCCTGGCGCTGACACAGACGCGGTTGCACGTTTTTGCACTTTTAAACTACCCTATTTCTAGCGCATTTATTGCTCCTAAAACGTGCATTTATGACAAAACTTGAAATGCGTGAAAGTACGAGGAGGTTTTCGGGTACTTACCGGCTCTCCTGCATCGGCTGGTCGCTGGAATCGGCGGACACGGTCGAATCTATGAATGAATGCCATCGCTGCTGACTGCTGCTGCTCTTTTCTCACTCTGCACTGTGATCTTCTAAGGGTGTGGATGACAATGAGGATGTCTTTTGCCCGTGGTCTATCTTATAGCCTACCCTAGCCCTCGCCCTCATTTCCCGAGTCAGTCTTCCTCATCCCGTGACTTTGTCACTTTATCCAATCAGTCCATTCTATCCCATCTTTCTTATCGAGAGATTGTCTGCAATCTTTCCAGACTTTTTCATCCAATCTCTCGAGGGGGCATATCATTCCCATCCTGGGGCAACTCTGTATCAGTTCATCTTATCTTCTTTGAAACAACGCGACAAGCCGCATTGTCTCAAAGAGGGGCAAAATGTAGACACCCGAAATTGTCATGTCTAATTAAATAAATATTTTATTTATTTAATTATCTAAGCCTAATTCTTCTATTAATTAAATAAATTTTTATTTATTTAATTAATTCATTTATCCTCTTCTAGCCTTATTTCTCATTTAAATAAATACATTTATTTATTTAAATTATCCCTTTCCTAAATTAAATAAATATTTTATTTATTTAATTGTCCTACTTCTTCTATTAATTAAATAAATCTTTATTTATTTAATTAATTCATTATCTTTTTCTACACATGACACATGTCATTCATCTCTTATTTCCTACACTACCTACCTCTTTCATTATTTTGGTATTTCTTATACCTACCCTCTAATCCTAGCCGACCTCCTTTTTACACCTCTCAATCTTAACCCTCCATTTCTTATTGTGTCTTCTATTTAAGGAGATGCTTTCTTCATTGTCAAACCCTAATCAAGCATTCTAATGAGACAACCCTAACTACTGGATCAATTGACTACACTACAATTCTACTTGCAACCACATTCCGTTCTTTGTTGAGCTCTTGTGCATACAAAAATCTGAGAGCAAGCATATCAAACAAGATCAATGGAGATAGGAAGAATGGAGATCAAAACCCTAGTGGACATGTGATGGTATAATCTTTGTGATTTTTGAGTTATTTGCATTGTCTTAGGTTATCTTCATATGTTATGGTGGATCTTTGTTCATTGTTAGGCTAGGGTTTGGTGGTTGAATCCATTTTAGTCTTTCAATATTGTTGTTTATTGCTATCCATTTTCACCATATATATTTTGGCACGCCCGGTGGGACTCTTGTCCCTTTGCATTTAACATTTTTGTTGCAGATTTTGCATTTTTGAAGTTGCAGATCGGATGATTTCGATGACATTTTAGGTTTTTTCCGCGTTTGCGAGTGTTCAGATCGCGTTTTTGTATTTCAGAGGCGTCTGTGATATCTTGGATCGCGTCTGTGTTTCTGTCATTTTCTATTTTTGCAGGTTTCCGAAAGTCGCGTCTGTGATCCCGAATCGCGTCTGTGATCCCGAATCGCGTCTGTGAACCATCTGATCACGTCTGCAGAATATAGAGGCGTCTGTGTTATTAAATCGCATCTGAGAATCACAGAAACGCGTCTGTGTAGGACAGACGCGTCTGTGTCTGGTATAACAGCGTCTGTGCATTCTGTTTTGCAAATTTTTTTTAAGTTTTTCGATTCGGGTTTTCGGATTTTGTACTTAGGGTTTCAGATCTGGTTTATTTTTGGCTAACCTTTGCAGATCTAGCTAACCGGGTTTGTGCAGCTTGCTTTGGAGGCAAATACGTTTTTGTTGAAGGCCCCTTTTCACAAATTCTTTTTGGGTTTTCTTAAAATTTACCTAACTTGTGTGCTTGCAGGAAGGGGTTATCATTTGAAACAGCCCAAACTACTAACAATTTTGTTGCAGGGCCTTAGCTAGGGTTTTGTAATTTTATTTGTGTGCCTTGTCTTCATAGCTTAGCAAACACTTCAATTGGTGCACTAAAATTGAACCATTGTCTTTTGTGTCTTGAGCAATAGGCTCTTTTTGTTTATTCTTTAGAGGGCCTGTCTTCCCGTGTGGTCATTAGGACTACTAGTGAGAAGAGAACGACCCAAGTGGTAGCAAAAGAAAAGCCATCTTCTTCCAAGCCACTATAATCAAATGTATTCATGGTGAAAACTATGAATAACATGTGCTGATTAGTTCATACCGACACTATGTCTCCCCATAAACCCGTTTGATCAAATTTATTTGATCATTTGTAGGGCGTAACCCCTACCGGCTAGGAGCCTTCTGTATTTACAGAGCTGAAAGTGCCGCATGTATGGCCACACGAGCGGATGCCCTTACTAGCACCTCATTGTTTTAGATGCCCAAATCCTTCTAGTTGTTGAGGCAGGAGGTCGGACCTCTGGTAGCGGCCCACACACATACGGTTCTTAGTAGAGATACAAAGTTCGCCATGGGGAGTTTTCATGGGGACTGATGCTTGGCTGACCCGAGAAGTGAGTGCCGAGGGTGGAGCCAGTGAGGTCAAGCATCTAAGTATCCGCTCTGAATAGCGTAGCCTCGGGGGTAAAACCCCATGTGGGATCAACAATTATTGTCCTGGCCAGCCATAAGAATTGTGCTTGACTTATGATAAACATTCAAACAATCAAGACAAAACAGCAAAACATTGTGTCTTTTGTGTCTTCAAGTGTATGCAAAAACTTTTTACATCAAAACAACACACTTTTTGGAGTCTAAACAGTCTGCAAACATTGGGTCATCAACATTGTGTCCTCTTGTCACGAAAAACAGTCGAAAAATCAGATTTGGTCACAGCAAAACAAATTCACAGATAGGAAAGATTGCACTAAGGTTACAGAAATGCGTCTGTGTCTTTTAAAACCGCGTCTGTGTCTGATAAACGCGTCTGTGAAGTACAGAATAGCGTCTGTGTTTTTATCAGCGTCTGTGTCGAACAGAGACGCGTCTGTGTCTGGAAATCGCGTCTGTGAAGTATACAGAAGCGTCTGTGTCCAAAATTGCAAAAACTGTTACAGTCCCAGCAAACATCAACAGGAAATCTCAGAATCACGTTTGTGTCAAACAGAATAGCGTCTGTGTCTTCAAACCGCGTTTGTGAAGTATACAGAGGCGTCTGTGTCAGGATTTCAAAAAAGTTTAACAGTCAAGCAAACAAAGAAATCAGTTTTGGCATACTTGAGCTTCCTAGGTTGTCTCTTCAGGTTTCATCTAGTATTCAGCCTGTTCTAAGGTCTTACACAGTCCATCATTGCTTCATACCTCATTTTACATTCATACTTGTCTAAACTTGAGTCAAAAGGTCACTTGCTTGTCCTCACTATACTTTGTCAACACACTACATATTACTACACTTTGCTAAGTGGTCCCTCATCAAGGTTTCTTACCTTTGGGTCTCATTTGGTCTTACTTAGAGTCAAGGTCAGCTTACCTCATCAAGAGAGACTATCCTCTCTTTGGAAGTCACACCTACTCTACAACATACATACTTGGTCTTACACTTTGGACATTGCAAGTAAACTTCAGATTCATTTACACTCCATACAACTCTTGGTCTTACATACTCTTGTCATTTTCGTCTAAGTCTCTCACATATTGGTCTAACACCTAGTTCATGGTTGTAACCCGTCTTCAAAAATCTAGGAGAAAAGCTAAAGAAGCTCAAGGGTCCGTAAACATGAGTTCTTATGAGTATGACAATGATGTCTTCTACAATCCTGAGCACACTACATTACCAGACATGAATGTTTATAGACACAATCCAAATATGGAAAGCGCAAACGCTATACACAACGCTACACACAATGACAATGTTGACAATTCTTCAATACTATCAGCAGACATACAAGAATCTATAATGGATCCTCAATTCAATAGATTGGTTGAAGAGATAATGAGGAGAGATCGTCAATACTTTCTAAACATGATGGCACAAAGTGGAGCTAAAATACCACATGATTTTGACTTATCTCAACTTATGGAAAGTAGACCTTCACAACAAACTCAACCTAATAGTGGAGGACCCAATAATATGATGCCGGAGTCACCATCAGTTTTGCTTCAGAAACCAGCAATCCCACATATACAAGCTCAAATGCATGATACTTACACTCAAAGACCATCATGGAGGCCTTATGTTCAAACACATGCTCAAGATATGGGTCAACCAAGACAAATGGATACTCAAGGACTTCCTCAAAATTTTGACACAAGAAGACCTCATGCCAAAATTGGGGGCAACATAATGGAAAATGAAAGGCCCATTGAATATGGTTTATATACACAAAACAGATATGGGGTCCCTCAACAAGAAGTTATGCCAAGTGCTCCATACATGTCGCAACAATATAGACCTCCATATGGACATGTCTACAATCAGTATCATCCATATATGCAACAAGCTCCTCCTCAAATGGGTGTTTCAAACATGGGATATGCTACAAGAAATCCATCTCCTCCCAAAAATAATTTGGAGCAACAAATTAGAGATCTACAAAAGAAAGTGGAAGACATGGGCACATCAAAACCCACATATACTATGAGAGATATATGCCCTTATCCCTTTGATAAGAGCATTCCAATGCCTCCGTTTCCTCCGCACTTTGCAACACCGAAATTTGACAAATATAGAGGGAGAGGAGATCCCAAGGCACACATAAGACAATTCTTCACAGCTTGCATTGAGGTAGCGGCAGAAGAAACATACTTAATGAGGTTGTTCCCACAAAGCTTAGGAGATCAAGCGATGGAATGGTTTTCTCAATTACCTCTTGGTATTAAGTCATGGGGCGACTTGGCAGAGGCATTCATTCAGCATTTTTCTTACAACATTGAAACAGATGTCTCAGTTACTACCTTGTGCAATATGAAACAAAAAGAAGGAGAATCTTTTGCGTCATTTTTACAAAGATGGAGAAACTTAGCTAGCAGATGCTCTTGTGAAATCCCGCAAAAACAAATGGTGGAAATGTTCACACAAAATGTTAACAAGGCTATTGGTTATGATCTCAGAAAAGCTTGTTTGTCTACATTCAAGGATGTCATTGAAAAGGGCCTAGCAACAGAAAAGGTCTTGATTGAACAAGGAGTTATCAAACTATTCAAAGAAAACAAAGAGGACTTTAAGGGAAAGGACAAACCAAAGTTTTGGAACAAGAACAAGAACACAGTTAATGATGGTGTTGTTGATGCCAACACAGTGAGACCAAAGTTCATCTTTTCTGAATCAAATTCTACCAACAATCAAGTAAACAATCAAACGGCTGCTAAACCACGAAGGAAGTACACTCCATTGGGAGAACCACTTGAATCAGTATTCAAGAAGCTTGTAGCAAACAAAGTGATCACAGTCCCAGATTTTCCTCCATATGAACCAAAGGTAAAACCGAATTGGTGGAATGATGATGAATATTGTGAATTTCATAAGAGCAAGGGTCACAAGACAAGTAATTGCCATCGATTGAAAAACATTGTACAAGATCTCATTGACAGAGGAGATATTGAGATTGAGGGACATTCATCTAACCAAGAGCATGAGGTGTTTAAGGAACCATTCCCGAAACATGACAAGGGAAAAGGCAAAGTCACAGATGATCAAGCCAATTACACCAGAACATCTTACAATTATGATTCCACTATTAATCACATCTCAATGGACAATCATATTTCTACCATTACTATCAAAAATAAAAATCCTGAGAATCCTCCTCAACGACCTAAAATTGTCCTAAAAGGTGTGGGATCTTCGTCCACATCTACCTCCGAATGTCATGTTACAACCCGTCAAGGTAAGATCACATTGCCAGGAACCTCTTCTAAGAATACCAATCTTCCGTCAACTAAGCCTGAGTACGATCTTGTAGAGCAATTAGGGAAAACACCCGCACTCATCTCTATTCTTGAGCTCTTACGTATATCTCCTGCACATAAAGCTGTCCTTGACAAAACCTTGAGAGATACTGCTGTCCCTACTGATCTGAACGTGGATCAGTTTCAAGCCATGGTGGGATACTTATCCGTTCCACACTCCCTCACATTCACAGAAGCCGATGACGCCTCCATAAGTCAGCCTCATAATGCACCTCTACATATTGAAGCCTTCATACATAAACACCGAATAAAACGAGTCCTGATAGATGGAGGAGCAGGTCTTAATATTTGTACATTGAGCACCATCAGACAATTGGGATATTCTGACAAAGCTGTGAATGCTACAAACCAAATCACTATTAAGGCTTATGATGATGAAGAGCGTTCGTCCAAGGGCACAGTCATCTTACCACTAAGAATAGGGCCAGTCACAAAGGACGTGATTTGTCAAGTCCTGGATCTAGACCTCACGTATAACATATTGCTAGGACGTCTGTGGATTCATGAAATGAGGGCAGTCCCATCAACGTACCATCAGTGCATAAAATTTCCTCATAATGGAGTCGAGGTAACGGTCAATGGTGATCCAAATCCATTCATATATTGCAATAACTTGAGATCACATACTGAGATTATCATTCCCAGCAATCGTGAGGCTACTCCTTCTTCAGCATATATTGATCCTGAGTCATTAAAGCCCTCGACATCCAAACAAGGTGAACTTAGAGCCAAGTTTCAAGACAAAGGCATGGGAGAATACACTCTGAATCAAACAATGTTCTTACGACAAGTCATGAACTCCCCCAAGGAATATGGGAGACCACATCCTAATAAGCAAATCTCCATCATGCTCCTCAAATGGGATCCTACCGTCTTTCAAAAATGGGGCGAACTAGAGGAGGAAAGTTTATATAAAATGCTATATAAGGACGCTGAAGATGATACACATGATCAAATTATAATACCCTGTGAAAACTATGGTAAAGGTTTCAAAATTCTGCAGAGATTCGGGTATGATGGAAAAAGTCCTCTCGGACTACGCAAAGAAGGTGTCATGGAGCCTCTACAACCTGAGCTAACTACAAGAAGGGAACGCTCTAAGGGGCTTGGTTTTCTAAATCCCAAGATTCAAAACAAGAGAACAAAACAGATATGGCGAGTCAAAGTGGCTGAAGTTCAACAAGAGGATAATTATTCCACAGACTCCAATGAGTGGGAATGGGGTTCAGACAAATCCTCCAGCGACTATGAACTTAATGAGACATTTAGAGAGCCAGATGAACCTACAGAGGAGGAGGAGTTTTACAAGAAATTCAGAGTTGGTCAAGAACCGACCCATAAGGATCCCGCACAAGCTTCGTTTCAGGGCCCTAGGTCAGGATCACATAGGATGAGGACACCTGTCCCTGAGGGTTCTACTAGTGATGATAATTTGGACTCACTCACGATCGACACTGATGAGGAGAGTGCCATTGACGACCTCGATGACTACCTTGACATACCTGAATATAACCACATCTTCACTATTAGCCTTGCGGACTCTAAAAACACTAAAGACCTTCCCCTCGTTCACCCCCAACTCATTGACTGGGATCAGGATGGACCACCACAGATTGATACATTTCAAAATGACGAAGCTATCGTTGATTATCTTGGCATTCGCGATGATCTTCCTCTTGGAGACCATAAAGCAGGATACGCCATAGAGCTAAATAACATGGCATACTTTGGTGAGGGTGTCGGGCCTTCTAGTCGCAAAAATGTGAAAATAAAGACAAAACAAGGGTCTTATGGCGAAAACCACACTGTGGCGCTCTCTGACTCTAAAAAAGTAAAAAGAAAGGACGTATCTGAGGGTGAAAACCTCTCTGAGGCGCCCGAAGATGGAAGGCTTGACATTCTCCCAGCATCATACGAGGAAAAATCATCCATGTTGGTAGAAGAGACTATAAAGACAAACATTGGTACAGCAGAGGTTCCACACAATATATTTTTGGCTCAATCATTGACAGAGGCCGAGAAAGCAAGGTTCATAAGCTTCTTTAAGGAACGACAAGTCAACTTCGCATGGTCTTATGCTGATATGCCTGGACTAGACCCCGACTTAGTAATGCATCATTTAACAGTCAAACCGGGGGCAAAACCAGTAAAACAGAAATTGAGGAAAATGCATCCACAGGTGGCATTGCTAGTCAAGGCAGAGCTGGAGAAATTACTAGATGTCGGATTCATACGCCCAATTGATTATCCCGAATGGATTTCCAACTTAGTACCTGTTAGCAAACCAGATCGCAGCATCCGAATATGTACAGACTTCAGGGATATCAACAAGGCTTGTCCGAAGGACGATTTCCCATTACCAAACATTGATTTAATTGTTGATCTCACAGCAGGCCATGCGATGTTATCTTTAATGGACAGATTCTCGGGATATAATCAGATCAGAATCACACCTGAAGATCAACATAAAACATCATTCACTTGTCCATGGGGAACCTTCTGCTCGAATGTCATGCCCTTTGGGCTGAAAAATGCAGGTGCCACGTATCAACGAGCCATGACTACTATCTTCCATGATCTCATGCATGTAAAGGTGGAAGATTATGTCAACGACCTTTTGGTTAAATCAATAGACAGAAATACACACTTGGACATACTTTCAGTTGCTTTTGATAGGCTGGAAAAATACAAGGTAAGATTAAATCCAAAGAAATGTGTCTTTGGAGTAACCTCCGGGAAGCTCCTAGGATTCATTGTGTCTAAAAGAGGAATAGAAGCGGATCCAGCAAAAGTCAAGGCTATCTTGGACATGCCGCCACCCAAGAATATCAGTCAACTTCGGTCTTTACAAGGGAGACTCCAGTCCATACGAAGATTCATAGCACAACTTGCAGATAAGTGTAATCCTTTCCAGCACCTGCTACACAAAAACATTAAGTTCAAATGGGACGAGAACTGTCAACAGGCTTTTCAGGCACTTAAAGACTATCTTTTGAACCCGCCAGTTTTGATGCCACCAATTCTGGATCAACCATTGCTACTTTACATATCAGCTACTCCAACAGCACTGGGGGCACTACTAGCACAGCAAATACCTGACGGCAAGGAAAAGGCAGTCTACTATATCAGTCGCACATTGGTGGGATATGAGCTGAACTACACACCAATTGAGCATGCATGTCTCGCTGTGGTCTTCGCTTCACAAAAATTACGACATTATATGCTCACTCACAAGACCAAGTTGATTGCCAGAATTGATCCACTAAAATATCTGCTCAACAAAGCTACACTTACTGGGCGACTGGCCAAGTGGGTAATGATTTTGAGTGAATTCGACATTGAATACGTGGACAGAAAAGCCATAAAAGGACAAGCCATTGCAGATCAACTGGCAGATGCTCCCATGATAGATGATGTTCCTCTACAGTCAGAATTTCCAGATGAGTCCATTCTAACAATATCACCTGCAAAGCCATGGCAACTATACTTTGATGGCTCATACACACAGCATGGGGCAGGAGCGGGTATACTCTTTATAACTCCCCAAGGTGATTCTATACCAAAGTCATACCGCTTATCATTTCCTTGTACCAACAATATAGCGGAATACGAGGCATTAACAACTGGGTTAAGAATTGCAGTTCAGTGGAAGATCTAAGAACTTCGGGTTTTTGGGGATTCTCAACTTGTCATCCGTCAAGCAACTGATGATTATCAAACAAAAGATGAAAAGCTAATGCCTTACAAACAACTGGTAGATGATCTGAAACAACACTTTGCAAAGATAGAGTTTGAGCAGATACCAAGAGAACAAAATCGCGCTGCTAATGCCATGGCTACAATTGCTTCACTCATTGACCTACCGCAAAATGAGACCTGCTATGAGTTCCTGGTTGACAACCTGCTGATTCCGTCATATGAGATCACGCCTACGGAAATGATATGTGTTGTTGGTCCTGAATCCCAGTTATATGGTTCCATATTCACATACCTTCGCGACAACATCTTACCTCCCGATTTATCGAACAACCAACGCCGCACTTTCATCCGCCAATCCTCCCGATACGTTATCCTAGCTGATATCCTATACCGACGAGGTCTAGATGGCACCCTCCTTAGATGTTTAGAGAGTGACAAAGCTCAGATTGCGTTACGAGAAGTGCACGAAGGGATATGTGGTCCGCATACTAGTGGTCCTACCTTGGCCAAGAAACTCATCAGGACTGGATACTACTGGCCTACTATGGAAAAAGATGCATATCAGTTTGTCAAGAAGTGTAAGCAGTGTCAAATTCATGGAGACCTCATACACGCACCAGCACAAGAACTACAGCCACTTGCATCTCCTTGGCCCTTTTGTCAGTGGGGACTTGATCTCATAGGCAAGATTCACCCTCCTTCTTCCAATGGACATAAATTCATTATCACAGCCACAGAGTATTTCACAAAGTGGATTGAAGCCGTGCCTCTCACGCAAGTTACTGGGAAACAAATTGCTACTTTCATCCTGAACTACATCATTTGCCGATACGGGATCCCTACTTCCATTATTACTGACAACGGGCGTCCTTTCAAGAACCAGGATGTTCGTGAACTCTGTGAGCGCTTCCATATCTCTCATCGTTTCTCCACACCATATTACCCCCAAGGTAATGGCCAAGCTAAGGCGTCTAACAAAACAATTCTCAAAATACTTAAAAAGACAGTCGACGACGCTGGCCGTAACTGGCATGTCCAACTCAATCCCGCACTTTGGGCCTATCGTACTAGTGTCCGCACACCTACAGGGGCTACACCTTACTCACTTGTCTACGGTGCTGAAGCCATCTTGCCTATTGAGGTCGAGTTACCTTCTTTACGGGTCTCTTTGAGAAACATAATCAACGATGAAGACTACAGGGTCTCTCGCTTACAAGAACTAGAACTGCTGGAGGAACGACGACACACTGCTTTTAATCATCTCAAGGCTTACCAACAACGAATGAGTCGCAGTTACAATCACAAGGTCAAGCCTCGCACATTTGAGGTAGGTGACTTAGTCCTCAGAGAGAACCCCAAGAATCAGCAAGAGAGAGAAAAGAAGGGCAAATTTGAACCCAACTGGCTTGGTCCTTACATCATCACAGCAGTATATGGATCTGGGGCATATCAGCTCTCAACTACAGAAGGGGAATCTTTGGAGGATCCTATCAATAGAATGCACCTTCGTAGGTTCTACACGTAAGCTCTTTTTGAGTATCCTAATGCAAAAATACAAAAAAATCAAAAAATTCAAAAATACAAAAAAATTATAAAACAAAAAAAATCGTTACTTGGTGAAAACCTGGCAAACAGGCGCCTTGTGACAACAAAAAAATTGAAAAAATCAAAAAAAGTAAAGAGAAATAATTTCGTCCAACGGTGAAAACCACTTCGGTGGCGCCCTGGGCAAGTACCATGGTGAAAACTGGGTCACCAGCGCCATGCGTAGGGACTTTGCTCCTCCCTCCTTCAGGATTCACTTTCATCCTTTCACTTTGCACACACTCACAACTTATTCGCTCACAATAAACTTACCCATTCCCATCATGGCTTGTTATTGATCTACCTAAGATTGGTTAACCATTCATAATAAACCCTCCCTTTTCACTCCCTTTTCCATCCATAATAAATCAGATCCTATCTGTGACTACGGCCAATTCCTAAGTCTAGTAATGGGTGTGGAACTAAGAACATCACATGTTTCGAGGAGTACAGTTTTTGCCAGCTTCCTTCAGTCTATCTGCGCATAATTCGCAATAAAGCAACATTTTGTATCGCAGATCTGCAATAAAGTTCCGCCTTCTCCGCAATAAAGTATCAGTTTCATGGATTCAGTCAGTTTCCAAGGAGACACAGCAGCAACAATGGGCTTCAACAAAATCAAATCTTTCAACAGACTCAGACAACATATGGTTCAGTGCTATCTATCCTTTTTGTGAAAGTGAACATTGTGACCACAATCAAAATTTGACTTAAACAAGTGACAAGAGACACAAACTTGAGGACTACAGTGGATGTTGGTGTCGAGTCTTGGTTTTCTTTTGGTTTTATCTTTTTGGTGACATGTCTTTTAGCTTTTCCAGGATGTCTTTGACTAGAGATTCTATCTCCAGGATGTCTTTGACTAGAAAGGCGAGGATGGGGTATCATCACCTACTTGCATTTGCTGTCTGTGGATTGTCTTTTAGTAATGCTATGACTTGTCCAAGGATATGAGGACACTGTGAGTCTAGTATGAACTGGGGCATTCCTTGTTTGTGACTGTCTTATCTCCATGCAAACAGGTACAATGACTTTCTGGGTCGAACATATGCCTCGATTGTCATAACCTATTCTGCCATAATAAAGCTCAATGATGATAACGCACAAGAAGCTCTTTCATATTCATATCTTCTGTCTTCCATCCCCCGTTCTTGATTGACTTCCATTGTCCTTCTCGAGTCCGCGTAGCCCGCTATCACATGACTGAGTATAATGACACACCAAAAACATTTGCATTTCATATAGTTGCACCTGCATCACCACATATAAACATTTCATACATACATATAGATATTATAATTGCATCACATCCTGCATACAACACATGTTAGCACATCTCACATTTTCATTATGTAAATAATCATTTGCATTATCATATTCATTTGCATCACATACATTTTCATTCGCATCATGCATCACATATACAACATAAAAGAACAAAAATATATGGCATTGCATCATATAAGCATCCATATCATAAAACATGCATCACATAAGAACATCTCATCACATAAGGTACACATGCATATAGCTGCCGCAAAAGATGAATCATCTCATATATATAATCAAATGTGTCATAATACAATGATGTCAAAAGAATCATATGGCTACAAAAGAATCACCCGCAGGTGTCTACAATACAACAATGATACATCTACTGATACAATGGGAGCCCACTATAGCTATGAGGAACTCCCTCCCTCGGAGCCGCCTCGCCTCGACGGAGTCTGAGCTATAGATGGACCTGCCCCAGGATCCCCCTGTCCCTCCGGTGGTGGTGGAGGCCCCATAACCCCACCGCTGGATGCCTGTCTCCTGCGGCTCCCTCCCGTAGCCGTCGCTGTGCGCGACGATCTCTGGAAGCTCCTAGCCCGCTGCTCTGCCGGCACGGCTGCATAATATAGATCCCTCCAGTAGGCGATCTCCTCTCCGGCTCGCAAAACATAGGCATAGCCTGCCCCTGCATCCTCTGCTGCCCGCCTACCTGCCCTCAGAGCTGTCTCGGCCTCGGTATATCTCTGGATGGCCTGATCCCTCTCCCGCTTTGTATCTCGGACCCTGATCCTGAGGTGGTTCCTCTCTCGAACCAAATCCTCAATCTCATCTGCCTGGCCCTGGCAGATCTCCCGTAGCCTAAGCACCTCATCCTCCTCGGAGTCTCCGCTCTCCGTCCCTGCCTGTGGCTCCTCCTCTACAGGTGCCTGTCCCTGTGCCTCTGCCTGCACCTGTCCCTGTGCCTGTATAGGTACCTGTGGCTGTACCTGTCTCTGTCCCTCTGGCTGCACCTGTCTCTGTCCCTCTCTGGGACCCTGTGTTGCTGGCACCTGTAGGGGCAGTCCACCCCGTCCTCTCACCACTGGAGCTGCTCTCTCCTGACCTCCCTCCCTCCGAGGTGCTACCCGTCTCTCTCCCACCACTCCCCTCCGCCTCCGCCGGCCCCTACCTCCATCCCCTCCTCCCTCATCATCCTCTCCTCCACCCTCTCCATCCACTGGCTCTGCTGGATCTGTCAACCTAGGAAATGGATGCTCTGCCCAGTACGCAGAGTACTCTGCGTCCATCCCTGCATCATCTACCTCTGGCCACATGTCCCATGGCATCGGCATCATCTCCACTAGCTGCATAACTGCCTGATCATATGATAGTAGTGGGCCAAACTGCACCTGATCTCTGACCGTACGGGCATACATGCCCGAGCCTCAGGGCATCCTCTGAATCCTGCCATACTGCCTGCATACCCTGTCCACTAGCTGTCTCTCCAATATATAGGGCGTCCGCCCAATCAGGTACCTGCTCCGGAAGGTGTAGGGCAGCTCCAGTGCATCGTCCTCCCACTCCTCGCACCCCAGGTACGGCCTCCAGATCACCATGTCAATGTCATCAATGACTCTCCTCCAGTGCTCCAATCTCCCAATCCGAGGCTGGGATGTAATCATGGCATATAGGTGCACAAAACTCTATCCCTGTCCTCTACCTCTGAAATGAATTGGTCGTGTGATGGGAAGGTGCTCATAGGCCCACACCTGCAAGAGAGTCACACCGCAGCCCAAACCCACTGATCCATGGTATACAAACTGATGCAGCTCATAATACAAATGTGCTAGGACACATGGCCCCCATGCATACCTAGTGTGCTCTGCCATCAGCGTCTCCAAGGCCCCTCCCCAGCCCACTGCCAATCCTCATGTGGCCCTGTCTAGACACAGATATCCACTGATAACTCCCCCAACAACTGCCGGCAATGCTAATCCTGTGGCAGTCATGGTGTCCCAGGCTACATGGCCTGCTCGCATCTCTAACTCAGGATCCTGAAAGACCCGTCTCAAGGCCTCCCTGTCACTGTCACGGTCGTAGGGGATCAACTCTCCATCAATGGGAACATGTAATATCATGTATACATCCTCCAGTGTCACTGTCATCTCACCCATCGGCAGGTGAAACGTGCATGTCTCTGAGTGCCATCTCTCGGCCAACGCAGTCAGCAACCCCATGTTTGCCCGAAACTCGGGCACATAGAGCATATGTGTGAGGCCCATCTCCTCAACGGAAATCATGTCCTGGATAGACAACTCTGGTCGCAACCTCTGAGTCGATGGGAATCTCTCCCGTGACTCCAACATCGGCAAATACTCCTGCAGTCAAGCAAATCAATCTTGTCAGTTATCGTGGCATTCACTGTTTATCACAAAATGCTACTTGCTACCTAAATGCATATGGCTATCTACCCTAGTGACACTCACTGTTCATCACAAAGTGTTGCTATTTATCCTAGTAGTGCTCACTGTTCATCACAAAGTACTACGTGTGTGACATTCCCTGTTCATCACAAAGTGTCACTCACATTCGCACTCCCTGTTCATCACAAAGTGCTGTATATCCTGGTGCTCCCTGTTCATCACAAAGTGCCTTGATCTATCCTAATCTTCCTAGAGGACCTGCTTGAGTGTATCCTCTCAGCAGCTTATCCAATCGACAGCGTATGTTCATCACAGAACTGCCGATTTGACCTAAGGACTAAAACCATGCATTTAAACACACAAACGCACTGTTTCAACACACACGCGCTTTTAACTCATAAACGCACTTATAGACTGCATAAACGCGCCTCTGCAACACAGACGCGCTTTCTGAACACAAACATGCCTATGTCAGACACAAACGTGACCAGGGAACATAGACGTCCCTACATGACATAAACGCTATTCAAAATCACAGACGCTGCTACATTTCACAAACGCGTCCGCATTCAACACAAACGCGGTTCCAGGCACAGACGTGCCTGGACCCAACACAGACGCGCCTGTTGGACACAGACGCGCCTGGCGCTGACACAGACGCGGTTGCACATTTTTGCACTTTTAAACTACCCTATTTCTAGCGCATTTATTGCTCCTAAAACGTGCATTTATGACAAAACTTGAAATGCGTGAAAGTACGAGGAGGTTTTCGGGTACTTACCGGCTCTCCTGCATCGGCTGGTCGCTGGAATCGGCGGACACGGTCGAATCTATGAATGAATGCCATCGCTGCTGACTGCTGCTGCTCTTTTCTCGCTCTGCACTGTGATCTTCTAAGGGTGTGGATGACAATGAGGATGTCTTTTGCACTAAGTCACCCACTAAGAAGGAACGTTGAATAACCTTATCATTATAGCTTCGTTGTAGAGTTTTGTGATACGCTTGAATATGCTCAAGAGCATTTATACGCTGTTCATCAAGCATCTCAAGCTGTTGAAGTCTTTGTTCTCTATAAGCATCATCATCTACTATACCTTTGAGAGAAACTCTAAGTGATGGAATCTCTAATTCTAAAGGCATAATAGCATCAGCACTATAAATAAGATTATAAGGGGTGGTTCCGGTAGCAATTCATACACTCGTTCGATAGGCCCAAAGAGCATAGATTAGCTGAGTACTCCAATCCTTACCATGCTTATTCATGGTTTTACGAAGAATTTGTTCAATTATCTTATTGGATGATTCGGCTTGACCATTTGATTGAGGATAGTATGGTGTAGAAAATCAATGTTTGATATGATACTTCTCGAGGAATTTCTTCACGTCCTTGTTCTTAAATGATGTCCCATTATCAGAGACTATAGTGGAAGGTATCCCAAATCGAGAAATAATGTTTTCTAGAAGAAATCGACAAATCACTTCAGCAGTAGTAGAGCGAAGGGGAATAGCTTCTACCCATTTTGTAAAGTAATCTGTTGCGGTTATAATGAAAGTATGTCCTTGAGATGAAGGAGGAGAGATTTTACCGATAAGATCCAGCCCCCATGCAAAGAAAGGCCAAGAAGCTACATGAGAATGAAGTTCTTGGGCAGGAGCATGAATGAAATTATTGTGTTGTTGACATTGATGACATTTCTTAACAAATGAAAAAGAATCCTACTGCATAGTTTGCCAATAATATCCCATATGGAGCAACCTTTGAACCAAGGATTTGCCTCCAAAATGCCCCCCAAAGGCACCTGAATGCGCCTCTTCAAGAGCAATAGGGATTACTAATTTGTTAAGACAACGAAGGAGAAGACTATTATAACCCCTTCGGTAGAGAACATTAGAAAGAATGATATATCTAGTGGACAGCTTGCGAATTCTAGCCCTAGTGTTCCTATTGGTGGAATCAGGAAAGGTACCATCGGTCAAGTATCTTATGATATGTGAATACCATTCATCTAAGTCTATAAAGTCACAACATGTCACCAAGCTAGAATCATTTACAATAGCTGGAAAAATAAGGTTGTGAATAACAAATTTAAGATCAACCACAGGGTCCTCTAAAGATACCAGAGAAGCCACACATGCCATTGCATCCACATGTCAATTATCTTTTTGCGGAACAGGTTCCATGGTGTAAGAATCAAATTTTTGTAACAAAGAGATAGCCAGGTCTTTATATTGTGATAATTTGTCTTGTTTCGCTTGATACAGTCCTGTTACTTGTCTTATAATCAGTTGAGAATCTCCAAAAATATGTATGTGTTTTATATTCAAAGCCAAGGCTACCTTTATTCCTGCTATAAGAGCCTCATACTCAGCAATGTTATTGGTACATAGGAAATTGAGACGATAAGATAAGGGAATGGACTTCTTTGTAGGAGAAATCAGAACAACACCTGCCCCCGATCCCATACGACACTTAGAGCCATCAAAGTATAACTCCCAAGTTTCATCTTTCTCTGTACAAAGGATGAAGTCATCAGGAAAAGACTCAGGGTTAGGGAAGGAGAAAGGTGAAGGGGCCTCAACTAGGTGATCGGTCAACGCTTGCCCTTTAATTGCTCTTTGTGAAACAAATTTAAGGTCAAATTCAGTTAACATCATAACCCACTTAGCTAGGCGTCCTGATAAATTAGTTTTAGAGAAAAGATGCTTCAACGGATCAAACTTTACCATGACATGGACTTCTAAATTTAAAAGATAATGTCTCAATTTCTGAGTCGCAAACACCAAGGCCAAGCATTGTCTTTCTATCGCAGAATATCAGGTCTCATAATCGAGTAAGGTACGACTTATATAATAAACCAGACACTCCTTACCATCTTTATCATGTTGTGCCAATAATGCTGCAAGAGCATGAGAGGAAGCAGCTGTATAAAGAAGAAAGGGTTTAGAAGGTTCGACAGGTTGAAGGATAGGAGGATTAGCCAAATACACTTTTAAATCTTCGAATGCTTGCTGACAATCTTCATTCCATTGAAAAGTGATATTCTTTTTGAGAAGTTGAGTAAAAGGAAAAGTACGATCTGCAAGTTGAGATACAAACATACGAATAGCTTGAATCTTTCCTTGTAAGATTTTGAGTTGAGACACATTTCTAGGAGGTGGCATGTTGACAATAGCATCTATTTTCTTAGTATCCACCTCAATCCCACAATGCGAAACTATGAATCCTAATATTTTTCCACTATCCACACCAAAAACACATTTTCAGGGATTCAAGCGCATGTGATATTTACGAATCTTTTCAAAGATTTGAGGAAGGATCTTAATATGATCTATGCGGAGAATGGATTTGGCTAAAACATCATCAACATAATCTTCTAAAATCTTATGCATGTAATCGTGAAAGATAAGGGTCATTGCTCGTTGATAAATTGCGCCAACGTTTTTAAGTCCAAAAGGCATCATTACCCAACAAAACATACCCCAAGGGGTGGTGAAAGTAGTTTTGAATTGATCTTGAGGATTAATGAAAATTTGATTGTATCCTGAAAAACCATCCATGAAGGACAACAAAGCATGTCCTGCTGTAGAATCAACTATCATGTCAATGTTTGGGAGGGGAAAATCATCTTTCAAAGAAGCTTTATTTAAATCTTGAAAGTCAGTACACATTCTTATTTTATTATCTGATTTAGCCATAGCGACAATATTTGAAATCCATGGGGAATAATCAATAGGGCGGATAAATCCAGCCTCCAATAATTTTTCAATCTCAGCCTTAACAAGCAAAGCCACCTTAGGATTCATTTTTTGAATCTTTTGTTTCACGGGCTTAGCATCAGGAACTAAGACAATATTATGAGTGACAATCTTAGGATCTATACCAGGCATGTCAGAATATGTCCAAGTAAAGATCTCAGGGAATTCACGCAATAAATCTTCATATTGTTTTTGTTCCTCTTCATCCAGACATTTTCCAATTTTAATAACTTTTTCTTCATTGCCAGAATCCATCTTAACATCAATGGTGTCGTTTATAAGAAGATTACTTTGTTGAGGAGTATCCTTTAACTGAGGAAATTCTTTCACAATCTCATCATTATCAATCTATTTTCCAAAATAGGCTTTAGTGTTCAAACAATAAGGGAATCCCCTATTGTGATGATAATGAGGAAGAGTATCATATGCTCCTAAAAACTCAGCTAAAGCATCATCGGTAGGAAAAACATCCAAAGCACAGGCATACGAAGGATCAATATACTCAGGGTGTCTCATTGGTAGAGATGTAGAAATAACATTAACACTAATACATGGTCTTCTAGAAGATTTAGTGCGCTTGCAGGGATTATAACCAAGTCCAAAGGCATAATCATAAAGATTATTCTCTAGAGGAACTTTTATTCCTTGTTCATGAGTGCCACAGCCATTTCCATTATACCCATGCTTAGCTAGAATATGAAAACCATGACCATAACGATCAGCCATTTCAGAAAGAGAAGGTGGTTTTTCATAAGACAAAGAATCAAACCCTTCAGAATTGGAAGTGTGGGGAGAAGAAGTTTGAGAAGCAGCCACGAAGTTATTGCTCATAGGCTCAGGTAATGTTGATTGATTTTTAGCTTCTTCCTTCTTTTCAGCTTTAAGCTCTCTAGAAGGAACCTTATATTCACCTACAAAGGTAGGATTAAAATCAAGAGATCCCCAATCGTCTTCTGTGAGAATCTTCTCAGGATCAAAATCCTTCTTATGTGTAGATTCAAGTCGAGAAGAATCTTCTTCAGGAGCTCCAGACTCATCCAAAGAATTTCGATCATCAGAGAGCGAGGATTCATCGATAGGTATCTTGTTTAAAGACTCATCACTAGATGAGGAAGGCTTAGAAGAACCCCCTTTGGAAGTAGATGTTTGTAAACAAGCTTGGAAATTAGTATCACCTATCAAGGTATATGTCTTATTATTATAAATAAATTTAACTTGTCTATGCAATGTAGAGGGGACCGCTTGCATACTATGAATCCAAGGTCTCCCTAATAGCAAGTTGTATGTTAGATTTCCCGACATAACATGGATAGGAGTAGGCAAAGTAACAGGCCCCACTGTGATGGGTAAGGTGATAGTACCTAGTGAAGTTTTAGCCACATTATCAAAGCCTCGAATAGGACGAGAGTCAGGCTCAATTAGGGATGTATCCACATTCATCTTATGCAAAAGATTAATGCTACACACATTAAGACCAGAGCCATTATCTACTAGTGTTCATCTTATAGCAGTATGATTTATGATAATGACAATCATCAAGGGATCATATTGATGTTGAATTTCACTAGTGGGCAACTCATTTTGAGTAAACACAATATGAGCTTTAGGATTCATCATAGAGTTAACCAAAGACACTATATTACTAGATGTATTCAGTGGAGGAACATTCAAATCTTTCAAAGCATCTTGTAACATTCCGTGATGGGTAAAAGAAGTTTGAATCAAATCCCAAAGGGATATCTTAGCAGGGGTACCTTTAAGTTGTTCTATGAGATCATATTCCTCACTAAGAACTTGTGAAGTGCATGGAGCTTGCGGAAGAATTGGTTGAGGATTAGGAAGAGAAACTAGAGTAACCGGAAGAGGATTAGGCTACCTATTATTTCTAGTATGATAAGTATGGGCAACCACATGATAACTCTCTCTAGTTAATTGCTTGGCGTAATTATAAGGACTTATAGGTTTTCTTCCTTGCACAGTGATGATAGGATTATTTGGAGTAAGAAAGGAATCATACCCCCCTTGGATAGTAAGGAGAGGTGATTTAGGAACTTGAGAGGTTTTAGAAGGACAAGCACCTTGGACTTCAAAGAGAGGCTTATTATGCTCATTCAGGTTTATCATGTTAACTAATTTAGAAGTCTTGTTCTTGTTTAGAGATTTCGATAAAGCCACAAAGTCATCAAGAGCATCATCCAACAAAGCATGATCATATCTATTAAAAGGTTTATCTTTTGATTCAAAAGGAGACATATCCTCATAGAGGGGATTATTGGAAACAACCATGTTACTAGATTCAATGGAAGAGTTGATAGGAATGTACCCTTGAGAGGAATCATTCAACTTATCTTTCTCATCACAACGAAATGGCATAGTAACAAGGTTTATGAGTTTTTGGTAAAATGAAGGTTTAGCCTCTTTAGGATTCAAAAACTCATCTAAAGCTTCATCTAATTCATCTTGGCTATACTAATAATCAGCATAATTGCATACATCATCATAAATATGAACATCTTGCAAATAAAAATTGGACATTTCAAAATAAAAGTTGCATAAAACTGAGACACACAATGCAAAGAAACAAAGAAACACACTCTTTTTTTTTTTTTTTTTTTTGTGAAAATGAAACTTAAATGAAACACACTAAATCTAGAACTAGATCTAACAAATGCAATGCGAGAGAAAGAAATAATTTATTTCACGTTGGGTTCACCAAAATGTGTGGGGGAAAAAGCGAGACTAGGTTAACATGTCCTAATCCTACCTTTTGACACACATTATGGAATACGAAAGAGCCTAGAGGTATCACACAATTGGCTACTTCTTGTTGGTGAAAGAGAGAGCCATGGGCTACCTATTAGGGTTTCAATTCCTTTGTTGTAATTGAAAGGTAAGATTATGCAAGTTCAATTCCTAACCCCAAAATGCAAGTATGAACTAATAACAAGATTGCAGAATTGAACTTAAACAATGGAAAGCTGCAAACATAAGGACAAGACAAGAATGCAGATGCGTACCCAGAGTCAAAATCTAAGTGAAAATGTTCGGGACGGGGGTGTGGGTGCCACTGTCCTGATTCTGCACCTGAAACTGCCACTTTGCAACCTGCAAAACTGTCGGAAATGCTAAAAATTGTTGTCTGTCAGGAGGACCAGGGCGCCTTGCGCCCCTGTCCCAGGGACCAGGGCGCCTAGTGCCCCTATCCTGGTAGGACCAGAGCGCCCCATGCCCCTGTCCTGGTCTTCTACTCTGAAACTTGGTGTATGGTTCAGTCTCCGTCTGCTTCTTTTGGATCTGTAACTTGCGGCATCGTCTGAATCCCGAAATCTGTACTTATATCTGAAAAAGGTGTTTGGGGCGGCTATATAGGGTTTTGCCTTAGTCAAACCCCCACTTCAGTGATTTCCACCTCCACGAATAGCCAAGTTGTATTGTAAAAGTAGTGTGTGTGCAGACCTTGTGTGTGTGCAAGATCTAAAATGCAAGTAAGCAAACTAGAGCAACCTAGAAAGTAAACCCTAATTGCTTGTAAATGACAATGTAAATGCTCCAAATCAAGATGCCAAGTGATCTAAAGCATGAATGCAAGTGACATAATGAGGCTTATGCAAAGACATGAAAACAACACGAAATCATACCCAACCCCAAGGGAGGGGTACAAGCCAATCTTTAGTCGGTGATCCCTTATTGCTCTTCAATGCCTTCAAAGCCCTAAGTGAATGAATGGATTTGATGAATGCTTGGAAGATGAATGTTGAGAGTTGCTGAAGTCTTCAAAGATCTGCTCTTTCACTGCATATGAGGTTCCTGAAAACAAAATTTGGATCCTTTCCAATGAAGAAAGAGAGCTCTTATGTATGAAACCCTAGGTCTTAATTCCAACTTTTGGCCGACCTAGAGATTGAATATCCCGCCAATTTCTTAGGGTTAAGCTTTATTTTATGATTGGATCGCGTTCCTAAAATTTTGAAAAAAATGTCCGAGACCGTGTGCACTCCAGGCGCCATGGTCCTGACAACTTTTCACCAAATTTTCAAGGCCGTCAGATATGATGATTTTAGAGAGAATCCCGAAGTTACAGGTGATTTCGAGATGTTTTGACCCCCGAAATCAAGCCCCCAAGTTCAAAAGAAGGCCTAATTAGGGTTTTTGATTAGATGATGTATTGGAGGAATAAAATGAAAAGGGGCACACTTTAATGAAAGGGCCCACCTTTATGATGTGGAGGATGATGAAATAGGACCTTAGACCTAATTAATTTGATTAATTAAGTGCTAAAAGAGAAATGCAATGCAAAATGCAAATTGCGCCAAGGCGGGTGCTAAACTAGGTGTGAAATTGTACTACTTTAGCAAGTGCGTACAATTTACAACACTACACCCGCACATAAAGCCATTCTTGACAAAATATTGAGAGATACTATTGTTCCTATTGATCTGAATGTGGACCAGTTTCAGGCCATGGTGGGATACCTTTCCATTCCAGATTCCCTTACATTCACAGAAGTCGATGATGCCTCCGTAAGTTAGCCACATAATGCGCCATTGCACATTGAAGCCTTGATACAAAAACATCGAATAAAAAGAGTCCTGATAGATGGAGGAGCATGTCTAAACATTTTCACATTAAGCACTATTACACAATTGGGATATTTTGATAAAGCTGTGAATTCTACAAATCAAATCACCATTAAGGCATATGATGACGAAGAGTGTTCATCCGAGGGCACAGTCATCTTACCTCTTAGAGTTGGGCCAGTTACAAAGGATGTGGTTTGTCAAGTCCTAGATTTAAATCTCACTTATAACATATTGCTAGGACATCCTTGGATTCATGAAATGAGGGCAGTCCCATCCACATATCACCAATGCATTAAGTTTCCTCATAATGGAGTGGAAGTAACAGTTAACGGTGATCCTAATCCATTCTTATACTGCAATAATCTGAAATCAAAGACTGAGACCATCATTCCCAGTAATCGTGAGGCTATTCCTTCATCGGCATACATTGATCTTGAGTCATTAAAACCTTCGACATCAAAACAAGGTGAGCTTAAAGGCAAGTTTTAGGACAAAGGCATGGGGGAATATACTTTCAATCAGACCATGTACTTACGACAAGTCATGAGTTCCCCAAAAGAATATGGAAGACCACATCCTAACAAGCAAATCTCCATCATGATGCTCAAATGGGATCCTACCACCTTTCAAAGATGGGGTGAACTAGAAGAGGAAGATTTATACAAAATACTTTTCATGGACAATGAAGAGGAAACACAAGACCACATCAACCTACCATGTGAGAAATATGGCAAAGGCTTCAAAATTTTACAAACATTCGGGTATGATGGAAAAAGCCCTCTGGGGTTACAAAAGGAAGGCATCATGGAACCTTTATAACTTGAATTGACCCTCAAAAAGGAACGCTCGAAAGGACTTGGTTTCTTAACTCCTAGGGTCCACACCCAAAGGACAGAAGAAGCTTTACAAATCAAAGCTGCCAAAATACAACAAGAGGATCGCTATTCCATAGATTCTAACGAATGGGAATGGGGTTCAGACAAGTCTTCCAGTGACTACAAACTCAACAAGATATTCAGAGAGCCTGATGAACCCACAAAAGAAGAGGAATTTTATAACAAGTTCAGGGTTGGTCAAGAAACAACCCGGGAGGATTCCACACAGTCCTTGTCTCAAGGTTCTAGGTTGAAATCACATAGGATGACAACACCTGTCCTGGAGTGCGCTACTAGTAATGATAGTTTGGATTCGTTCGTGATCAAGACTGATGAGGAGAGTGCCATCGATGACCTCGATAATTACCTTGACATACCCGAATATAACCACATCTTCATTGTTAGCTCCCCTAACTTTGAAGACAGTAACGGCCTTCCCCTTGTTCACCACCAACTCATTGACTGGGATCATGAAGGACCTGCATAGTTTGACACATTCCAAAATGATGAAGCTTTTATTGACTATCTGGGCATACGAGATGATCTTCCTCCTGGAGACCACAAAGCGGGATACACTATAGAACTCAATAGCATGGCATATTTTGGTGAGGGTGTCGGACCTTCCAGTCGCAAAAATGTGAAAATAAGAACAAATCAAGGGCCTTATGGCGAAAACCACACTGTGGTGCTATCTGACCCCAAAAAAGTAAAAAGAAAGGACGTATCTGAGGGCGAAAACCTCTCTGAGGCACCCGAAGATGGAAGGCTCGACATTCTCCTAGCATCATATGGGGTAAAGCCTTCCATGTTGGTAGAGGAGACTATCAAAACAAACATTGGTATAGAAGAGGTTCCACACAACATATTCCTAGCTCAATCATTGATAGAGTCTGAAAGGTCAAAATTCATAAGTTTCTTCAAAGAACGACAAATCAACTTTGCCTAGTCATACGCTGATATGCCTGGATTGGATCCGGATTTGGTAATGCATCACCTGATAGTCAAACCGGGGGCAAAACCAGTAAAACAGAAACTAAGAAAAATGCATCCACAAGTGGCATTACTAGTCAAAGCAGAACTTTAGAAATTACTCGATGTCGGATTCATACGCCCAATTGATTATCCCGAATGGATCTCTAACTTGGTACCTGTTAGCAAACCAGATCGCAGCATCAGAATATGTATATATTTCAGAGACATCAACAAAGCTTGTCCAAAGGATGACTTCCCATTACCAAACATTGACCTGATCATTGATCTCACAGTAGGTCATGAAATGTTATCATTAATGGATGGATTCTCTGGTTATAATCAAATAAGGATCGAACCTGAGGATCAACACAAAACATCATTTACTTGTCCATGGGGAACTTTCTGTTGGAATGTCATGCCTTTCGGGCTAAAGAATGAAGGTGCTACATATCAAAGAGCCATGACTACTATCTTTCATGATCTCATGCACGCCATCGTGGAAGATTATGTTGATGACCTCTTGGGGAAATCAATAGACAGAAATACACATTTGGACATACTTTCAGTCGTCTTTGATTGGTTGGAAAAATACAAAGTCAGATTAAACCCCAAGAAATGTGTCTTTGGACTAACCTCCGGGAAACTCCTAGGATTCATTGTATCCAAAAGGGGAATTGAAGTTGATCCAGCAAAAGTCAAGGCCATCTTGGAAATGCAACCACCAAGAAATATCAGCCAACTTTGATCCTTACAAGGCAGACTCCAGTCTATCCGAAGATTCATAGCCCAACTGGCAGACAAGTGTAATCCTTTTCAGCACCTGCTATATAAAAACATCAAATTCAAATGGGATGATAACTGTCAACAAGCTTTCCAAATGCTCAAAGATTATTTTCTAAATCCACCTGTTCTGATGCCACTAGTTCCAGATCAGCCTCTGTTACTATACATATCAGCTACTCCAATAGCACTGGGGGCACTCTTAGCAAAACAAATTGCTGAGGGCAAGGAAAAAGCAGTATACTATATCAGTCGCACATTGGTAGGATATGAGCTAAACTACACACCAATTGAGCGTACATGTCTCGCCGTGGTCTTTGCTTCCCAGAAATTACGACATTACATGCTTACTCATAAGACTAAGTTAGTTGCAAGCATAGACCCATTGAAATACCTTCTCAATAAAGCCACACTTACTGGGCGACTAGCCAAATGGGTAATGATACTGAGTGAATTCGACATCGAGTATGTGGACAAAAAAGCAATAAAAGGACAAGCCATTGCAGATCAATTAGCAGATGCTCCCATGATAGATGATGTTCCTCTAAGTTCTGAATTTCCAAATGAATCTATTTTGACAATGTCACATGCAAAGCCATGGCGACTGTACTTCGATGGCTCATACACACAACATGGGGCAGGAGCTGGCATCCTCTTTATAACTCCTCAAGGAGATTCTATACCAAAATCATACTGCTTATCATTTCCTTGCACTAACAATATAACGAAATATGAGGCATTAACAACAGGTTACGAATTGCAGTTCAATGGAAGATCCAGGAACTTCGTGTTTTTGGGGACTCCCAACTTGTCATCCATCAAGCAACTGATGATTACCAAACAAAAGATGAAAAGTTAATGCCTTATAAAATAATGGTGAATGACATGAAACAACACTTCACAAAGATAGACTTTGAGCAGATACCAAGAGAGCAAAATCGCACCGCAGATGCCATGGCTACAATTGCTTCCCTGATTGATTTACCTCCAAATGAGACCCGCTATGAGTTCATGGTGGATAACCTTTTGGTCCCTTCATATGAGATCATGCCTACTGAGACAATATGTGTTGTTGGTCCCGAATCCCAGTTTTATGGCTCCATTTTCACATACTTACGTGACAATACTATACCTCCTGATCTATCAAATAACCAACGTCGCACTTTCATTTGCCAATCCTCTCGATGTGTCATTTTAGCTGATATCCTATACCGGTGAGGTCTAGATGGCACTCTTCTTAGATGTTTAGAAAGTGACAAAGCTCAGATTGCGTTACGGGAAGTGCATGAAGGGATATGTGGTCCACATGCTAGTGGTCCTACCTTGGCCAAGAAACTCATCAGGACTGGATATTACTGGCCCAATATGGAGAAAGACTCATATCAGTTTGTCAAGAAATGTAAGCAATGCCAAATTCATGGAGACCTCATACATGCACTAGCACAAGAACTTCAACCACTTGCGTCTCCTTGGCCCTTTGGTCAATGGGGACTCGATCTCATAGGCAAGTTTCACCCTCCTTCTTCCAATGGTCATAAATTCATTATCACTGCCACAGAGTATTTTACAAAATGGATCGAAGCCGTGCCTCTCACACAAGTTATTGGAAAATAGATTGCTACATTCATCCTTAACTATATCATTTGCCGATACGGTGTTCCTATTTCCATTATCACTGATAACGGGTGTCCCTTCAAAAATCAAGATGTTCGTGAACTTTGTGACCGCTTCCATATCTCTCATCATTTCTCCACACCATATTACCCCCAAGGTAATGGCCAAGCTGAGGCATCTAACAAAACAATCCTTAAAATCCTAAAGAAGACAGTCGATGATGCTGGTCGTAATTGGCATATCCAACTCAAGCCTACACTTTGGGCCTACCGCACAAGTGTTCGCACACCTACAGGAGCTACACCCTATTCACTTGTCTATGGCGCTGAAGCTATCTTGCCTATTGAGGTTGAGCTACCCTCTTTACGGGTTTCTTTACAAAACATCATCAGTGATGAAGACTATAGGGTCTCTCGCTTATAAGAGCTGGAACTACTGGATGAACAAAGACAAACTGCTTTTAATCATCTCAAGGCTTACCAACAACGAATGAGTTGCAGCTACAATCACAAGGTCAAGCCTCGCACATTTGAGGTAGGTGACTTGGTTCTCAGAGAAAATCCTAAAAATCAACAAGACAGAGACAAGAAGGGCAAGTTCGAACCAAATTGGCTTGGTCCCTACATTATTACAGCAGCATATGGATCTAGTGCATATCAGCTCTCAACTATAGAAGGTGAACCTTTGGAGGATCCTTTCAACAGCATGCACCTTCACAGGTTCTACACATAGCTCTTTGGAATATCCTAAATTCAAAAATACAAAAAAATCAAAAATTTTAAAAATACAAAAAAATTATAAAACAAAAAAATCATTACTTGGTGAAAACCTAGCAAACAGGCGCCTTGTGACATAAAAAAAACATTGAAAAAAATCAAAAAAAGTAAAGAGAAATAATTTCGTCCAACGGTGAAAACCACTTCGGTGGCGCCCTGGGCAAGTACCATGGTGAAAACTGGGTCACCAATGCCATGCGTAGAGACATTGCTCCTCCCTCCTTCAGGATTCTCTTTCATCCTTTCACTTTGCACACACTCACGACCAATTCATCCATAATAAACTTACCCATTCCCATTATGGCTTGTTATTGATCTACCCAAGATTGGTTAGCCATCCATAATAAACCTCCCTTTCCATCCATAATAAATCAGATCCTATCTGTGGCTAAGGCAAAAATCCTACATCTAGTAATGGGTGTGGAACTAAGAACATCACATGTTTTGAGGAGTACAGTTTCTTCTAGTTCCTTCAGTCTATCCGCGCACAATCCGCAATAAAGCAGTGTCTGCATCACAGATCCGCAATAAAGTTTCATCTTCTTCGCAATAAGGTATCCGTTTCATGGATTTAGTCAGTTTCAGATGAGACACAGTAGTGACAATGGGCTTCAACAAATCAAATCTTTCAACAGACTCAGACAACATATGGTTCAGTGCTATCTATCCTTTTTTGTGAAAGTAAACATTGTGACCACAATAAAATAAGACTTCTACAAGTGACAAGAGACACTAAACTTGAGGACTACAGTGGATGTTGGTATCGAGTCTTGGTTTTCTTTTGATTTTATCTTTTGGTGACATGTCTTTTAGCTTTTCTAGGATGTCTCTGACTAGAGATGCTATCTCCAGGATGTCTTTGACTAGAAAGGCGAGGATGGGGTATCGTCACCCATTTGTATTTGCTGTCTGTGGATTGTCTCATAGTAATGCTATGACTTGTCCAAGGATATGAGGACACTGTGAGTCTAGTATGAATTGGGGCATTCCTTGTTTATGAATGTCTTATCTCCATGCAAACAGGTACAATGACTTTCTGGGTCAAACACATGCCTTGATTGTCATAACCTACTTGCCATAATAAAGCTCAATGATGATAACGCACAAGAAGCTCTTTCACTTTCATATATTCTACCTTTCATCCCCCTTTCTTGATTGACTTTCATCGTCCTTCTCGAGTCTGCATAGCCTGCTATCACATGACTGAGTATAATGACACACCAAAAACACTTGCATTTCATGTAGTTGCACCTGCATTATCATAAGCATTTCATACATACATATAGATATCATATCATACATTTACATTTGCATCATGCATAACATATAAAACATAAAAGAACAAATATAGCATTGCATCACATAGGTACACATGCATATAGCTGTCGCAAAAATGAACCATCTCGTATTTATAAATAAAGTGTCATGATACAATGATGTCAAAATCATATGGCTACAAAAGCACCTGCAGGTGTCTACAATACAAAAATGGTACAAAACTGATACATAGGGAGCCCTCTATGGCTATGATGAACTCCCTCCCTCGGAGCCACCTAGCCTTGACGAAATCTGAGCCCCTGAAGGACCCACCCCAGGATCATCCTGCCTGTCCCCTCTATCTAGTGGTGGTGGAGGACCCATAACCCCACCACTCAATGCTTGTCTCCTCCGGCTCCCTCCCGTAGCTGTCACTATACGCGATGATCTATGGAAGCTCCTCGCCCGCTGATCTATTGGCACTGCACCATAGTAGAGGTCCCTCCAGTAGGCTATCTCCTCTCCTACCCACAGGACATAGGCGTATCCTGCCCCTGTATCCTCAGCTGCCTATCTCCCTGCCCTCAGTGCTGTCTCAGCCTCTATGTAGTGCTGGATAGCCTGATCCTGCTCTCGCTCAGTATCTCTGAGCCTTGTCCTAAGCTGATCCCTCTCCCTCTCTAGCTCCTGGATCTCATCTGCCTGGCCCTAGCAGATCTCCCTCAGATCTAGCAGCTCAACCTCGACTGGGTCAGCCCCCTCTACCTCTGCCTGTGCCTCCTCCTCTGCGAGTGCCTACCCCTATGCCTATACCTATACCTGTACTAGTGCCCGCACTGGTACCTATCTCTGTCCCTGTCTCTATATTTGTACCTGCTTGGGACCCTGTGCTGCTGGCCCTTGTAAAGGCAATCCACCATGACCCCTCACCACCCGAGCCTACCTCTCCTCGCCACCCTCCCTTCGAGGTGCAACCCGCCTCTCTCCAACTACTCCCCTCCTCCTCCATCAACCTCTGCCCCCATCACCTCCACCATCATCCTCATCACCACCCCCATCTCCCTCCAATGCCTCTCCTGGATCTGTCAATCGTGGGAATGGATGCTCTGCCCAATAAGCTGTATACTCGGCATCCATGCAAGTGTCCTTGATCTCTAGCCACATGTCCTGGGGTAGGGGCATCATCTCTACCAGCTGTGTCACTGCCTGATCATATGACAGCAACGGCCCAAAATGTGCCTGATCTCTAACTGTGCGGGCATACATGCCTGAGCCCCGGGGCATCCTCTGAATCCGGCCAAACTGTCGGCCAACCCTGTCCACCAGCTGTCTCTCTAACACATAGGGCATCCGCCCAATCAGGTACCTACTCCGAAAGGTGTAGGGCAGCTCAACTGCGTCATCCTCCCACTCCTTGCAGCCCAGATATGGTCTCCATATGACCACATCAATGTCATCCAACACTCGCCGCCAGTGCTCCAACCTGCCAATCTGCGACTGTGAGGTGATCATATCATACAAATGTACAAAGCTGCATCCATGACCCCTGCCCCTGAAGTGTATCGGTCGAGTAATCGACAAATGCTCGTAGGCCGATACCTACAGCAGTGTCACTCCACAGCCCAATCCCACTGATCCATGATAAACAAACTGATAAGCCTCATGATACAAATGGGCCAGCACACACGGTCCCCAAGCATATCTGGTGTGCTGCATCACCAGTGTCTCTAGTGCTCCTCCCCAGCCCATAGCCAAACCCCATGTCGCCCTATCCAAACACAAGAACCCACTGATAGCTCCTCCTATCACTGTCGGCAGTGCTAGTCTTGTGGCTGTCATGGTGTCCCATGCCACGTGTCCTACCCTCATCTCCAATCCAGGGTCCTGAAACACCCATCTCAAGGCCTCTCTATCTCCATCTCGATCGTATGGGATTAGCTCCCCATCGATCGGTATCCGCAATATCCTGTATACATCCTCTAGGGTGACTATCATTTCACCCATCGGCAAATGAAACGTGCACATCTCAGAGTGCCATCTCTTAGCCAGTGCAGTCAGCAAACCCATGTTTGCCTGAAACTCGGGCACATATAGCACATGTCTCAAACCCATCTCCTCGATGGCAGCTCTGTCCTCGAGCGACAACTCGGGTCGCAACCTCTACATCGACGGGAATCTCTCCCGTGACTCTAGAATCGGCAAGTACTCCTGCAGTCAAACAACTCAATCATGTCAGTCATAGTGGCATTCACTGTTTATCAAAAAATGCTACTCGCTATCTAAATGGATATGGTTATCTATCCTAGTGACACTCACTGTTCATCACAAAGTGTTGCTATTTATCCTAGTGGCACTCCTTGTACATCACAAAGTACTACGTGTGTGACACTCACTGTTCATCACAAAGTGTTACTCACATTTGCACTTCCTGTTCATCACAAAGTGCTGCTCATATTTCAATATTCCCTGTTCATCACAAAGTACTCTATCTTGGTACTCACTATTCATCACAAAGTGCCTTTATCTATCCTAGTCTTCCTAGAGGACCTGCTTGAGTGTATCCTCTCAGCAGCTTATCCAATCGGCAGCGTATGTTCATCACAGAACTGGCGATTTGACCTAGAAGATGCAAATTCATACTTTTCAAACGCAAACGTGCTTACATGACATAAATGTGCTCAAAGACTGCATAGACGTGCCTGAAAAACACAGACGTGCCTGCTTGACATAGACGTGCCTATGCTCTGCACAGACGCGCCTGCTTGACACAGATGTGCCTTCTTGGCACAAACGCGCCTGCATATCACAGACATGGCCGCAATTGACACAGACGTGGGTTCAAATGTAGACACGCCTGGCACAAATGCAGACGCACCTAGCGAACACAGACACGCCTGGCACCAACGCAGACGCGCCTGGACGGTTTTTGACACTTTTTGGACCCTAGACTAAGCGCATTTATTACCCTATTCGACATGCATTAATGACAAAATTAAATGCGTCAAAGTACGAGGAGGTTTGGTGGTACTTACCGGCTCTCCTGCCTCTACTGGCCTCTAAAATCAGCGAACGCGGTCGAATCTGTGAGTGAAAGCCATCGCTGCTAACTGCTCCTGCTATATTTTCGCTTTGTAATATGCTCTTGTGGATGTGTAGATGACAATGAGGATGTATTTTCCCCTGTGGTCTATCTTATAGCCTACCCTAGCCCTCGCCTTTGTTTCCCGAGTCAGTCTTCATTATCCCGTGACTTTGTCACTTTATCCGGTCAATCCATTCTAGCCTTTCTTTCTTATCGAGAGATTGTCTGCAATCTTTTCAAACATTTTCATCCAATCTCTCGAGGGGGCATATCATTCCCATCCTGGGGCAACTCTGTATCAGTTCATATTATCTTCTTTGAAACAACGCGACAAGCTGCATTGTCTCAAAGAGGGGCAAAATGTAGACACCCAAAATTGTCATGTCTAATTAAATAAATATTTTATTTATTTAATTATCTAAGCTTAATTCTTCTATTAATTAAATAAATATTTATTTATTTAATTAATTCATTTATCCTCTTCTAGCCTTATTTCTCATTTAAATAAATACTTTTATTTATTTAAATTATCCTTTGCCTAAATTAAATAAATATTTTATTTTAATTATCCCACTTCTTCTATTAATTAAATAAATCTTTATTTATTTAATTAATTCATTAGCCTTTTCTACCCATGACACATGTCATTCATCTCTTAATTCCTACACTACCTACCCCTTTCATTATTTTATTATTTCTTTTACCTACCCTCTAATCATAGCCGACCTCCTTTTACACCTCTCAATCTTATCCCTCCATTTCATAGTGTGTCTTCAATATAAGGAGATGCTTCCTTCATTATCAAACCCTAATCATCTCTTATGCAATTGACTACACTACGATCCTAGTTGCAACCACATTCCGTTCTTTGTTGAGCTCTTGTGCACATAAAATTTGAGAGCAAATATATCAAGCAAGATCAATGGAGATAGGAAGAATGGAGATTCAAACCCTATTGGACATGTGATGGTATAATCTTTGTGATTTCATTTGATTTGCATTGTCTTAGGTAATCTTCATATGTTATGGTGGATCTTTGTTGTTGTTAGGCTAGGGTTTTGTGGTTGAATTCATTTAGCCTTTCAATATTGTTATTATTGTTGTCCATTTTCACCATATACAACACCTAATGAAGATAGGTTTTCAAAGAACCAGTGAAGATAACAATATATATCTCAAATCTGAAGGAGATAAGATAGTGGTTAGTGAAGTGTTTGTAGATGATATTATATTTGGAAGAAATGATGTCATGAGTGATGAATATGGAAATGAGATGAAAAGTGAATTTCAAATGTCTCTAGTAGGAGAGATAAAATTCTTCATAGGTTTGCAATTTTAGTAGATGAAGAGTTGTATTTTATCACACAGTGTAAGTATGTGAAAGAGGTATTGAAGATATTTGGAATGAGTGACCGCAAACCAGTTGGGACACCACTGGTTAAAGGTTGTAAACTATATAAGGAGGATGATGCTGCATCTGTTTATGAAAAGGAATACAGACCAATGATAGGGAAACTGCATTATGTTGTTCATAGCAGACCAATTATTGCTCATGCAGTTGTTTTAGTTTCCAGATTTCAGAATAATCGAAAGGAGACACACATGATAGCAACTAAAAGGATATTCAAATATTTCAAGGGTACTATTGACTATGGATTATGGTCTTATGGTATCTATATGAAAGTAACTTTGATTTGATGGTTTATGCAGATGCAGACTAGGCAGGTAATGTTGATTATAGGAAGAGCACAACCGGTGGTGCATTCTTTCTTGGAGGAAGACTTGTATCTTGGAGCAGGAAGAAGAAGAGCTATATATCAAAGTCCATTGCTGAAGCTGAGTATGTGGAAGTGTATATGAATTGTACCCAATCTAGATGAAACACATTCTGGAAGGATTCAAGCTAGAAATTACAGAATGAGTAAATATTTTATACAACAACACCAGTGCAATAAATATTTCAAAGAACCCGGTGTTGCATGATAGAACCAAGCATATTGAGCTGAAATATCATTTCTTGAGAGAGAGAGTGCAGAGTAAAGATGTGTTACTAGAGCATGTATCTGCTAAGGAGAAGCTAGCAGATATCTTAACTAAACCTCTACCTAAGACTACTTTTGAGTATCTTATACGTCATCTAGGGGTTGTGCCCCTACATGACATCGATTGAGGAGATGTGGAATAAATCAATCCCCAAGCTAATTGAAGAATATTGAAGTAGGATTGGTGTCACAGGGGGGGCATCAAGTTGCAAATTGTTGATGCAGAATAGTGAAGTATGAGACTGCATGTTTTACTTTCACTTTGGCATTATTTTCAAAGGGGGAAAAGAACTCTATGATTATCGAGAGAAGAATTATATGATTAATAAAGAAAAAATCTATAGCTAGTTACCAGGTGAAGACATGGAGACTCAGTTGAAGGAGACTACGTGGTAAAATGTAAACCACAATTCCTATACCTGTGTATGTGCATTACTCTCAATCATTGCAATCAAGGGTATTGATATTTGTATTTTCGTCAATGCCAAAGGGGGAGATTGTTGGCATTTGCATGAAGATTGTATTGATGAACTATTGTGTTTTCATTGATGTCAATTATAACCAGTAGTGATGTTGCTATGATGTTGTTTTACAACCGATAGGTGAGCTAGTCAAGGAAACCAAAATTACTTAAGAAGTAGTAAGATCGATTGGTAACCCTACCTAATGATGTGCTAAAGCCTAACTGATGGAGCTTGGTGAATCTGTTGTATTGGTTTATGATCTAATGATGAACGGTAATGATTATGCCACATATGCATGTTGTATGTGAAGAGTTCAAATGGTTTTTGGCACGTAGAGATAACCGTTTTATCTTGGGAATGAGTAAGTACATTGAATGAAGTGGAAACTACGTGATGAGTCCTGGAATTGATGAAGCAATGATCAAGGAGTAGTCAAGGTTATCTTGAATAATGTGCAATGATTTCTATATAATCCAGCAGTCATACTTGAATCTATTTGTTTGTAATCTCTATGAGATATTAGGTCTGTGATGTGTTACAAACCTATTATTTTGCTTATAAGGTCAATGAGTTGTTTTGTTGTAGTGTTGGGAATTTTGGTTAAGTGTAAGTGTGATTGGTTGCTGAACAAGAAGGTGTATCTGTAGAATGTGTGAAGGCAGATAAAAGCATCAAAAGTATCTGATCAAGTAGAGTAGTGCTATTCACTAGATAAATAAACCCTTTTTGTTCTCTAACAATTGCAATAGTCAAATCCCTTAACCAGGTAAGCTCTAATAGGCTTAGTGCTAGCTATATCCCCTAACCAGGTGATCCATTAGCTTGGATTTCAAATCCTCTACCAAGGTTACTCATAACAAGGTATTGCATCTAATAATGCATTATAGTCTATTCCTTAACCGAGTGGTCCCTAATAGGATCTATTCCTAACATGACCTTTTGTAAATCTTTAATAGGCTTGGCTCTTAATAGGGTGAACTTCTGAAAAGTTCAAAATACTTGTGGGTGTTCGTCCCCACCATGGTTTTCCCATTTGGGTTTCCACATAAAAATTATTGTTTCAAGTGGTGAATGGTTTTTGTGGTTATGTTTGTTATGGTTAATTTTCTTAACTGATAAGTCCACTTAGATATGATATGCTGATCGACAGTCATCTGAAATATGATTTTACTATTGTCAGTAAAATATTTGAATATTTTTATTAAAAGGTTTTGAGAGTTTCAAAGATGTTATACTATTATTCTGTCATAACAGTGAACCGGTATACTTAACAGTGATATTGCAATTTTTAGTTCAGTATTTCAACAAGTTAGTTATGAGATTGACTTGAGAGATTATTTTTGAGTTTTGTGAAAGTTTAGTCAGTTTTCAATGTACTGATTCACTCCCCCCCTCTCAGTAGTTTCTTATTGATTTAGCATACCATCAGTGAAATTATCTTCCCTACAAATGGTGTTGTCTATGCCAATTATGTTGCTCACTAGTTGATCTTCTATCCCTACAACTTATTTTAGAAGCCCTGTTGCCCTCATGCTCTCATTGATTTTCTCTTGTAGTTTGTTGATTTCAACTACCAAATGATTGAGCCACTAGATTTTTTCTCAAAACAATTGTTTAGATTATCTTGATCCTAAGGGGGGTTGTTGATAGCCTCCATGCATGGAATGTTAAAGGATGGAGGCTAACAATCACCAGAGGAGTCAGCTTCATTGTTGAGACTAGGGTTCACATTTACCTCTCGACCGAATGGGAGATCTATTCCTTTCCCTTTACACAATGGATTATGTAATATACATCTTTGGCCAAGGATTCATCTTCCCCCTTTATCACTTCGATCAACCATTAATATTTTGCATCTAAATTCCATTGCCCATTATGATGTACAAATTGTCTAGGGTTTGGAAATCCAAATCTAAATCAATTAAAACCCTAGGTGTTTCAGATCTTTCAAAGAAGAATTCTACCTCAATTCCAATGAGCAAAGCTAGAGCCTCTTCAATGCATTCCAAATATTGGAATTATGATGTTTGATGGGATGACCATCGATCAATTCTTTTGACTGAGAGGGCAAAAGGATTTCTCATTCAATCTAGAGTTGAACTTTCACCGTGATTGATCACTCTGATAGTTCTATTGGGGAGCTTGTCTACCTTTATGTGGGTTAGGGCCATGCACTCTAGGTTGCACCTCAAGTGGCACCTTCTGTGGAATCCATGCCACCTTTTGCCAATCTCTATTTGGAAGGGGATATCCACTTGGTGGGTTGAGATTGGCTCCAAGTTGCTCCTTCAACCCTGTATTGTTGGCTACTCCAACTGGGATACTGTTTTCTCTTGACGGGATGACTCTCTTGCTCCTCCTATTGAAATCCTTCCTTTGTGCCTGCCTTCTACCACCATGACTGCCATGTCTAAACTCAACCTACTACTAGTTTGCCATGATTTTCTGACCATTGAGGGCCTTTCATTCCAAATTTTGCTCCATTCGAAAAATATGCTTTTTTATATATTCTACAATATTAATAATTTCCTTGCATCTTATTTTTTTATTTTAAATATATTTACTTTTTATTATTATTTTAAAAGTCATTAAATACAAAACTCTTATTTAAAAAATTAAATTTTAAACTACTATTTTCTAAACGTATGGGTGTTAAATTTTTTAAAATGAAGTAAAAATTATTATTTGAGATATTAAATTATTCATTTATTTATT
Source organism: Cryptomeria japonica (assembly GCF_030272615.1). NCBI lineage: Eukaryota > Viridiplantae > Streptophyta > Pinopsida > Cupressales > Cupressaceae > Cryptomeria > Cryptomeria japonica. Next base: position 71,894,430 of record NC_081412.1, on the reverse strand, counting down.
TAATTATTTATTTAATTTTTAAATAATAAATAAAAAATAATATTTAGATCTATCTAGCCTCCTTTAAATAATTGCAATGCTAGTCATAGCACAATTATAAAAAATATATAGAAAATGTTATCATATATTTAAAAGAAAAATGAAAATATTTAATTTTTTGTGTTATTTATTTTAAAAATTAATATGTTTATTATTAAATATTAATAGGTTGAAGATTTAACAAGTATTGAAATTATAATAGAAAATAATTGTCCAATGCAAAGAATGCCTACTTTTAGACCTTTCAAATATGTAAAGGAAGGTCAAGCTTAATGCTAAGAACCCTCCCTACCTCTCTTTCAAATTAATTTCTATTTATAAAAAACTCAAATTCATTTTTTAATGGATGACATATATTAGGAAGTACTACCATAATAGAAGCACCATCCATCTCTCAATTTAATTATTATCTTTAGTAAAAACCCCCAATTTAATTTTAATGGCCAACATCTATTAGAAAGTATTTTAATGTTTAATACCCTTGCCACCCTCGAACCACTCTTTTAATTTAAATTTTATCTTATTAAACACCTAATTTAATGTTGATGGCTACCATCTAAGAAAGCACTAAACTTAATGTTTAAAACCCTCCCCACATTCCTGGCCACTCTTTCAATCTAAATTTTATCTTATTAAAAACCCCAAATTTAATTTTGATGGCTACCATCTATGTACTATCATAGCAGAGGCACATGGCATCTATTGAAAGGAGTAAATGAATGTGTGAGATGTAAATGGTAGTAAATGTATAATTAAAACAATTAGTTGGTAGGATAGAACCTAGAATAAAGTTTTTAATTATTGCATACTGGATATGTTGGGTTTGTATATTCATTTGTAAATACCTAAATCTATTGGTTTTAACCATGCTTAAAATCTTCTTATTTTAGTAATTAATTAAATAAATATGTTTTTAATTAATATATCTATTCTCATTTTATTTAATTTTTTAATTAAATAAATATTTTTATTCATTCAATTATTTTCCCATTGCCTTTCTTTTTAGAACTAAATTAATAGGGGAATTATGAATTAATCAATTAGCTAATTTAATTTAATTAACTTATATTTATTTTTCTCCCCAATCCTTGTTCACTTAATCTTAGCCTTCCATTCATCTTGTTGGATCACCATCTAAACTTGTTATCATTTGACAAGTGTTCCTTTTACATGTCTAACTAAGATCTTGTATATTCATTGTAACCATACACGTACCCAAAGTCAAACTAACTTTTATCGTATCATTTCATTTTAATTTAAACTTTTAATCATAGCCATTCACCTAAGGATGTTGCCCTAATGTGTATTCTAGGGCTAGCCTTTATCCTTCACGTGACACTAGTAACATGACCACAACTTTTATGTGAAACCCTAATCCTCATTCAATCCTAACCATCCATTACCCAATCTATCTTGGCCCTTGATTTTTATATTTGACATTCTATAATTTGATGTTTTCCGTCTCATTGAAGATCTCCTTTCACCATAACCTTATGTTAAGAAATTTCTATGTATTCCATCTTCGTCATATATTAATCATGTCTCTATTCTATCTATCTGATCTTCCATTATATCAATCCTATCATTATGCATAAATCTATCAAAGGAGTAGCTCTTCAAAAGGAATGAAGATGCTTTGAGGTTGGATATTTTACATTATCTTATGTTATTTGTGTCTGAATCATTTTTTTTTTTGGTCGGTAAAGGCAGAGTCAAATTTTGTATTAATTTGTGTAAATACATATGATTACCACTGAATTTCAAGATATTCAAAAAACCTTTGCTCTTAAAGAGCACAGAGGTCCCTTCAAAACCAAAGCCTTTTAGCTTAGGGTTTAGCCACTTTCCTGAACCATTTAAGGTTTAAAAGTCTAGAAAAACCAAAACATAAGTACTAATAATGTCCAAATTCATCGACCTAGATTTAGAGTTTTTGAACATAAAATTAAAGTTTAATAAAAATATACAAGGATGACTGCATATTCGATAAACAAAAGGGGGTATCCATAGAGAGCCTAGCTTGTGGAAGGAATGTCTCATTGAGGAAGTTGGCTCATTGGGTGGCCTCAACCTCTACTTGTTGGAAAGCCCCGACCACGACCCCTACCCCTGCGACCACTGCTTGAGCTTCCTCTGCACCTCTTTTCTGGTTTAGGTTCTATTTCTTCAGCAATCATATGCAGGAAGCCATTCATTCTTGCAAAAAGGAACAAAATCTCCTCGTGACCTTCAGCCTCCAGATCTTCACCTAAAAAATGTCATTTGAGGTAGCTTAGCCTTGTACTCACAAAATTTCTGTGCCTATTCAATTCTTTATCCTTTAGGTCTAGAAGGAATGGGTAATATTTGATAAGAGCACCATGAGCATTAAAAAGGATTCTGTTGCTAGGTCTGGGCACACCAGAGTCATGATTAGCCTTATTCAGAACTTCTTGGAGCTCTAGGAGAATTTTGGCTAGGAAGAGTTCCGTGGTAAGGTTCTAGATTAATTACTTGGAAAGCTTCTGATCCAGTAGTGATGCCACAAATCTAAACAAAATGTTGGTGTTGTCTCTTGGGTATTCATCTCTACTTAGATGAGCGCTCCCCAGAATCAATTCGACTGCTAAAAGAACCTGAGGGTCCGAGTGGATAAGGAGACGCTTGAGTCTCAGGTCCGTAATCTTTCTGAAGGAAACTTGACGGTTCGAAGCACCAAGAGAGATGGGGGCGTCTGCGCCAAAACAAGAAACGGGCTTGGGATAAACACTCATGATGAAGCCGAAAGGGGGTTCGGAAGACATGGCGACTGAGGGCAAGGACTAGCAAGAGGAGAGCCAGAGAGCAACCAGTAGAGCCAAAAGAAAATAAGAAGCGATAAATGGTCTTCTTTAAGAAAGCTGGCACACAACTCAATGAGCAATGATGGGAAAACGAGAGCAATTAAACCTCATGCAAAGGTGGTAGAGAATAAATGCTCAGATCAAACCAAATCCATTGAAAAGTGGAGGGAAAGATTAGCCTGCGGACAACTCATGCAAGGACAAAGAGGTGATGCTCACCAGCTGGATTTTAGTTGGTCCCGTATTAATGTTGCCAGTTAGTCTAGTTGGCTTTACCGGACCCACCTTGCATCCCAAGGTTAGATGAGTGGTTAGTTTGAAAAGGAAAGTGACCGTTGGTGTTAGCCACCAAAAGGAGGGTAAGGAAGGAATTTTTGAATTTGATTTATGCATTCCTCCAGTCTACTAGCACGCAGAGACTCAAACCTTGTCTGATCGGTCATATTAGCTTGGTTGATCTAAATTAGCAGAAGGCTAAGATCCCTATGACCACCAGTGAATAAAGGTTCCTAAAGCTACAACTTTTGATAGAGCATCCACTTCAATGTTTGCTTCTCTATATATATGTTTTGCCTTGAAGAGATCCAAACTGTTTAGGATTTCTAGAATGATCTCCAAAAGAGCTTGAAGCCTCCAATTGGGGGTTGTCTTCTTCCTGATAGCATTAATTGCTATCTCTGAATCTCTTTCCACTGTAATATTTTTGATTCCATGGTTGATGTAGTCTTTCAGGCCTAATAGTAGAGCGGTGAACTCTGCTATGTTATTAGTGTCAGGAGGGATTGGTTTTGCCATTTTCTCGATGATTGCTCCTGATTGGTCTCTGATGACATAGCCTATTCCGAAGGGGCTTAGGTTGCCTTTGGAGGCCCCATCAAAATTCAGTTTCACCTAGGCTGACTTCGGGGGAGACCAGATTGCCCCTTTCCTTTTAATTGAGTTATGGCGAAAGAGTGAGGGAATAATGATTCCTTGCCAGTTTTGACTAATTTTCCTATCCCATGCAGAGAAAACTCTAGATTGATTCGGAGCAAAGGATGTTCTGTTGTTGATTGAATCCACTGTTGCCGATTCTATTGAATTTAGAATTGATTTCTGATTTCTAGCTTTACCTTCAAATAGCCTGCGGTTCCTTTCTTTAAAAATTTCCCAAATTAAGCATGATGGAGCAATTTCCATAATTTGGCTCAGCAAGCTCTCCTTTGTATCTAGAGGCCAGCTCTGGAATAGTGCTTGATTTCAGTCGGCAATACTAAGGTCTGAATCATTTTTATTGCAATGATATTTTACAAAACCCATTAATTTATCTGACAAGTAAAAATTATGGACCTCAAAAGAAATCTAGTAGGCCTAACTGATCTCCCATATAGCTTGTTGATCTATATTCTAAGCAAAGTTCCCTTGAAGCAAGCAGTACGTTGTTCACTCCTCTGCAAAAGATGGAAATTCATCTGGACATCCTTACCCATCCTTAAAATTTCATCAAGGGATTTCTCATCTTCATCATACAGCTGCATTATTGATAATATATTTGAGCGTCATTCAGGTAACCTTGAACTTATTGAGTTTAGCAACAATATCTCCTTTGAGATCAGAGACAAGCTTTCTAAGTGGATTCACCAAGCTGCTTTGAAAGATGTATGAGAGATTAGAATTGAAGAGAATACCTTTAATCTCGCTCTTGTTGAGGTTTCCACATCGATTTTTTTGTGCCATAGCCTGAGATCTTTGACTGTCAATAGTTTTCTTCTCACAAATATACGGGACTAATTTGTTGGCTTCATGGGCCTGGAAACACTCCATTTCGAGAGTGTTAAGCTGAATGACAACATCCTTGCACTCATGGTTCAATTATGTCCAGTTTTGACGATTTTAAGGTTATTTAATTGTTATGAACTCAGAACCTTGAAGATAAATTCAGACAGTCTTCTTTCTCTAAATCTCTGCTCTCCGACACAAGCATTAACAGTGAGTTGCCCACGATTGATGAGACTCTCAATAATAAAAGATTTTCGTCGGAGGACCGCGATGGAATTCTACTTACCGACAAGTTCCAGCCTATATACATACGCTGCACTATTTAGAGTGTTTACAACTCTTAAGTCACTGAAAAAAATCACCTTAGTGGACTTGATTTATAAGGATGATTTACCGATTCTATCTGAATTTCCTAATTTAGAACAAATCTGTATAGGCAACACGGGCTATACTGCACTGGTAAGTTTTTAATTCTTATTTTATTACAAACATTGTATTTTTTTATCAAACCCTAACATCGATTTGTTGCTCTACTGCATTTTAATTTTAATATCAGAGGTGAAGAAAAATCCTTGACAGAAGCATTAGAACTGCATTTCTGGCTATTTTCATTCATTTTTGTATATTTGTCTGACTCAATCTCCGGATATTTTTGCTTTCATCTAAGGGTGTAATGCAGCAGTTGTCTAATGCTGTATTTCCAGAAATTTCTGCATCATCTTCACTGAAAAATCTAAAGCGGGTTCATCTGAATGTGACACTTTTTTATGATGCTACACGCCTACTTGCCTATCTACTTCCACGCTCTCCTGCTCTGAAAAGTATTTCCAGGAACAAAAATTCTCTTATCACGGGATACTGTGAAGGAAGGGAGATGCCTCAACTGCGATCTTGAAGATTTTGATTGATATGAGAGGATCTTATTTATTGTTTGTATTTACATTTTATTTTGGTTAATTTTGCAATTGTATTAAATTACAAAGGAAAGGAAGTATGTGTCAAATTTTATTTGAAACTAATCAACCAGAGTAAATTTTAATGGGTACAGGAAATCATTCATATAATATTTTCTCCTACCACTTTCCATTCAGTGTTTTTACCGTTGCGTTCTTGTTCTGCCAGCCTGTCTTTTGCTTTTGTTATTGAGAAAAAATATAAAATATTGAGCAACAAAGCTTCTAGTGTCAAATCATTGATATGTTTATTTAAATTAGTTCAATGAGTTCATTATTTGTAGTTATGTTTGCTCTGATAATTGTGATGGATTAGACAGTTTGTTTATTTCATGAATACAACTTGAACTTGGTAGCTTTTCAGCTTTGATGGTATGTAGCTTGTTAATTCAATTTCTTACATAGAAAGTTATTAGACCAGTGGTGAGATGTGAAGAGTTGATCAATAATGGTACTATGAAAACAAATCAATGGTTCATTAGAGTTATAACAAAATAAGGGGAAAATTATGTGCATCTCATATGAACCAACGACGTTAAAATTTAAATCTCTTTAGGAGTAATCTCTCGTTATTTTAAAGAGAATTGTAACTCTGTTTCATTTGTTCAGTCTTGCTTAACAGCATTACGTTTTGTTGTCCCTTAGTTGTCCTTGATGACAAAAAGGGATTTGTTATTGGCAGATTATATATCATGGTACATTGACATTTCTTTATGTACAGAGCATTTCATGATTTCAGGTGCTTGGTACAGTTTGAAAGGTATACATATGGTTCATTTGCAATTTGATATTTCTATGGTTTTTCATTTTGCATATAGACATGTGGTTGATCCTAATTTGATATGACTTGGGTATTTGGCATACATTGGTTGATTGACACTTATTAGTACTTGCCGTTAGACAATATTCTTATAATATGAAATTTTTTTTGTTATGCTTAAATAGTTATTAAAAAAAATTATTTTGACCAATCATAAACAAATATTTTTCTTTCTTTTAAATTTTTAAATTTATTTTAAAGTATACATGCATATTTGTTAACTTTATAATTAAAAAATATATTTCTCAAACGATTGGCTAATACTTTTTTCCCTTCCCTGTTATACATGGGTTTCTCGGATGCAGCATAATAGAAAAAATTTACATTTTCATTTTTGTTTTTTAAATTTGCATGAAATATATTTTAAACCAACATTATAAAACATTATAAATCATATCTTATGTGCATAAAGAACTTTTTTGTTATGCCTACATAAATAGATCTATAATCAAATCAAATAATAAAAGTATAAAAGTTTAAGTGATATATATTTATAATTATAATTACATAATTAAAAAAACTATTATGTTATAATAAAATAAATTATTATTTTAATTTTTCTTAATATTTATTTTTTTATATAGTTTTGTTTACACATTTTTGTTTATTATATTTTAGTTTTTAAAGTAGATTTAAATCTGAAACTATTTCAATTATTTAACTTTATTTTTATTAAGATTTCTTTAATTTATATTATTTTTTCTAGTAAAATTTTAATTATTATGAACTAATTATGTTTAATTTTTTTAACTTAATTATTATAATTTTTAAAATATAATCATTATTAAAGTTAAATCATAATTATTATTAAAGCTATACTAAAAACAAGACAAGTACTAGCCATGTGGCACTTCTTTTAGCTCATTGGCGGATTTCAAAAGCTATTGTTTTAGTTTATGAATTATAATGCAAATGCATTAGGTTTCGATAACATTGAATCTGGAAACACAGAAGGATTATTTTTGCTATAGCTCATTGGCATACCCTAAAGCCGCCGCCATGGTGTTTCTTCTTGCAGCTACAGTGAGCATTCTCATGTGGAAGAGTAGTTTTTGGAGATTCTTTCAGTGCTATTTGTGGCCAATTTCTTTTGAATATCGTGCAGATTTTGTGGAGTATTTACAAGGTTTTTCAATAGCTTTCCTCAGGTGATTTTGATTTACAATGACAGAAGTAACATTTTGTAACTTTCTATCTGAAAAGAAATAGTTGGTTACTCCATTTTGTTTCTTTTGAAAATACAAAAACAATTCAGGGAAAAAGAAAATAATGAAAATTTTCTGAAAGATACTTTGTAATTTTGTATGAGTGTAAATGAGAAAGAAGGATTAGGGTTTATTCAGTTTGAAAATTAGAAAAAGAAAGAGATTTCTCATTTACATATAATTAGTTTCTTGTTTTAGTTTGTTCAAACCTTAGTTAGGGTTTGGTAACCCTATTTGAGGGTTACTCATGAAGACGGTTTTTTTTTTACAAAATTTTCTGAAGAACACATGGGTTCATACAGATTTTTTTTTGGATATATAGAAAAGATTAAAAAGAGTTTTTGATTATGTAATCTCAAAAACAATACATTGACAGATACGTTTTGAGAACATAGATAAATTCTGATTTTGTTTCGGAGTTTATGTTGTCTGTATTTTTATTAAAGAGATTGAGTTTACTGTCTTTGATTTTGATAAGTTCAAATAATTTTTTGTAGTTGGAATTCTAATGGTGTCTCTATTACAGAGATTGAGGTAATATTGTGTAATCCAAAGGTTGAGTTTACTCCCTCTGATTGTGATAAGTTCAAATAATTTTTGTAGCTGGAGAATTCGGTTTCTTGTTTCTTTCGAAGTTGTGATTTTTCATTTTTCTAGCAATTACCATTAATATTTAAATAAAAACTTAGACATTTTTATCTCTTCCCCAACTTCCAGGTGGAATTTACATTAGTTTATATTCCTTCATTATACTTGGAACGGTTCCAACCAGTGATAATCTTGTAGTTACAAACACACTGAAATTACAAGGTTACCATTGATAATCTTGTAGTGTCAATCTGTATTTTGTTCACTCTGTTTAATTCTGCAAATACTTATTGTTTATCAAGGTCTTATCTGGAATTTTTATATTGTTTGTAATCCGCCTTTTGTGCATAATTAAAGGTCACTCAATCTGTTTATCTTGGATGATCAGTAATACATGCTCAAATTTTGTTGTAGTGTTTTATATGTTCTCTTTTGCAAAATTGTCAAGTCATTTTAAAATCTGCAAACCAATCAAAATGAGTCAAAGAGTGTTATTGACTCTGATTCACCCCCTCTCAGAGTCATTTTACTTCCGATACATTTAACAAAAACATCAATACATACATTACAATGATCAAAATATATTTTTGAACTTTAACTTTATACTGCCGATAAATTATACAGAGAAAGATGCTTCAGACCTACTCTATATTCTACTACATACAAACAACTGTAACAATTGTTACAAAGTAGAAAAATGTGCTGGTAGCTTGTAGAATGATCTAGCACCATAAACCTGCATAAACAAGAACATACCCATGCCCAATATCACGATGTTTGTTAATGGAAATAAAAGTTTAAACTCTATTGTTGGTGTGAGTCATTCTTTGTGGGTATTGGTGATTGAGTGTGTCACTTCATTAATGTGGAAAACAGTACCAAAACCTTTACACACACCACTTTCGCTCATAACTTTAAGCCTTTTCCTTGGGAAGGTTAGTTTACAAGTTTTCGATTGTTCTTTGATGTAAACCAGTTTGTTTTCATATAAATTTCTTGTCTATTATAATGAAATATATCTGATTTTGTTTTTGGGCAGTAGTTCAATATTTATATGTGAATTTCATTAGAGAAAATTTTGTATGAATGTTTTTTCATGTCATGTTTATTGTTTTTTAACTGTAAATTTTGGCAATCATTTAGAACATGATTCAAGCGTCATTTCTTATATCAGTGAATTGTGTAATTAATGAATATATCATCATCTTCATTAATTGCACTCAAACAATTTTTATAAAAATAATTTCTTTTAAAATGAGTTGTACATCTGTTTTATTTGTTCAACATTAAGTTTCAACAAAAATGATCTCAGTATATTGTTGCGAAGGAGGAAAAAGTGCTGCCAGCTTCCAGAATGATCGAGCATCATTAAACTTGCACAAACAAGAACATAAACAAAATTACATGAATAAACAAGAACATACCCGTGCCAAAACTCATTACTTTTTTTATGACAATAAAAGTTTTATGTCTTATACGGATAGATGGATATGGAAGATATATTCTTAATATATATTTTCACAATTTACAGTTTTCAAAGGCGCAAATAAAACCATATATGAGGAAAACGGCAAGAGAACAGTGGAAAAGAAGGCAGTCGTTTTGTAGCTGGTTTGCATAGAGAAAAACATAGAAAGGAACTTGTTTCAAAGTATATAAATATATGTTCAAACGTCTTGTTATGGATTGGAAAGTATAATAATGTTGGTGTCAATTATGTCTTGTAATTATATTTTGATTAAGTTGATTTAGGATAATGCATTCATAGTAGTTTGCATATGAGACATTTAAGGAAGTTGCTTGTAGGAGAAATTCTACCTCCACCTTTTGTAGTCTTATCTTGTTGTTACATTCCACCTTCTGTTGGTGATCCACCTGTTGTCGAATATTTTATTATTTCTTCTACTTACTCTGCCTAGTCTTGTATCTCATTGAGCCACAAGTTATTCTTGTCACATATTTTGTTCTCTCTTGTTTGGGCTATCAATTGAACTCTTAAATCTTGACAAATTCTCATGACTAATATGACAAATAGAGATGAATAGAGGGGTAAAATTAATGTGTTTATCTCAATACTTTGTTAATATTTAATATTTGAGTTCTTCCTAAAACACTCCACCCTTTTTAAAACCTAAAAACTACGTGGAAGCGAAAAGAATAAGAGAAAATTCATGATATCTTTAGTCATGGAGGGTAAATTTACATTTTACTTGTAACAGATTACTGCAAGCAGTGTGATTACGTTTCCACACAAGTAATCCATCCTCAACTCGATACTATTGGAAATTGTTCCCATATTGCATAAATATTCAGTATAAAATTCACATCATGACGCAATGATGTCATGATGTGGGAGCTAGGTGTAATCACTGACATAAAAAATGTCCCACCTACCATATCATTTTGACATCCTGCTAAGGTGGTGATGTTTGGTGGAAAAGTATCCATCTCGAGGGGTTCACATTTTCCCCCACCAACACCCTTATTCGCTAACTTGTCAACCAGATAGTTGGCTTCACGATAAATGTGTTTATCGTATAATCCTATATGGAATCCAATATTTTCAAGGCTCGATTCAGGAGACTTTTTAGCTTCTAGTTGGGGGTAGATGTAGTCCTTAAGGCATTGACAACAATTGCTAAATCTTCCTCAATTTCCACCTTATTGATCCCCTTTGATTTTGCATAACAATAGCCCTTCAATAAGGCCAAATATCCCCGCGAAGTTATTTGTGGCTTGTCCCAGGCTAACTGCATTTTTTGCAACAATTTTTCCTTCCCAAGAATGGATAATGCAACCTTCTCCAGCCCTTCCAAGGTTCCCATGCAACACTCCATCAAATTTGAGCTTATAATGTGCTTGTTTTGGAAGAGACCATAGACAATTCTTCCTTTTGTCTTGGCCTCCTTTATCAACATTCCTAAAAAATGGTGAAATCCTTAACTCGGGCGAATTCTTATGCATCTAATTGTCTTATTCAAAGAACATGCATTCCTTGTTAATGTATTTCAGATTTCTACTATTCATTACTTCAACAATAGCGGCCTCAATTTTAAGGAAAAATCTGTTTAATGGTACTTCCTTTTCTTCAAATATTCTTTAGTTTCTTTCTTTCCAAAGTTCCCATAGGATAAGAGATGGACTACATATCCATAAACTGATAAACAAACTAGAATTTATCAATATTAGCCAACTTTTAAACTAATTGAGGAGATCTAAAGGAAGAGTAGTAGACCACCCTAGTTTGTTGATCATCCACAACCAATAAAATTGGGCAAAGGGGAAATTGATGAGAGAGTGGCAAGAGATTTCCTCTTTTTTTCTACATAGGGCACATCTTGGCTGCCCTTCAAATCCAAGTTTCTATAAATGCTCAATAGTTATAACTCTCCCCTAAATGGTTGTCTATGAAAAGACTTCAGCCTTGGGAAAATAGTGTTTTTCCCAACACAATTTGATGGGGAGGTTCCCTTTGATTAGAATTGACCTTTTGTATATCAATTGAAACTAATCCGTGGTTGTTTTTTATTAGGGGAAAACAAGTTTTGAAGGGTCCCTGAAACCCTTTACATCATATATTCAAAAGATAGACATTAGAGAACAACAAAAAAGATAAAGATAGAAGACAAAGAAAATATAGTTGGGCGGAAAACAAAAAAGACAGCAGGATAAAGACGCAACACAAAGAAACTAAACACCAGGCATAAAAAAAAGAATAGAAGGAAAGGCCATCCTCAGTGAAGGTCTTCAGCAGCTAGGGAGCTTCCAGCGAATCTTGGAGTTGAACCAGATCAATCTGTCAATACCATTTTGAAATGTTATATTTCTTCTGGAAAGAATATCCTTTTGTTTTTTCCACTCCTCTTGGGTCATGGGTTAGAACCAATCGTTCAATTTTCAACCTAAATCTGATTGAGGTTAATCCAACTCCACATAGATTATGTGATTATTGCCCCACCTTTGAATGAAGGCATCCTTAAAAAAGATTGATTATCAATGAGCTTATCTATGGGGGGATGACCCCCCCAAGAGTCTTCTCATAATAGGGAAGATCGCCAATAAAATATATCCCATGATAGATGGGGTAAGAGATTTCTACTATTCAAAATGAAATTCCAAATTCTAGAGCCTTTTGGGGGTTAGAGGATCTAAATATTCCTTCTCTATTATTAGAGTCAAGATATTTTCATTGCAATACCTTAACATATTTTTGATGAGGTTGCGCATATAATTTTCATGCTACCTTCACTTTAAGATCCTAATCCTACCACAAGAGGTTCCTAATCCCTGTATCTCCATCCTACTTGTCTTTCCAAATCTAGTCCAAAAAAATCATTGCAAATTTCTTCTTATCTACCACCCCTTGCCAATATAGCCTCCTCATGATCTGATTGATTTTATTGTTGGTCCCAACAGATAGGGCCAGACATGAGAGGAGATAAATTGGCATGTCTGATAGCACTATCTTGACCATAACCATTGTCCCAGTCCAAGAGAGCCACTTAAACTCATCTTGGAAGTTAGCCTTTTTTCTAATTTTTCTTTCAGAGGATCCCGTAATTTAGATGTTTGAATTCCCCTATCAATATGAATTCCCAAACAAGTGAAAGGATGCTTACCAATTTTGAAGCTCAGCATGTGTGCTACTTCCCTCTCCTTCCCTAGATCCAGGTTGAAGAAGAAAATCTCAATTTTTTCATTCATTATAGCCTGCCTTGAAGCCTTTGTTGGTAATTAACACTCATCCAATAAGGACTAATGGTATTTTGGGTTTTCATTGATGGTAACTCATATCTAAGTGTTGATATTATTTATTAGGATTCACTAATTTATCATTTTGCTTTGATTAGGTTAACCAGTATTCATTTTGTTTCACAACCTGTTAAGTCATAATCCCGATAATGTGTATTTGGAACCTGGTTAAGGATTGGACTCGACAAGGAGATCTCGCAGCCCCGATAATTTCTTTCAAGGAAATTTTGGTGAGGGTAAATGCACAAAGTTGGGTCGCAATCCCAAGGAAGTCCGCAGTTTGGGAAAAAGAGCTCGTTAGAAATGGGTGCCCAATTTTTACAAATCGGGCCCCGTTTTGCTTCAAGTGCCCGAAGCATTAAAAAATGGGTGCACATTTTTCAGAAACGTGCGCCCATTTTGTTTCCCCCCTTCTCTCTCTCACACACACATTACCCTCTCTCTCTCACATTACCCTCTCTCTATTATTACCTACTCTCCATCTCTCATTATCTATTCTCTCTCTAACTCGTTGTATCTCAAATTACATACTCTCCTTCTCTCTCTCTATTTTAATCATGCATAAAAGTTTGAATGTTTAAATTTAGATTTCTAAATGTTGTATGTAATTATAGGATTCTTTTCTAAAAGTTAGATGTTTAATTTATGTTTAAATTCAACTTTAAAATGATAATGAATATGAATGTGCTTTTTTTTGTGTGTGAAAAATAAGGTTCTTAAATTTGATAATACTCTAACTATCACTATTAATCCTCACTACTTCCTTACTTAGCCCAATCTCTAAAGATATATTATATATTTACAAACATGATAACATGTCATATACTTTGAATTAATAGTGAAAAGAGAAACCACAACTTGTCACCTACTCATCCAGCTAATTGCACCACCACATAGACTAAATACATAGTCAATGTTAGACTTCCTAATGTCAACATCCCTATCCATTTTGAGTTTACAAGTCCCTATATTTTTAATAACATGTGGAACAATCCTACTACCAAACTTTCTTGTTTCCAAAACTTTTTGCTTTGAAAACATGGTTGTCAAAAGCATTTTTTCTAAAGATCCTTGATAACAAATCTCTTGAATGCAACCTTGTGATTCCTTTTGAGATTAGCCATAAACCAACTCAAAACCCCCATTGCTTGGTAATTTTTTGTATAATGTAGGCCATAGCATACATCAGGCTCTAAATCACACTATCACAAAGCACATGACCCATGTCCTCCAAATCTTTAAGCACAAACAAATATTGCTCAAATAATTCATGTTTTTTTATAATTCAGTGTAGGAAAATGTTGTTTCTCGTTAGTTTATATTTTTTCCATATTTATAGGTGTAGACATATCTCCAAGTATATCTCAAATAAAACTAGAAACAATTTATTTCATATATACAATTATCACAAAAGTGAAAATAAAAAAAAATAAGTTGATCCCTCAACAAGATTTTTAATTTTTCAAATATCTAAGTTCTTTTTCATTAATGTGGCCCATGTGTTCATGCTACAACATAGTATATTTATTTAAAACCTTATGGAACTCTTAGATGTAAGGGTGAGTCATTGAGATGCTACATATTAATTTCCAACCTAGAGGTAGTATGTCCATAAAGTCCAATGGCTACCAAAGTGATAGATTTCCACTAAATGTTAGCTCTTATTGAAGTAACATTAAGTGTTGTTAAAGTGTCATAAAATGTTGTCAAAGTTTAAACTTGTCATTAAAGTGACATTATTGGTGAAGTATCCCAATTGTTTCTAAAATGACATTATTATACTAAATTTCAATTACTCCTAAAGTCCACCTTCTACCAATGTCGCAATGTGCATCTAAAGATGTTTTTGAACTTAAAAAATATTACACTAAATGTAAAATTATGCGTCAATGAGAAATAGAATGTTATGTGGAAAGAATCTCTATATTTAATCATCCATGTAACCTCACATATATGCATTCCAAATATATAACAATTATATCACTATTGTCATCCTAATAATTTATTGAATCTAAATCATCATTTAATTCATTCTTGTAATATTTTTCTTGCATTTATTTTTTTGTGGATTTTCTTGACATAATTATAAAGCTTAACATAGGATTTATTGAGAAACTTATATCTCACTTTAGATTTGGAGCTTTGTCCTTTTTCTTATTTTTTCTCTTTGCTTTATCCTTTTATCTTCCTATAATAACCAATGCATCCTTTAAAAAAATTAGAGTTTTTTTTTTTCATTTTAACTCCTCCAAGAGTAGAGAACCTACTATTTATTTAAACTTCAACTTAATGTAGTACAACTAGTTGCGATCACTAAATCATCCCATGATTCTAGCAAAGAACACAACAAAGTAATACATGTATTGACAAGTTCATAGATATAACTTATGACTTTAATGGATTTAGTTAAAACCGAAAGAGAGTAGTTGAATTGATTATTATCAAGTTGAAAATATAAAGTGGTAGCCTAATTGAAGATAATGGTTAAATATTGCAAGGGTACTAAATTATAATTCCATGGAAGTTACCTTCTTTAAAAAGATGAACTACACAACGCTACCATCAAACTATGATTAGAAGCCTAATGACAAGATGGTCAACTATTATGGGTCCCAAAGTACAACCATCATAGGTATTGTAATCATTCATTTCTCTATAACAAACATACAAATGCACCATGATGGCAAAAAATGCCAACTAAAAAAAAATCTTAATCGAGAATGAGCCCTCAGTGGAGTCATTTTATTCATCATCTATTCTCTCTCTCTCTCTCTCTCTCTCTCTCTCTTTCTCTCTCATGATTATTTTTATGATTTTAATGGAGCTTATACTAATGCATCTTTAGATGTTAAAAAGTATTGTTTGAGTTACATGGGCATTATGATGTTTTATTTTGTAGAATATTTCTTATACTTTGATTTAAGTGGATAATATTTCTTAAATGATGCTTATTATTAAAATAGACCCACCTATTAATAATATAGATCTATGTGAGTTTCCTTTCTTTATATTTAATTTGGTAAATTGTATTTAACTATAAGTTTTTTTGGAAGGTGAAATGTAAATTAAGTACTAATTGAAAATTTTCATGTTTGTATATATATGCAGATTATTTTCACATAATGGATGAATTTAAGATAGATGAGCTATTAGGTCTAGCACCATCTCCACCTCCACCTCCACCTGATTAGTTGAGGTAGACCATTAGGAGGAATTGTATAGTTTTTACGCCTTGCAAATAGTATGCAAGGGATTGTATAGTCTGTATAGGCTTTAGATAATGAGCTGGATAGCTTTTGTAGTTGGAGGGAGGTATTGCGTGCTTTTTATGCTGATGGCCTATCATACAAACAAGTCAATGGATTAAAAATAACAAAAATAGATTTGAAATAATATTTTGTGAACCCTAAGACATTTGAAGAGATAGATTGAAAGAATCCACGGATCTCAATTTGATGGTGTAGGCACCTAGGAATAGCTAAAGACTTTTGGGAGTGGTGGTGGATTGTCTTTGACTGCACTCTAATAATGAGGTTCTCATGTATTTTTTGAAATTTTTTTGGGCTGAATTTGAATTGGGTAAAAAACCCAATTACTTTGATATTAGATCATTTCAGGGGGTTAGGAGAGGCATGCCCCAAGATAGGCTGGGGGTCAAAATGAGTGACAGAGTTAGAAACCATGTGCATGATGATCCCTTCATTCCTCTTCCTGCGCCAATTGTTCCAACACCTGCCCATCATCAAGTAGTGGATTCAGCTTTTGGTTCATTGATTGCCCTCTTAGGTAATTTGGTACAACAATTGTGCGACGTGAGGGCTGCCCCCAGCTTAGCACATGTTTTGTATGAGCTGCGAGAATGTATGTACGGGTCCATAGAGTGAGCCTGCCCCTAGAGGAGATGGTGATTTTGATGATGTTGATGCTGCCCATGCTTGTTATGATGATGCCGAGGAGGTTACACATGCTGATGTCATCTCTTCATATGTTGATCTCTTGTGTATAGATGATGATCAGCCTACAAAGGTATAAGGGTGTGTGCACAAAGAGGGTGGTCAGAAAAGTGGACACCACCCAAAAAAAAATTGGAAAAATAAGCAGCGTGTATGCAATTTTAAAATTTCAAATTCCCCCGTACGTGCTTAAATTTGTTCTTCTCGAGCCTAGAAAAGGTAGCACGTACGCACTACTTTTAGGAAAATGAGCGCGTATGCACTACGCCTAGGAAAATGAGCATGTACGCATTGCTTATAGGAAAATGAGCATGCATGCGCTAATAATCCAAATAAAACCGCATATGCGGTGCTTGGTAAAAAAATTTTAAAAAAAAACTAGGTCTCATTTACCCATAAATCACATTTTTAACTTCATTTTTTCCCCATTTTCTCACCTAAACCACGAACAGGGTGGTAAATTTGTCCTCTAGGCTATGGATCAAGGTTAGTTTTTGTTTATTTTTGTCTTTCTTTCTAGTTTATGCAATTTGTTTTACATTTTGAATTTAATTTCATTAATTTTGATTAGGTTTTTCCATTTTTTGTTTCAAAAACCAAATTCTTCTAATCTAGAACAAGAACAACCAAATACACCTCCTGAAAACCAACAAAAACAACCAAATACACCTCCTGAAAACACACAAGAACAACCCCAAATTCCTCCTTTTGACCGCACAGCTGAAACATAGGAAGAATTAATTAATCAGTTAGGACAAAATACATCTAAAATCAATAGACTGATTGTAAAATTGAAAACTTCTAAACTTGACCATCATCAATCCCTCGACACTAGCCTAGAAACATTAGCTAGTGGTGCCATAGCTGTTTCCATAGAAATTACCAAATGGGGAAGCTTTAGGGATAGGTGTCATCAATTCTATGCCAATGGGCTATTATATGATGGGGTAAAAAATAAAAATATTTCTAAACAATAAATATGTGCCCTTTTTGTTGATCCCAAAACTAGTCAATCATTACCTCTTAAAGCAAAGTGGTTTCCCATACATTGGTGTACTAATGCGCAGATGAAGAATCTTTTTTTGTAGAGGTGGTGGATGGTCTTTGATGATCCACCTTGTAATAATTATGAGGTGCCATTTTTTTTTTGAGAAAAATATATTCTGAGTTTGTGCTCAATGTGCGGCCAAACTATTTTGACATGAGAGAGTTTCATAGTAGAGGTGGTGGCTCTGCCCAAGATAGACCTAGAGCCTGTAGGTGATTAGCCACGGAGAGTCGCCGCCCCCTAGCACCCAAACCCAAGGTGCATCAGGCTGTCCCATTAGAGCTAAAAGAGTTGATGGAGCTACAGACTCTTCAGGTAGCCACAACATTGACAAGTGCCATCATCCAACATGGGACGTCATTAGTGCACCCTATTGTATTGGATGATGAGCTGTTAGAGGGTGACAGAGAGCCCATTGAGCATATGTGTGTCGGTTGCTTGGGGATATGCTCGGGGATAGATGATGCAGCTGGTATAGATGGATACTCATATCATCTGTGCACAATTTGCAGTTGTAGATGCCAGGCTCACATGCTCAAGGATGTCGCGCTAATAGATGAGTTGATGGACATGGTGTTTGCCCATGAGCCACAGACACAGGTGTGTTGATTTGAATTCATAACATTTTATTTATCAGTCACTTTAAATTTGTAATTACATAAATGAACTTTCATTTATACATCGATTTAAATTGAGACAAATAATATGCATTTTAAGATGCAGCAGTAGTATCCCATACACCTCCCCCAGTTACCATAGCTGCAACTTTGATGCTTGAGGTATAAATTTTGTAACATGTTAAAATAGAATAATACACTTTGAATTCAAAAAAATACAAGATATACTAACTATCTTTAATGCTTGGTCCACTTTCTGGTTTGTAGGTGTTGACAGGGGATGAAATGTCCCAGATTGATGACATGACACTCTCAACGATCGATTTTGGCCTACAAGGCTATACGGTATCATATTTTGTACAACTCTTTTTATGTATTGTTTTGATGGAATATGCAAGTCATTTTATTTTATATTTTTAAAATTATGTTTAATTTATTATCTATACTAATATCTCATGTTAATTTTGTGTTTTTAGGGTACCCCCTTTGTGTCAAGGGCTCGTCCTAAGAAAAAGAATTCCTCGATGATGCCAAAACATGTGAAGAAGGTAATTGAACACATTTTTAGTTGTACAATTGTTTGAAAATGTTGAAATCAAGTATTAGTTGGGATTTGTAGATTGATTAGTGTTTTTTGTCTATTTTACATGTACAACAACCATTGAGCTTTGTGGATATGTTGAATGCACCTGATTCACCCATAGATCAAGAGAGGGTGGAGATTTGTATCTCTACTTTATTTTGTTGATTTAATGATTATATGGACACGTACATGTGAACTTGGGATATATTATAATCTTATAATTTTTTCATATAGGAAATACCCATACCTATTTCGTCAATGGAAAACCCTCCTCCTTGCACTAGAGAAGAATCTCAGGATCTGGTACACTTTTGTTTGATATGTAAAATTAATTGTTTTTAACCTTCAATACTTATCATTATATTAATT
The DNA here is from genome assembly GCF_030272615.1 of Cryptomeria japonica. NCBI lineage: Eukaryota > Viridiplantae > Streptophyta > Pinopsida > Cupressales > Cupressaceae > Cryptomeria > Cryptomeria japonica. Next base: position 71,874,923 of record NC_081412.1, on the reverse strand, counting down.
GTATTTAATCTTTGTACTTTTTTTGTATAGGTAATAGTGATAGTTTCTACATAGATGGTGAGCCATCCTCAGTCCATTGGAGAAGCATCTCAGGCACAAGTACGTCATTGTTCTCTATATTATAGCTTTTAAGTGTTTTTGATATATTTATTTTAGTACATTGTATTAATTGTACATTTAATCTACAATAGACTCCTTCGCGGTAAGGCCATAACATGGATCCATTTAAGTATGTCCTCAAGAAAACTCCTAAGAGGGACAAGGAGAGGAGAATGAAGACATTAGCTCCTCGATCAGCCGATGAGGTAATCTACATTTCAATTGCAAAGGAATTAAAGTTAAATGCCTAGTTATGTTGTTAATTGTGAACTATTTTCTACAAAAGAATTCTAACTTGGCTTTTGAATTGTGGTTTTGCAGCCATCTACAGAGCCGCGTACTACACCAAAGAGGCTTGATTTTGATGATCCACCACAAGTTTAGGATCATATAGTGTTAGTTTTGGTCATAGAATGACCAATACATGTATATATATTCTACATTTTTATTGTATATTGATTTGGATATGGCATATGCCACATTTTTGTAATACTTGTATTGACTTGGCAGACATGCCTTCTTTTATATATATAAATATCAATATTCGATCCAATAAATGTGTAATGAGTTCATTATTTTATATTCATTGTATTTTGTGGTTGTCCTTTTATAAATTTAAATGAATATTTACATATGTAATCAAGAATATGAATATAAACAACAAAAATATATGATATAAAACATTGCAATCGTGGAATATGATTTGATTAAATTTCTAAAATGTTGAATTAACCCTACAAAACTCCTTGTATTTAGTTCATTATTATGTATTTGTTGTATTTGGTGGCTACTCTTTTATAAATTTAAATGAATATTTGCATATTTAATTAACAATATGAATATAAACAACAAAAATCGACAATATAAATATAAAGAACAATGTGTTTGGTGTGAGAGCACCCTCACACTCGCAATGGTCAAATTTTTTTCATCGTGTGCATAAACCAACATCGCGAGCATGTCCAAGTGGGCAGGTTTACTCTAGGCATGCCCCTGTCATGCATCTCAAAGCATCAGAACATCAAGAGTCATACTGTACCGGTGCAATCTCTCAAGTGCCCTGAGTCCAAAAAATTTTCAAAATTTGATGGAGTGTTTCTTCCAATCCACGACACATACGGTTGATCTGTTTTATACCGTGGGGTCTCATGAGGCTCCTCTACAATGGCCTATCTCAGTTTTTGATAGCTCAAAGCCATTTTCAATTAGTAGCATTTTTTCGCCTGCTCCAAAAACTGTCAGTTGCTTGCAAGGAAAAGTTGCAAGATTGGATAGAATTGATTATGTTCATCATGTGCACAAACCAACATTGCAAGCGCATCCGGGTGGGTAGGTTTACGCTAGGCATGCCCCTATTTTGTATCCCAAAGCACCAGAACGTCGAGAGTCATACCCTACCGGTGCGATCTTTCAAGTGCCTTGAGTCCAAAAAATTGTCAAAATTTGACAAACTATTTCTTCGAATCCATGACACATATGGGCGATCTGTTTGATTCCATGGGGTTGTGTGAGGCTCCTCTACAATGGCCTATCTTGGTTTTTGATGACTCGAAGCTATTTTCAATTAGTAGCATTTTTTGCCTGCTCCAAAAACCATCAGTTGCTTGCAAGGAAAAGTTGCAAGATTGGCTAGAATTGATTTTGTTTGTCGTGTGCACAAATCGATGTCGCGAGCATGTCCGAGTGGGAAATTTTATGCTAGGCATGCCCCTATCATGCATCCCAAAGCACCAGAATGTCGAGAGTCATACCCTACCAGTGCGATCTCTCAAGTAACCTAAGTCCAAAAAATTGTCAAAATTTGACAAACTGTTTCTTCCAATCCACAACACATACGGTCGATCTGTTTGATCCCATGGGGTCGCGTGAGGCTCCTCTACAATGGCCTATCTCATTTTTTGATGACTCGGAGCAAGAAGAACTCACAATACTGGTTCCCACTTTTTGACCAACTTTGACACTTAGATGAATATTTTGGAAAAACTTCACTTTCTGACACCTATAACTTTTAAATTGTTAAGATTTTGAAAATGATATAAACTAGTGATTTTTAACATCTTGTTTGTAGATTCTAAATATATTTTTTGCATATTTCTTTGAATAAAATTTTATTGATTTTTCCATCTCCCTCAAAAAGTAGTTGTTTACAGCAAACAACATTTTTTAAGAGTGATGTGTATCCCGAAACGCATAATTTTTTTTCTATAAATTATAAAAGGTTAATTCTTTTGAATTTTGGTTTGTAACATCAATACCTAGGGCATGCACTTTGTTTGATAGTGATATGTTGAATATTTTTTATTTTATTAAGTTTTGAAGTTCAACTAATTATAATTTAGATATAGGTGTATGTTTGAACACATAACTTGTTCTATATATATCAAAATTCAATTTTCTTTTTTTTGTTAGAAAGGAAACACCAATACCTAGTGCATAGATATTTTTCAGAATTTTTTTTAATTATTTTACTATTTTTCCCAATGCATTGAACAAAGAAGTTCATGTTCGGTGAAAAACCTACATTTATAAGAAATAAAATAAAAATCTATTATGAAATTAAATGTATTAAAAGTTATACTATTTGGAAAGCTTATAATAAGGACTAAATAGTTAAAAAAACAACTTTTAAATGAATTAATTTGACCCTCCAAAAGCTAATGTAAAATTGGTTTTTTATCAGCATTTGATAGATGCATTAGAGACTCCATTGCAAGTATGATTTAGAAGTAGAGAGGTTCTATCCAAGAAATTTTGATCTAAGAGCCTTTGATTTAAATCTCTTCAATTAATTACTTCAAATGGGACCTCTTAAAGATTAAATGATTATCTTTTTTAAAAATGTATGATTTCAGCAAAAATCAGGATGTACGAAAAAGTGGGAACCAGCTTTGTGACCACCCAACCATTTTCAATTAGTAGCATTTTTCGCCTGCTCCAAAAACCGTCAGTTGCTTGCACGGAAAAGTTGCAAGATTGGCTAGAATTGATTTTGTTCCTCATGTCCACAAACCAACATCATGAGTGCATCTGGGTGGGTAGGTTTACGCTAGTCATGCCCCTGTCATGCATCCCAAAGCACCAGAACATCGAGAATCATACCCTACCAGTGCGATCTCTCAAGTGCCCTGAGTCCAAAAAATTGTCAAAATTTGATGGACTGTTTCTTCCACTCCATGACACATACAGTCAATCTGTTTGATCTCATGGGGTTGCATGAGGCTCCTCTACAATGGCCTATCTTAGTTTTTGACGACTCGGAGCCATTTTCAATTAGTAGTAGTTTTTTGCCTGCTCCAAAAACCGTCAGTTGCTTGCAAAGAAAAGTTTCAAGATTGGCTAGAATTGATTTTGTTTGTCATGTGCACAAGTCGATGTCACAAGCACATCCTGGTGGACAGGTTTACTCTAGGCATGTCCCTTTTGTGCATCCCAAAGCACCAGAACGTCGAGAGTCATACCCTACCGGTGCGATCTCTCAAGTGCCCTGAGTCCAAAAAATTGTCAAAATTTGATGGACTATTTCTTGCAATCCACAACACATACAGTCAATCTGTTTGATCTTGATCTTGATTGATCAAGATACGATGAGCGAAGATAAGTTGTCTAGCTTTATTCGATGCGATGAAACTGAACACCTACTTAGATTGAGTGTGTGATCGAAGATACTCTTTGAACCCTTGATTGAGTTTAAATGAATAATCAGCTTGATGAAAAGTGATGAAACTAATTAACGATAAGAGACTGATTCAAACAAAGACAATATCAGCTTGATATGAAGTGATAAAACTGATATACCCCTAGCGATTGATTTGATTCAGATGTTTGAGAAATCACAAATTGATATAAAGCAATGAAGTTAAGATACCCTTAGCGATGAGGTTGTGTTTGATGTTTAGAAAAGATTAGCTTCTCAACTTGCAACAAAGACTTTTGAAAGAAATTCTCAACTTTGAGGTCATGAGTATGCCCCCTCGAGAGAAAAATCGAAAGATAGCGAGGGTTCCGCAGCGATTGTAGGCAATTTTTGGCGATGATAATGATTTGAGCACAAATTATTCAGAAGAATTTTTGTGAAGATTTGGTGTTGATTAACAAGAAACTGAGTGCAAATTGAAGAAGAGAATGAACAATTGATGAAAGCACTAAGTGGTGAACGTCGTGAAATTTTGATTAGAGAATTGACGTCAGATTTCGATTTCAATCCCGAAAATGGACTCAGGACAGCCGATTTATGAGCTCTTGATTTGATTTCATCGTACTTGTGTTGATTGATTATGAGATGTTCTATATGCTTTATTCTATATGTATGCATATCTTTTCAGTATAGATGAATGATGCAAATAGAATATGGATATTTATTTTTGTTTCTTTTTATGCAAATAAATGATGGGAATGAGTAACTAGTAATGCAAATGCTTATTTTTCTTCATGCAATAATATGAATGCAAATAAGTATAAAATGAAATGTATGGATCTATATAAGATGCTCATGTATGTAGCTAACATCTCAATACAAAAGTACTCGATCGAAGAAATGATGATGGAAAAGAGACCACTTAGCTAAGAAATGATGAAACTTCCAACTTCTCATTCAAAAGATAAAGAAATCAGTGTTACCATACCAAAATCACTCTAAATTCATGAGATGCAGAATGAAATGCAAGATGAGATGCAAAATGAGATGCAACCGAAACCTAGTCACTGGATTTGAAAGGCTTAATTATTCATCATTGAATGTTTTACAACACAGTAGACAGATTATAGTTCGTTGCTTTTCATGTGCAATATTAATTACCTTGTCCGCAATGACCCTTTTTTCGTACATATCCTTGGACATATTTCGCAGGGACCTAGATTGCATGATAAAGAAATTCCCTCAAAACATACAAACAAAGGATGCTAACCTCCTTGTAGCATACAAATAAGTGATGTCGAGGTATGTGTGGTGATTTCACCTTGATGTGAAGGCACTTATCATAGACACCCTGCTAATGAGATGTTTTCAGATCATCAAAATCATTCCAATAAGAAGAAAACAAAGAAAATATTACATATGCCCCCAATACTTGCTCCTCTTAGTAAAGATAGACTTCCTCGAGTTACTCAAAGCAAATAATATACGAAAGCCAATGTAAAAGATAGCACACAAAGAAAATTTCATGCATATCTCAAAAAATTTAGTGATTGTTTTCAATAATGTTGTTTTGTTTGTGTACTCAGTGATAAAACTCTTCAATAGTTAGGAGACAAGTGACTGACTTGAAGTGGATGACCAGGTTTTATTGATATAAATATGACTTGGTTGATACTGCTTAGGATATGTAAATTGATCAATCGATTACCTAAGACTAGGACATTGATCAGGGTCAAGCCACGAGGGTCCGAAAAGAACCAGGATGTCACAAAAGTGACTGAGATATGTACAAGCAAAAGAAAAGATGCATGAAAGTGGGAATGCCAATGTTGCGTTAATAGATGGAGTGCTTGACTACAAGAGGCACCTGTTTGCCAGGTTTTCACATTCTTGGCAGAGATTCATTTATTTTTAGGACTTTTTCTGAATTTTAGGATTTCTTCAGGACTTTTTCTGAATTTTAGCTTTTATTCAAGACTTTTTCTAATTTTTAGGATTTCTTTAGAACTTTTAATGATTTTTTTAGGATTTTGTTCAAAACATTCTATGATTTTTAGGATTTTTTTAAGAATTTTTAGGATTTTTATGATTTTTTAATGTTTCCCCTTAGTGTCTAGCAAGGCAAGAGGGATTTTGAGTACATGAATGGATAAGTGAATGATGGTGGATGCTTTCAAGGACTATCTGACAATGTTAATCCGAGCACAGGGTCCAGATATAGCAATGTAAACCAAGGATTTTAGTGATGTAAAGTAAGGATTTTAGTGATGTAAAGCAAGGATATAGCGCAACGAAGCAATGATATAGTGTAACGAAGCCATATGGTCCAAAGAAATGGCCATGTCAAGAGTTTTGTGGAAAGCATGTTTTTGCATTTTGTCCATAGTGTTGATCAAGATCTGGATAGGGGACAAATAGGATAATCAAGATCAAAGGTGGTAATGAAGGATGTAAGTGAGAAATAGATAGGAGCTCAAGGGTGTGGATCAAGTGCAATATATAGGACATACAAAACTTGTAAAGTTCCTTAACCTTGTCAAGATCAAAGGTGGAAAATGGATATGAATGTAGATAGAGTGAATGAGGGATAATGGAGGATGAGGGATAATGGAGGAAGAACGATAATAGATGGATGTACATAGATGGAACTTGTCCCTAGTGTAAAGTACAAAAGGATAATTAATTACACACGATGCCTATTTTCCTTGTTTCCATCATGGTAATTGTCCAAGGCACAACAAAAAGTGGTTTTCACTCGTGGATGAAATTATTTCTCTTTACTTTTTCTTTTTTTATTTATTCACATTTTCATCATTTTTTCTTTTCTTTTTTGGAAGATAATAGAGGCATGATAGGGGATGGAAGAAGGACCCCAATGTCCCACTTCTTTGGATGGTACCCTTAGAATATGAGTTGCAATAAACCATGGCTATGAAGGTATGCTCAAAGATGTTGGCAGGATAATGAAATGAAACTAGGGCAAGGATTTATGTAAAGGATTTGATAAGAGGGATGGAAGGGTAAAAAAGAGGTGTTGTATAATGGATGGGAGATTGGAAGAATTGTGTATGGATAGATGGAAATGATAGAAAGATCAACACTGACCCACACCTTGAGGGATGGTGGACATATGGAGGAGAAGTGAATCTCATATTTTGAGATTTGGATGAAGGAAAGGTTATAGATTTTGGGGAATAAGAACCCAAAATGGATGAAGGAGGTGATGGAGGAATAGAATCGGAAGGTTTGGATGGAGGAACAATAATTTTGGATGCCAATTTTGATTTTTCTTTAGACTATTGTAATTCAAGAAGCCGCTTAGGGATCCACATGGTTTTTTATTTTTCATGCTTTTGTAGTTTCTTAGAGCATATTGCTTGTACATGTGCCTTAGGAACCCATATAGATTTTGACTTTTCTTCTTTGTTTGTAGGCCTTTGTGGCATTTTGTATTTTTGTTTTTCTTTTTTGATCATATTTTGCTTTGTTTTGACATGTCGATCAGATGGGACATGTTGATCCTTGAATACATGTGGATTACTTGACTTATGACTTTTATGCTTGGCATCCAAATTTCTTGGAGGGAGATGTGTGGATAGATAGAAATGATATGGAGGTCTTTTAGATGGATGGAATGTACTTGAAGATGTGTGCCTTTGTTGATCCTGCATAAGGGATGGAGGGATATAGGGACCTAGAATGGATGGAAGTGATGATGGGGAAAGCATATATTTGGATTTAACTGGAGAAATGTAGGATTTATGAGAGATACCAATATCTTGAGAAATGTCCCTAAGGCTATGACCTTTAACATTTTCTTTAATATGGAGGGGTTCTTGCTTGTGGAGATTTACCCCTTTGCCTTTATAAATATTTTGACTTGTAGGATACACTTTGCTTTGGAAAGAAGGTGTGAGTCCATTATGAGATGGAGGTGGAATGTAGGGAATGATAGGATCACAAAGGGGATCTGTAGGCATGATGGATCCTTGAGCTAAATATGGAAGATTATAACAAGGAGATGAAGGGATAATTTGATCTTGACAAGGAAGAAGACCATTGGATAGAGTAGGAAGAGTGTTTGAATCTTCATTTTGAATAGGACCATTTGAAAAGGTGGAAGAGGCATCATGATCTTGCTTAGGAAGGATGATTTTCTCTTGAGATGGAAGGGGACCATTTTGGAAGAAATGGAAAGTTATAAGGGGATCATCATGGGATTATAGAGAGGTAGGATATTTTTTAATCATTAGATGGGATTGAGGAGTTTTGGTGTCTTGATCTTGATTTATGATAGGACATGTTTCTTCATTTTTTCAGATTATCCTCTTAGCATAGAGTCACTTCTAAGGAAGGGATAGGATTTTTCATAGGCACAAGGGGTTCTTGGAATGTCTCCGTATTTTGACATGATGGGGAGGCATTTTGGAAAGGGCCTTCTGGAGTGGGTATGATTGGAATTGGAGTGCATGATGGCATAGGATCTGAGATTTTTAAATCATGTCATTAACTTGTATCAATATTGGCATTAACCTAGATTTCCATAGGAGATAGCGCTTGAGGGTCAACATGAGAAGTTTCATTGTTTGAAGGAGATGGCATGGATTGTTGCTGAGAAGTTTTAGGAGATGGAGGCATTATGGAAGAGATGGAGGCGACATATGGAGCCTTGCTAGACATAGGTTCATGATTTTGATCATGGTTAGAAGTAGTTCCTTCTTTTTCTTTAGGTGAGTCATTAAGATCTTCAATTTCAATGACACCATTATCAATGAGATCTTGAATCTTATGTTTGGTATTCCTATGATATGCACAATAACTTCTAAAAACTGGACATCCCCATGTGGTCTTTTTAGGCAATATGATCAGATTGTTCTTAAGAAGCTCTTCCAAAGTTGATTCAATAGATTGCCCCAAAGGTGTAAACTGTCTATCTAGGGAATAGGTGTCTTTTTGTCTTGGTGAAGGTGTTTTGTGATCTTGTATGAGATTTGGCTTTTGATCATCAATTATTTGTTGGTATTTGATTGTCAAATCATATAATCGTTTTAACATTCCTTGAAGTTTCTCACTCTTGATATCAAGCATTTGTTTTTCAAATGGAGTCATTGATTCATTTTGTTATATTTTCATGTCATGTATTTCTTCCTTGATATCTTGAAGCATTTGAGCCAAGGTAGCCATGGGAATTGGAGCTAAGGTAGCCATGGGATTCTTACTTTTATAAAAAAAAAATAGAAGAGCTTCTGGTTTGAGTCGACATTTATAACCAATGGGATCGAGAGCTAGATGTGATGCAGAAGTCAAGATCAAATTGTAGCTAGTTGTTTGTTTAACGTAGTGATTGAGTGAAGTAACTAGGATTTGGTCTAGTTTCAGGAATGATCTATCCTATGTAAGACGTTATCTAAGTTAACATAGGTTTTAATAAAATGTTTGTTTGAACTAGCTTAGAAATGATCGACAAAATTGTGCAATGCAACGATAGGGGTACAATATCAAGATTGTTTATGCTCAGGAGGATGATAACCAATTTTATGCTCATTGTAGACTAATTTGGGAAATTGTGATTATTTTGACTGACAAGATCAGGAATTCATACAATAGAGGATTGGACAGAGACAATACTTTGACGGATAGAATTTCAATGACTGACATCTACTAGTATTTGATAACCTAACTAAGTTTTTGTTGACTGACAATGATAGTTTAGAGGTGGACTGAGTTTTTGACAACTAAGGTATACTAGTTTGTGACACGGACAAAGTTTTGATCACTGATTTTGTTTGTTGTTTTCTCTATTTTTGGTATTCAATCACAACACGCTAACCCTATGGAAGTTGTCATAGAGAAGAAAATATTTTCTTGCTGACTTAGGTACACACCCAATAGCTAATCAGAATACGGTCGCTCAGTCTCACGCAATGGATTCTCAATGCTGTATTAACCAACTCCAAACACCAATGGGCGCACAATATGGCAAGTGCCTTGGGAGAGTTACTATCTCTCTTGCATAAAGATTATCAACCTTTTGGAGGTGAACCGAGTAGGTTCTAATCTTATAGTTTTTAGTAAGGAATTTTGTTTGAAATTACCCCTTGAAGTCACACAAGCATGATTGAGGCCTATAGCCCAACAAGGTGCTAAAACAAGTTGTAGTCACGTAAAGGTGATTGAGACCGCGAGGCCCTACAAAATGCTTGACATGAGAGATCTCAAAGAGAAAACTCAAATAATCCCATCGTCTAAGACTTTAATCACTAGAGGACTATTTATTATAGTGAGTTGGAATGCCCAGGTCTAGTTGTACTCACTTGGGTCATTCTCATAGGGTGATTACTTTTTCCCATTATGACAGGCCCGCTAAAGCTATAAAAATCTCAAAACTTAAAAAAACCTTCGAGGGTCTAGATTTTTGATTGTCTATGAAAGACAAGAGCATACTCTCCTACCTCTTAGATTTTTCTCAGAACAAGAAAGATAGATTTTTTCTTTAACCAGATAACAATTTAAGTGCCTAAGAAAATACTAAATGAATACACAATGTTTAGTCGATTCTCCTTAGGCAACCTGCAAAACCAATATTTCAGTAGTCATTTTCTTCTTGATTCTTTGGCAGGTGTATGCTTGATTGATAGATTCTTTGACAAGTGTCCTCCAAACATTAAAAGCCCAAAATTAGTTTCCAAAATAATATTTAAAAAAATCATCAAAAGAAAATTCTAGCATGCAAACTATAAATTAAACTAATCTAACAAGAATTTCCATTTTTTATGACTATCCTAGTTATGATAGTTTTGATAGTACTGCACTTCATCATTTATAACTTTTTAACCAGAGATAATTCTAAATGTTTTACAACACATATGAAAATTTTCTTTAGATCCAATGGTTAAATAAAAAGTTATGCCCTCCGAACAAAGACCATTTTTTACTGTCACAAAAGAATAAGTAAAATGATAGTACTACACTCTTTCATTCCTAACTTTCAAACTAGATATTCTTAAGAACATCTCTTCAACGAAACTGTAGAAAACTTGGTTTTCTGCAAAATATCAAAAATTGGTTTAGATCCAACGGTTAAATAAAAAGTTATGCCCTCCAAAAAGAGACCATTTTTTACTGTCACAGAAGAACAAGCAAAAAGAAAGATTTTTATTTGCAAATTTAACACATGTTTATTAGTTATAAAAACCAAACAATAAATTTATTCAAGAAGCATTAGAAATCTTGTAGTTGTGGGTTTGAGCCCCACGGTGGGCGCCAAAAATGTGTGTGTGAAAAGTGGACCTATATCTGTATCTGTAATACACAACACTTCAATTAAGTCATTATATGCATGGTTAGTAAATCAATAATCAATAGATAATAAACCATTACAAAGTGACCGATTGCCTTCTAGTATATGTGAGTTTTGATAGCTCTCAAATTGCTAAGTTATACAGTGACTAGACAACACCTAAATGAAGGATTTTTAAAACTATATGAGCATGAATATGTGCTAAATGGATGCAATATTTAAGCTAGATGAATTCATGATTAATCTAACATGATTTAAGAAATATGAAATAACTAATATGCTATATCTCAATGCAAATTTTCAATGAACCTAGAGCAAAAACATCATAATAACAATATATTCTCCAGGATTTTTTGAATGAGAGATGAGAGTCTGAATTTATAGAAAATTCAAAAAGAAACCAATAGCTGAGATCAAATGATGATGAGCAGGCAAGATTTTCCAAGAGGAAGCACAATCCAAGTGAATTGATGTGATTGGATGTTTTTCTCAGTTTTAAAAGAAATTGAAATAAAATTAAGATAAAAAAAAAAAAAAACTGATTTATTCTATATTTCATTCAATTTTAATTTTTAATTATTTTAATTGCTTTCTTTGAGATTATTTATCAATTTTTAATTTTTTTTTTCAAGATTATCTCCAATTGATTTCTTTTATCAATTTTTAATTATTTCTTGGTCAAATGATTCCTTTTTTGATTTATTTGTGCTCATAATTTCCAGTTCCACTTTCTTGATTTGTTTCCTTTTTTGAAGATTTATGGCAATTTTTATTTATTTTTCAAATTAATTCCTCTTTTTGATGATTTAATGGCAAATTCATTTATTTAATTAAATATGTTGGGATATTTAATAAAATAAATAAGATAATTGTTTAAAATGATTTACTTGGAATGTTCAATTAATTAAATAGACATTTAATTAATGTTGGTTGATTAATTTTGCCATGTGACATTGATGATTTAAGAAATTAATTGTGTGCTCAAGATTGATTTAATTGCCTTTGGTTAGGACCTTGGTGACATTGTCAAGATTAGGGGCTCATTGTTTAGATGACCATTTTTAGGGTATTAAAACAATAATCTAAAATGTGCTTTTACTATTGTCAATAAAATATTTGAATGTTTTTGTTAAAAGGTTCTTAGAGTTTCAGAGTTGTTCTACTGTTATTCGGTTATGATAGTCAACCAGTATAATTGACAGTGATATGGCAAATTGTAGTTTACTGTTTGAACTAGTTAGTTCTGAGATTGACTTGAGAGATTGTTTTTGATATTGGTGAGAGTTTGAAGGTCCAAAGTTTAATAGGGAAAAATAAAGAATATGGATTGATATGATGAAAATCTATATCAAGATTCTACAAAGTTAGTCATAGTTATGAGTCTAGATCCAGTGGAGAAGTTGATAATGAAGATAGTTAGATTGATCTTGAAGCATTGTTAGCCAAGCAGTTACCCAGAGGTGCTGGTAAGTACAAAGATAAATTACCTTTGAAGTCTTTTGCATGTAACAAGATTGGATAAATTGTAGCTAACTATCCTAATGGTGATAATGAGAATAAGCGTGAGAAGTACAAAGGAAAAGGCAAAAGAGATTGTCTCCTTGCAATTGATGGTGGTATCACTGATGAGAAATCTGAGGGAGATGCTAATGAAGACATTGTCTTTATTGCCGTTAAAGAGGAGACATCTGATCAGAAGGCATTAATTTCTCGCATGGATAATTCTGAAAATTGGATCATAGATAGTGGTTGTTCACACCATATGACCGGTGACTGGAGTAAATTTCTTACTTTGAAGGAATTTGATGGAGGAGTTGTGAGATTTGAAAATGACTCACCCTGCATGGTAAAAGGAAAGGGAACCATTTCTCTTAAAGGAAAGAGCAATGCAGATGATGTCTACTAGGTTGAAGGATTAAAGCGCAATCTTTTGAGTGTAGCTCAACTCAATGACAGAGGATATCCATTGGAATTTAGGAAAGGAATGTGTAAAATCTATGGGAGCAAAGGTGAACTAATTGCAAATAGCAAGAAGACAAAAGGTAACCTGTTTCACCTAAATCTTAAAGTCAATAACTATTTAATTGCTAAAGTAGATGGCAGTTAGCTTTGGCATTGAAGATTTTGTCATATAAATTTTGATAACATTGTCAAAGTTAGTAAGTCCAATTCAGTAAGATTTTCTCCTTAGTTGGACAAACTTGTGAATTCTATATTTAAGTAATGTCAATTAGGAAAGATTAAATCCTCAAAGTTTAAGAGAAAATCTTTCTCAGCAGAACATTTGATAGATTTGGTTCATACAGATGTCCATGGACTAATAAAGACTATAAGTATTCAAGGTGATAGATATTTTATTATTTTCACTGATGATTGGTCAAGAATGATGTGGGTCACATTCTTGAAGGAAAAAAAAATCCTTTAGTAAGTGCAAGGAATTCAGGGCCTTAATTGAAAAGGAAAGTGGTAAGAAGATAAAGTGTCTGAGGACTTATCAATGTGGTGAATTTACTTAAGAGGAATTCACTAAATATTATGAAGAAAATGGAATTAAGAGGCAACTTTCTACACTAAGGGCACCACAACAGAATGGTATTACAAATAGGAACAATCATTCAGTTGTTGAAGCTGCTAGAATGATGCTAATACAAGGAGGTGTAGCAAAAAAATTCTGCAGAGAAGATGTTAGCATAGTTGTCTACACTATGAATGGGATATTGGTAAAGAGAGGTAAGGATAAAACTCCTTATGAATACTAGTATGGTAGAGTAGCTAATGTCATTTATTTTATGATTTTTGGCAGTAAATGTTTTATCAAGAGAGGTGACTATGTTAGTAAGTTTCAGCCTAAATGTGATGAAGGCATATTTCTTGGTTACTCCACCAAGATTAAGGCTTATAAATGTTACAACAAATGGACAAAAAGAATCATTGAGAGTGTTGATGTCCGAGTGGATGAGTATCTTAAAGTTTCAAGAGAAACCAATGAGAAGAAAAAGGAAGATGAACCTTACATTCTAATTTTGGAGCTAGAACCAATGAAACCGAAAGCTCGTGAAGTAAATGTTGTAGTACCAGTTCAATCGGAACAGGTAGATTCTTCAGAAGAAGATGATAGTGAGAAAGATCCTAAAGGTAATGATCATGTTATTCCAAGGAATTTGAGACTCAATCATAATCTTGACCAGATTATTGGAGATAAAGATGCTAGAGTACTAACCAGAAAAAGAATTAGAGAGAATTCTTGCATGATCTCTACAATTGAGCCTAGAACTGCTAAGGAAGCATTTCAAGATGATCACTAGATTAAAGGTATAAATGAAGAGCTTGACCAAACTAAGAAGTACAATACATGGACCATAGTACCCTGACCGATGAATAAAAATGTGATAGGCACTAAATGGGTATAAGGAATAAACTGAATGAAGATGGAGTAGTAGTTAAAAAACAAAGCTAGATTGGTATGCACAGGTTATGCACAAGAAGAAGGAGGAGACTATGGCAAGACATTTGCACCAATTGCTAGATTGGAAGGTGTTAGGACTCTACTTGCATTTGTAGCATATAAGGGATTCAAATTGTATTAGATGGATGTGAAGTCAGCATTTCTAAATGGAATGCTAGAAGAAGAAGTATACATTGAGTAGCCATATGGTTATGTTTTGACTGATGCAAACGATATGGTGAGTAAACTACACAAAGCACTATATGGTTTGAATCAAGCACCAAGAGCATGGTATGAAAGATTACATTCACACCTAATGAAGATAGGTTTTCAAAGAACCAGTGAATACAACAATATATATCTCAAATTTGAAGGAGATAAGATAGTGGTTAGTGAAGTGTTTGTAGATGATATCATATTTGGAAGCAATGATGACATGAGTGATGAATATGGAAATGAGATGAAAAGTGAATTTCAAATGTCTCTAGTAGGAGAGATAAAATTCTTCATAGGTTTACAATTTCAGTAGATGAAGAGTGGTATTTTTATCACACAGTCTAAGTATGTGAAAGAGGTATTGAAGATATTTGGAATGAGTGACTGTAAACCAGTTGGGACACTAGTGGTTACAAGTTGTAAAGTGTATAAGGAGGATGATGTCGCATCTATTGATGAAAAGGAATACAGATCAATGATAGGGAAACCACATTATGTTGTTCACAAGAAACCAGATATTGCTCATGCAGTTGGTTTAGTTGCCAGATTTTAGAATAATCCAAAGGAGACACACATGATAGCAACTAAAAGGATATTCAGATATTTGAAAGGTACTATTCACTATGGATTATGGTCTTATGGTATCTATATGCAGGTAACTTTGATTTGAAGGTTTATACAGATGCAGACTAGGCAGGTTTAATGTTGATTATAGGAAGAGCACAACCAGTGGTGCATTCTTTCTTGGAGGAAGACTTGTATCTTGGAGAAGCAAGAAGAAGAGCTGTATATCATAGTCCACTGCTGAAGCTGAGTATGTGGCAGTGTATATGAATTGTATCCAGGCAATCTAGTAAATATTTCAAAGAGCCCGGTGTTGCATGCTAGAACCAAGCATATTGAGCTGAAATGTTATTTCTTGAGAGAGAAAGTGTAGAGTAAAGATGTGTTACTGAAGCATGTATCTACTAAGGAGCAGCTAGCAGATATCTTTACTAAACCTTTGCCTAAGATTACTTTTGAGTATCTTATATATTAGCTAGGGCTTGTGCACCTACATGAAATCAATTGAGTAGATGTGGAATACATCAGTCCTCGAGCTAATTGAAGAATATTGAATTAGGATTGGTCTAGAGTGGAGTTCTTCCACAGGGGGTGCATCAAGTTGTAGATTGTTGATGCAAAACAGTGAAGTATGACACTGCATGTTTTACTTTCACTTTGACAT